>NC_022030.1:19301028-19311968 GCF_000317375.1 Microtus ochrogaster
AAAAAAAAAAAAATGAAGAAACACGAAACAAAACCACGAGTGCTATGGGCACAAAGACTATCCATGCATCCATGCTCTAACACACAATGACGTTAAAGTGTGTTCATCCTTTTTCCTTAGAACTCATGCAAATGGGACTCTTTCAAATTTCAGATAGAAAACCCTCAAACTTTGTTAGGCCAGTGGGCAGGAATAACAACACGGATACACTATGGAGCAGACCTGGGAAACAGGTAGCATGGGTTCTCACCAGGATATCTACTTCTCTGGGCTTCTTTTTCCTTCAGCCAAAGCTTTTCTTCTGCTTCCAGTAGAGACACCACATGTGCTTTGTGGGGAAAGCACCCTAAGAAAAGACAAATAATTTAAGGTGAACACAAAATTGAAGCATGTTTTTGTCTAAATTACAAAATCCTCAGCACCTGTGTAATTAATGTTAGAAATGTTTTGATCACGAATTGTACTGAGAAGCCAAGGGCTGGGCAGACAGCTCAGAGGCTAACTGCACTTGCTATTAGCATGAGGACTGAGATCAGCCCCCAGCCCCCAGCACCCATGGGAACAGCCATGCATGGTCTCCTAATGACACCTTATATCCCTGGTGCTTTGGCAGACAGTGATAAAAGAGGATGCCTGATGACCTCCATGTGCACACAGATTTGAAGGGAACTTCAAAAGTTAACAGAAATCAAGGTCATGGCCGTGCATGTATGACAGAATCTGTTCCATCATGTCTTAACCTTCACTCGCATCTCTCACTGGAAACCACCAGGCTCTGCTGCAGGAAGTCCTCCAGAACAGATTCTGACATCCTATCCTCATCTAGTCTATTGCAAAGAAAATCTATGCCAAGCAGTGGTGGCACATGCCTTTAATCACAGCACTCAGGAGGAAGAGGCAGGCAGATCTTTTTGAGCTCAAAGCCAGTTTGTTCTACAAAGCAAGTTCCAGAACAGCCAGGGCTACACAGAGAAACCCTGTCTCTAAAGAAAAAAAGAAACTACTACTATATTGCACCATGCTTGTTTCTTTACCTATTAATGGATCACAGGCAAAATTGGAAAGACAAAGTACAGGGCTGAGGCATGACTCAGTAGCAGAGCCCCTGCCTAGAATCCCCCAGTGAGGGGCTGAGAGTGTGACTCTGTGGGACTACACTTGCCTAGAGGTCACCGGAAAGCTCAACATGGCTCAACAGCAGATTCCTACCTAGCATACACAAGACCTGTATTCTAGTCTCAGAAAAATCCACAGTATTGAGTTAAATTGTGGTTCATGGGAAACAGGGTGTGTCGTCCGTGGTCTGTCTTCCCTTCTCTCCCCTCCCCCCACCTTCCCCCCACAGTATATGGACATTCTGGATGGTAGATCATCCTGCTGTGGGAGCTGTCTTGGGCCTGGCTACTAATTGCTAAATGTTAGTAGCAGCCATCCCTGAACTGTGAGAAATATGTCTGCTGTGGAATAATTCTTCTACACACGGTGAATACATAGTACTCCTATTGGTTAATAAAGAAGCTGACTGGCCTATAGCAAGGCAAGATAATGTTAGGTGGGAACAATCAAACAGAGGATACTGGAATGAAGAAGGGTGGAGTCAAGGAGAAGTCAGTCAGCTGTGGAGGAAGCAAGATATAAAGAAAATGTGGTAACAAGCCATAAGCCATGTGGCAAAGCATAGGTAAGAAATAAGGATTAATTTAAATGTAAGAGTTAGGTAGTAACGAGCCTGGGCTATTGGCCTAGCATTTATAAATAATATTAAGCCTGTGTGTTAATTTGGAAGTGGCTCCAGGGACAGGAAAACTCCACCTGTTACATGAGTCCAGACATTGCCGAATGTTCTCTAACAGAAAATCTAGCTGAGAATCGGTGGTTTAAAAAGATTTTGACTGAGCAGAAACATCAGAAAAATCCCTTTTGTCCTAGGGAATCTTTTCAAATGATCCAGAGCCTTGAGCATCTGAGGACAGAGAGTCTCTGGGAGGCTGAGGTTCAGTGTCACAGGACACCCGTCCTCACCCACAGCAACCAGGTTCTTGAAGTTCTCCAGCATCACGTCTTTGTACAGCTTTCTCTGCGTGAGGTTCAGCAGCCCCAGTTCTTCTGTAGTAAACACCAATGCCAAATCCTTGAATGTCACCGCCTCCTGTGACATCAAACAAAAGTCACTTTGATCCAGCTCCCATGGAAGAGGAGAAGCAGAGAGGACACGGTCACATGGGTGCTGCAGACTCAGGGGTCCAAGCAGCCTGAGCCAATAGTTGTTCTGCACTCACACCCCCTCCCCAACAATAGTCTAAACTGACTCTGCTACTCCTCCCTCTGTGTGTATGTGTATGTGTATGTGTTCTTCCTTGAGGGCGAGGTGAGAAAGGGTCCCACACAGCCCAGGTTGTACTCAAATTCAGTATCACAGAAGATAGATAACCTTGAACCTCTGTTTCTCCTGGCTTTACCCACAGCACTCGAAATTTAGCCATGCACGCCAGGCCTGGATTTTATTTTGACCATGCACACCAGGCCTGGTTTTTATTTTGGCCATGCACGCCAGGCCTGGTTTTTATTTTGGCCATGCATGCCAAGCCTGGTTTATACAGTGCTAGAGATCAAAGCCAGGGCTGTAGGGACACTAAGCAAGCACTCTATCCAGCTCCAGCCCCACAAATAGCTATATCATACCCAAAGTAACGAGTTATTTTTCTCAACAATTTTGTAAATCGGTAACAAATGATAACACACAGAGCACCAAACTCAGACTCGTTTTCTACAACACCTCGGTCCCCGAAAAAGACAAAATGCAATATAAAATTACTGAGAAATATCTGACCTGAAATTCAGCCATTTTCTCTTGTTCCTTTGGAGGAAGGTCACTGTCCTGAGAAGGCATAACTAAGGAAAGATGGAGAAGCCATGAAACAAATGTCAGAACTGTCATTAGCCCAGCTGAAACACTGACCCACCTGCTTCCAGACACACGCCACCACACACAGCTCAGAAACCAGAAGCACACACTGGATTTCAGCGACTAGCAAACCCCTTAGCTCATCTGGGTAGTGAACAACCTATACAACCAAGTTCCTTATTCCTACCGTGGAGTTTCAGATTCTGGGAATGGGGGGACATGAGGGTCAGGAAACAATGTTCAGCTGATGAGCAAATGAATGACAGGAAAGAAAGGGGAAAAGCAGGATCCAAATGCCTGGCTCCATTTCTGGAAGTACTGCTTACATCTCAACACAGGGAATGTTAGAAAACCTGTGTCTCACTTTTACCACAATGTCATTTCTGCCTACCCCACAGGGGGCACCAAGAACTAAAGAGCACAGGGAAAGTTATAAGAAGAGGGGATGGAGATTTGAGTTGCTGCTTGCAAAGGACCTGAGTTCTATTTCCAGCACCTACATAGCAGTTCACAACTGTGTGCAATTCCAGTCCAAGGGATCCAACACCCTCTGTTGGCCTCTGAGGGTACCAGGTACACACATTGTATACACATTTAGATTCAGGCAAAGTACTTACGTACTTAAAACAATATAAAATCAGCCAGGCGATGGTGGCGCACGCCTTTAATCCCAGCACTCGGGAGGCAGAGGCAGGCGGATCTCTGTGAGTTCAAGACCAGCCTGGTCTACAAGAGCTAGTTCCAGGACAGGCTCCAAAGCCACAGAGAAACCCTATCTCGAAAAACCAAAAAAAAACAATATAAAATCAAAATCTTTTTAAAGACTAGGAAATCCCTTTTTTTATGAGAAAAAAAAGCAGATATTCTGCAACATAAATTATATATATAGTGTGCTCCTATGAAAGTCACCTTTAATTTCTAAAAAGCCTAATTCTGACCTAAAATATCTTAACTAAATATTTTTACCCTAGAATAATATTTTATTGACACTGGTATCTAAAAGGCATCATTTTATTAGCTGAACAAAAAATGAAGGAAACAGATATGAACCTGGAAAAAATGGACTACAAGAGGTTAAGGGAAAACAACATGCATCTATTCAGTACCTTTGGTGTTTTGTTTTCTTGGAGACAGTAGCTCAGTATCCCAGCTGGCTTGGAACTAGTTATATAGACCAAACAAGCCATGAAGTCAAAGAAATTGACCTGCTTCTAGCTCCCCAGTGCTGTGACCAAAGGCTTTCACCATGATATCGGGCCACTTATAACGACAAAGTATGACTGTGGTTCTGATAAAAGTCAGGCCTGTAACCTAAGCCCCTAAGACACAATATAAAACAAGAAAGACACTGTTGGGAGGTTGGGAAGTTAGCTCAGTGATAGACTGATCTGCCTCCCAAGCACAAGGCCTTGGATTTAGACCTCACTGACAGTTAAAAAGACACTGTCAAATTTTAGTTATCTTTGTATTCTCTGTGTTTTTCAGAATGGGAATACATGCTGATTCAGTTTTCTATTTCTGCAATAAGTAACCACCCCCATTTTTCCAGTGTGTGTGATGTGCATGTGTACGGATATTTTTGCACGTGTGTATAGCGGGAATCTAGCAGAGTCATTGTCTCTAGGGTAACATTAGGATGTAACCGCTGTTTCTCACTGGGTCTAGGGTAGGAGTAGAATGCATTAGTGCGTGTAGGAGGTTCCTAGACCTTGAGGAAACTATTGCAGAGCACAGGGATTGTTTTCTATGGTTTATGGGGTTGATTTTCCATCTGTTGCATGACTTTGGTCTCCAGACTATCCAGGCACACCTGGAGCAACTTGAATTACTGGGTACTGTGAACAGTACACAACAAGGACTAAGGCTGCAGGGGTCTGATGGTTTCCTTCAGCGAGCATAAGTAGATCAAAGAGACCTTGGTATGAGGAATTTGTTGTAATACAAACACGACCTTTGTGTGTCAATTAACAAATATACTTCTGAACGAAGGTTTGAGGTCAAGTTCACAAAAACGGTTCCTCCCTGCGGCCAGCGAGCCTAAAATTACATTCTGGAGTGACTCTCCTTGGAACACCCCACAACACACAACATCCAGCATGTATGGGCACCCATGGATGTGGAGGCCTGAGGCTGAAGTCAAGAATCAACCTTCCTTTTCCGTCTCATTCATTCAGTGTGTGAGGTAGGGTCTCTCAATCAAACCCAGAGCTCACTGATGAGGGTACTCTGGCTAGGCAGTTTGCTCTGGGGATCCCATCTCAGCTGCCTAAGGCTAAGCTCACCTGACATTTACAAGGGTTTCCGGATCACTTTAACCCTGGAACCACCTCCCCAGCCCTAGATATCAGTTTGTATAAGAATGACACAGACAACATAAATTCCACATCAACTGACGGTAAACTAAAGGATAAAACTAAGACATGAAAGGTGAACAAGAGGAGGCAATGCAGGACCTGGCAAGTTAAAAACATATATACATGGGGCTGGAGAGATAGCTCAACGGTTAAGGGCACTGACCGTTCTTCCAAAAGTCCTAGGTTCAATTCTGAGCAACCACATGGGGGCTCATAACCATACATAATGAGATCTGGTGCCCTCTTCTGCCTGCAGGTGCACATGCAGGCAGAACACTATATACATAATAAATAAATCTTTTAACATGTATATATAAAGATGTATGTAATACAGAGGGGGAGGTTATTTTCCTAATCATTTTAATTTAAGAAGTGGCTTTGTACTTGAACTCAAGCAATACTCATATAAATACGTATTAACGAGACGTTTTAACGAGACGGCTGATCACAGGCTTAAAAAGAAATGCCAGCTGTATTCTTTCTAATTACACAAGGCCTACTAAACGAAGTGTGGAGACTCACCTGTAATCCCAGCACTGGGGAGGTGGAGGCAGAAAGATGACAAGTAAGAGGTTGTCTTTGGCTGCACAGTGAGTCTGAGGCCACCTGGGTTACACCTGGGGAGGGGAGGGAACAATGCCTCGGGCGTTAAGAGCACTTGCAGGCCTTCCAGAAGATCAGAGTTAGTCTCCTGCACCCATGTCAGCACTACAAACGCCTGGAACGCTATCTCTTTCCCGCTCTCCCCCGCCCCCCCCCACACACACCAACACGCACTTAAAAAAAACAAAAACAAAAAACTGCCTGGAACCCGTACTCTAGGGATCTGATGGCCCCTACTACTAGCTTCCTCAAGCACCCGGGCGTTCTCGTTCTCTTCTCTCTATCTGCGTTCTCATTCTCCTCTCTCTCCTCTCCCTCTCTCCCTCTCTCTCTCTCCTCCCTCTCTCCCCCCGCCCAGAAACACGCACTAAAAAAAAAAATCTTTTGAACAAATTAAATGTAATTATGTTTCTGGTAGCCAATTTCCCGGGTCAAGGGACCCGGATGAACTGAAGGGACACCCCAACAGAATAGCGCCTTTGGCGCAGTACCTGGGGCAGTGAATGCTCTAACAAGTCCCTCCTTCCTTGGAGATGCGTTAGGGAAAGGACGCGGGGAGACTTTCCCACAGCCAACGATGGCTCTCGTCACGGGCTCCCAGGAGGAGGACGCCCGAGGACACGGTTGGGACCAAACAAAGGGAGGCTGGCTAATGTCCCCATTAAATCCTAACTGCGCGGCAACCCAGCCCCAACGGGAGATGCTGAGAGGCGGCGGGGGGGGGGGGACGGGAATGAGAATTGAACTTCCGGTTTCGCACTTCCGGGCTCCAGGAGCGTCGTTTCGCACGCTAAAAAGACTTGAAAGGGGCTGTGATGGATGCGGGATGCACTCGCCTTCCTCGTCCGAAAGAGTACGGCGGCCTTGCTCTCCGTGGGCGAACACGGCTTGACTAGTTCTAGCTCCTGAACTACACTTCCCGGAAGCCATCGGAAGAACAAGCGCCCGCCCTCCCCGAAGAGTTTTGGGACACACTTCCCAGAATTACCCACTGCAAAGAAAGACCTCTGGGAGCTTTCGGACTACAGCTCCCAGAATCCCTTCATCTTCCGATCACTTTATCCGCCTCACAAAGAAAGATCGTAGACCCTTGGGATAAGTGTTGGTCATTCCCTGAACTATTAGGTAGTTTGTATTGTTTTGGAGGTCTCTGGGACAAAATACCCGACAAAAATAACATTAGGAGAGGTTATGGTTTTTTTGTTTTTGTTTTTTTGGAGTGGGGGAGGGGGGTGTAGGGACCAGCCAAGTTTTAAAGGGACATCAGCTCATCGTGGTTCGAAAGGCGGGTTGGGAACAGCTCTGTCTTGGGCATCTATAAATGCACTCTCCCACTTGGTGACTGGTCCGAGAAGCAAAGAAGGAAAGCCAGCACCAGAAGCGAAGGTCTGCCCTCGAGGCCCCATTTCCAACGTTTCAGTAACTTGGGATCACGTGTCCCATACATGAGTCTGGAGTCATTTCCCATCTACTCCATACTGTGCCGAAGAATCTGTGGCGCAGTATGGAGCATCGTGCTACCGCCAGGGTAACAAAATTCACCATCAGAAAGGATAATTGAATCTATAAAGCATAATGCAAACAAAACACATAATCCAAGAAGACAGGGCCCAACTTGACAGCAAAGGATAGGGGGAAGGACAGATACTAACCATAACAAGACCAAGTGGATACCGCAGTTGACAGCTTCCTCTTTCGTCCACACTGGGGATTGTACCCAGGATCTGGCGTGCTAGAAAAGTATTCTAACACTGACACATCCCCGGGCCCAAAGGGGGTTTTTATAGATTTTGGCTGTTGCCGTTTTAAAGGCTGTTAGGGTTCCTGTTCCAAACAGAAACATCTCAAGCTTTAAAAAAAAAAAAATCTTTTCAGTACTCAGAACGAGATTTATGCCAATCCAGCAGCCCTTTTCCTTTTATAATAGACACTGTGGCTTCCAAAATGCCCTGGTAGGTCACCCTTCCCAAAGTTCTTGTGACACTCGAAGATGTCAGGGTTGCAACCAAAGCCTTCTCAGGGTAATTAACAGAGTGCCTGGAAACACTGGGATGTGAGGAGCAGAAACACTAACCTGAATAAAACAATTACACTTTCTTTTGAAAAATTAAAAGAATTCACACAACAGGCCAATGAAATGATTCAGTGGGCAAAGGTGCTTGCCACCAAGTCTGACATCCTGAGTTTGATCCCTGGTTCCCCAAAAGATGCCCTCTGTTCTCCACACATATGCTATGGCATGCCTCCATTGGCATATGTGTCCCCAAACACGTTAAATTGTCTTTGAGATAAGTTTTACTTATGTGTATGAACTCTTTGCCTACATGCATGTATGTGCACCATATATTGGATCTTCTGGAACTAAGGTTAAAAAATGATTGTGAAGCCCCCAGGTGGTGGTGGCGCACACCTTTAATCCCAGCACTTGGGAGACAGAGGCAGGCGGATCTCTGTGAGTTTGAGGCCAGCCTGGTCTACAAGAGCTAGTTCCAGGACAGGTTCCAAAGCTACAGAGAAACCTTGTCTCAAGAAAAAAAAAAAAAAAAAAAAAAAACTGGTTGTAAACCACCATGAGTTCTGGGAAATGGATCCTTTTCCTACTAAGCCATCTCTGGGTCTAAACTGTTTTTAAAATGTAATCGAAAGCAACAAAAAATGCACAGGACGCGAATCTTTCAAAACATTATTTTACAGAATGTTTTTCCTGAAGGGATTCCCTGATGTTTTTGCCATCTCTCGTGCTCTCGGAAGCCCTGTCACTGCTGTGGATCCGGTGATGAATTAGAAGATTTGACCGCCAACCAAAGCTCTTACCGCAAACCTCACACTTGTAAGGTCTCTCCCCTGTGTGAACCCTCTGATGAGACTGTAGTTGTGAAGAACGGCTGAAGACTTTCCCACACACGTCGCACTTGTATGGCTTCTCTCCGGTGTGGACGCGCAGATGGACTTGAAGGTTTGAATTCAGGGTGTAGCCTTTCCCGCACACAGTACAAACATAGGATTTCTCTCCGGTGTGTATGCCCTGATGGGCCTGGAGACTCGAAGGGCGACTAAACTCTTTCCCACAATCCACACACTTATAGGGCTTTTCTCCGGTGTGGACTCTCTGATGGATGTAGAGATTTGAGCTGCAAATGAAGCTCTTCCCGCACTCCTCGCATTTGTAGGGTTTCTCACCTGTGTGTACTCTCTGATGGGACCGAAGGTGCGAATTCCGACTGAAGCTCTTGCCGCACGCGTCGCATTTGAATGGCTTCTCCCCGGTGTGGAGTCTCTGATGGTCCTGAAGGTGGGAGGCCTGGCTGAAGGAGCTCCCACACGCCTCACAAACATACGGTCTCTCCCTGGTGTGGACTTTAAAATGAACATTAAGTGCAGATCTACAGCGGAAGAGTTTGCCGCATCGCTCACATTCGTATGGTTTCACCGCCGCAGGGACCTCCTGAGGGATGTGTGGATGCGGATCATGGCCAAGTCCCTGATGTCTTTCTCCCGTATGACCTCGCTGACGAACACAACCATCTGCGCCATTACGGAAACCTTTCCCGCATTCCACACATGTGCAAGACCTCTGTCTCGGGTCTGACCGTTTGTGGGGGTCAAAGCTAGAGAGATCATTATTTTTCTGTCCAGCCTGAATGGTTCTATTCTGATCAAAGGTTGCCGCCTTTATGTTTTCTCTCACACAACCACTGGGGCTGTGACCATCTTTCCTTTTGTGTACTCTGTGATCACTGAGGGAACGCGAAATCCGACCTACAGAGTCCATGTCCTGTTTACTCTGACCCCGTTCACTTCTTGTGGAAATCGGTTGGTATCCATTCTTAGGACTCTGTGGCTCAGTCAGGAAAACTTTTTGCCAAGAACCCTGAGCTCTCAAAGTTGGAAGTGGGAGCCTTCCAGTATCAGCGGGAACCTTTGCCTTATGACTCTGGGTATAGTTCTCATCTTCAGAAACATGGGCAGATGACCATCGCCTGCCCAGGCAGGGGGAGTCACCCTGTAACTGCGAGCTAGTCACCATGGAGTCCTGACACCTGCTTAAGTCGTCCATGACCCGCTGCCAGATGTGCCAGCAGGAAAGGGCTTCACGTGACCTTCCATCCTGGACAGCCCTCAACTCGCTCTGACTGTTCATTCCTATGAAGACAGAGATAAAGACAAGTGAAACTGTTTACACTTCAGTGTTCACACTCAGGACATAACACTAGACTGTAATGCAATTCAAGAGGATTCTTCAGTTTCTCTTTTTTATTACTAACAAAGTTCTCTGCTTTAAATACTGACAGAAACCAAGATATAGTCTACTGCGTTCCCAACTATTAAGAGCTAATAAAACCAGGGCTGGAGAGATGACTCAGTAGTTAAGAGCACTGGCCACTCTTCTAGAGGACACAGGTTCATCCACGGCAGCTCACAGGCAATCTGACCCCCTCTTCTGGCCTCCGTGGGCACTGAGCATACATATGGTAAACATAAATGCGTGTAGCCAAAAACCCATACAGATAAAAACAATAAATTTTAAAGGAGAGAACTAATAAAAGTCATTCAAATTAATTACTGACATACTTTCTGAAATTTTTTTCTTTTTAAAATTATGTATCTTTCCTACCACATGACAGTGTCAATAAGAAGGAACATTTTTTTGGTGTTCAGTTTTCCAGCCACTACCTAGATTCCTGCCTGGCATGTGTTCTGGCAAAGTATGTGCAGGTAGCTCCTTGGTTCACTCTAACTCCAAACCCAAGTCACAGAAGCAAAGGGCATTTTAAAGTAAATGTATGGAAGTGATCTGGATCCAAGTTCGGCTGAGATCTTGCAACGCTTTGTTTGGGGTGGGGGCACACGGTGGGAGAGCCGAGGATTCAGTCAAAGGCCAAAGGACACACGGAAGCCAAAGGGAGCATGAAGAGCCATCCCCCAATGCTCACTGAGGCATCTGGTCTGCCCCTGTTCTCACTTTCCCAGGAGTCCAAATTCAGAGGCAGCGAGGACTGTCATCATCATCGTGGGAACAAGGAGAACAGTGCTTTGGAGTTATCCAAGCGTGGTGGAGGTGGTGGTGGTGGAGGTGG
>NC_022030.1:19312698-19326301 GCF_000317375.1 Microtus ochrogaster
GCAGAGGCAGGCAGATCCCTGCAAGTTTGAGGTCAGCCTGGTCTACAGAGAGAGTTCCAGCCTACCAGTGCTACAAAGTGAGACCCTGTTCTCAAACAAAAGTCTTCCAACTTGATAAATGCAGTGTATCAGGGAAACTAAAGTAGCTTGTGATAAACATTCAGAAGAAATAGGAGACAAACTACCAGAGAACCACTACAAGCAGTAATGGCATCACTAAACATCTACTAAAAATGTGTGTGTGTGTGTGTGTGTGTACGTGCGTGTGTTATATCTAATTTATTATAGGTTTCAGTATATATTATATATTTAATTTCCCCCATACATTTGTTGGGCTAACAATGGAATATTCATTTCTTACTGTAGATGTGAACTCTGGAGGAAACTAATGGATTGCAGCCGGGCAAACCTCTTAACAGCAAAGTTCACTCTGGCTACTTTCTTAGACTTCCTTCTCCGACATAAGGAGTAAGGAGACAGAATTTTACTTTTCCTATGGATAAAGCCTAAGAACTAATTATAGGAATTCTTGTGGGACACACTTCCCAAGATGACGACGGAACTCAGTGGTAGAGCGCTTGTCTGGCGTACACAAGGCCCGAGGTTTGATGCCAGTGCTGGGGGTGGCGGCGGTTAAAGCCATATTGAAACATCATTTCCTATCGAAGTGAACATGAAGTGAAGCTACAATTGCTCAAACCACGTCTCAAGCTAGTCCTCTCCACAGAACTACAAGTCCTTTAAGACGTGCGTGAATCAGCCTGTGCGAGCCCACACTCCTGAGACGGCAGAACGAGGCTAGGATTAATTTGAAGACAAGTTCCACAAGCATGTCGCAATGACCTCGGACCAAGTTTGGACATTCGGACAGCATGGCAGCGGCAACAGGGACAGTGAACAGCAAGTACTGGGATGAGTCACGTATGACTTCGCCTAAATTTCTCTCCCTCTTTGCTGCCTTCTGCATTAGAGGCTTCACTCCTCTATGTGCGACTTATCTCATTTGAAAAGGTGACGCTCTGCAAACATGCAAAACCACAGATGCCCAAAGGGCAGATTAGAGCAAAACTGCAGTGGGAACTTCAGGAGCAACTGAGTCGTCACCAATACAATGAAAATAGTGTCTTTTGAAACTCCTACACAACAGCCCAGTAGAGAAATACCGTTTATTCTGTGACCCTCCCATCATTAACATACTGCACAAACAACATCTGAGTGACCTTTAAGCTCCCGTCACTTCTGCTCCCTCCTCACTGGCTCTACACCTACTCACGCACTTGGCCAGCTTTTCATACAACGTGTGTCATTTTCTCTGAGAAAGGCTAGTGTTTTCTATTTAATTATTGCCAGTTCGGTGCTGGAGAGATGGGCCAGTGGTTAAAACCACTTCTGCTCTTCCAAAGGGCCAGCGTTTGATTTCCAGCACCCACACCTGCCTAACTCCAGCTCCAGGGGATTCAATGCCCTTTTCTGGCCTCTGAAGACTCTCACACCAAAGTGTCTCTCACACACACACATATAAAAATAAATATCTTTAAGAAATCATCAGTAGAGGGACCAGAGAGATGGGCCAGCAGTAAAGAGCACTTGCTGCTCTACCAGACGACCCCAAGTTCAGTTCCCAGCACCCACATCCCGTACCTCACAACCACCCATAACTGCTGATACCCTCTTCTAGCCTGAGGGTACCCACACTCATGTACACATACACAGAACAAGATGTAATAATTTTTAAAAATAATAAAATGTGGGGCTAGAGAGATGACTCGGTTGTTAAGAGCACTGGTTGCTCTTCCAAAGGACCCAGGGTCAGTTCTCAACACCCACATGGTGGCTCACAACCATCTGTGACTCCTGTTTCAAAAGACCCAACACCCTCTACTGGCTTCCACAGGCACCAGAGGAATGAGCAAATTCAGAGAAACATTCTGAGAGCCCCAAAGCTTCCTCCCAACTCCAAGGCCACAAAGATATGTGCTAGAGAGTTTCCGTTCTCACCCACTGAGAGCAGGTTCCTAAAATTCTCCACCATCACCTCTTGGTACAGCTTCCTCTGGGAGGAGTCCAGCAGCTTCAGCTCCTCCTCAGTGAAGGCCACGGCCACATCCTTGAATGTCACCGCCTCCTACAAGAAGCACAAGTGACCTCAATCTTACAACCAACCACTGTTAGCACCATTAGCAGCATCTGTCCCAGGGGAAGCTCAGAAAGACTCAGGAAGTTCTAAAATGAGGTTTCTTGAGATTCCAGAAATAAACAACTCAAAAGTCTCAGGAAGTCCTAGAAACTGGGCAGATGCACAAAGCCCCTCTGGTCACAGGGTGAGTAGTAAGGACTGCTGAGGACACTCAGGTCAGCAGAGTTTCCCAGAAGGGACACCTCTACCTCCTGAGGTGTCTGCAGTTCCAGGTTGAGTGTGGCATCACAGTCCTGGGGCTAACTCCAAGAAACTCACTGACTCACCTACTTGGACTTGGGTGGGATTGTTACTTGATTTTGTCATGGATTCCCTACTTGGGGTGAAAAGATGTTTGTTTGTGTCTCCCCAGGAAAAGGATCAACACCAACGTCCATTAGAGACAAAATGGCCCTGAAAAGGCAGGGAGGAGCTAAACGTACTGGGACAAACGGGCACCTGGCACATCCTAAGGACCTCAACTGCTTTCATACATCCTATTTTTAAAACCACGTTATTCTTTTAGTGCGTGTGAGAACACCCACGTGCAGTGTCACACAGGAGTGCGTGTGACATAGTGCTCGTGTGAAAGAGAGTGACTTGTGGAAGTCGGTTCTCTGCTTCCACCATGGGGGTCCTGGGGATCAAACTGAGGTCTTCAGGCTTGGAGGCAAGCACCGTGACCCCTGCGCCATCTTCTCTGAGGATTACCTCAGCCCTCTGAGGGCGGAAATGGCAAGCTCTCCTTACCTTGAGAGTGTTCATCATTTAGTGTTCCTTCCAGGAGGTGCAAAGCCTAAGAAAGCAGAAATAGGAAAAGAGAGAGGTCAGAGGTCAGAGCCAGCGTGCCACTGAACACACGGCGGAGGACCCTTGTCAGACAGTCAGGTGCATGTTCCTCCCACGTATCACAGATACTCCTCTCAGGAAAACATCTCAGAGCAGTGTACCCAACCACGACATTAGATTTCCTTATACTAATTTTTGCGATTTTCTCTAAATTTTAAATTACAGGGGAAAAAAAATTTTTTTTTGATTTGGAGTTTCTCTGTGTAACAGTCCTGACTGTCCTAGAACTCGCTTTAATGATCAGAAATTGTCAGAGTCACAGCTGGTAGTAATGGTGATGCCAGTGCCCACGGAAATAACCTCTAACGCTAACAATCCACAGTGGCTGCTAGTCAGTCTTCCCACTCCTGGCGGAAGTACTCTAGGACAAGAGAAGGCAAGGAATCCACTCCCCAGAGCCCACAGGGAATGAGTGCTGTGTGAACTCTAGTTTGACCCTACACACACCAGCGCCTTCTGCTCCTTGGGAGTCTGTAGTAAGATAGGACTGTTGACAGTATTTATTGTTTAATCCCAGCACTCAAGAGGCAGAGGCAGGAGGTGAGTTCCAGGACAGCCAGAGATACACAGAGAAAGAAAGAAAGGAAAGAGAAATGTCTGCAGGAATCCAGTTAGGTGGGCAGGGCTTGAGCAGGGCAGGGCTCCCCAGGTGAGGCCAGGGCTGCCAGTTCAGGGTGAGTTTCTCAACTGCTGCAGGGGACAGCCAGTCCCCTGAAACACAGACACCACTAAAGGGAAACTTACCCAAGAACCTGACAGAAACCACGCTAAAACAGTCACTGTTCCATTCACAGGCTAGAGTAGGAACAAGTTCTTTCTTTGCATAAGTCTGTATTTTCCAACATTTCCATGTCTGCACGGTAAACATTATTTGGGAAGAGTGGAATAGATGAAACACGCTTTTTGAAGACCCTACCATGAGGAACTGGGGAGATGGCTTCATTGGTAGAGCTTGCTGGGCAAGCAAGGGGACCCGAGTTCTGTGCCGGTGGCACAGGTTGGTAAAGCCAGTGCTGAGAAGAGCAGCTAATGGCATTATCTTCCCTGCTTGTCGCCAGCCAGTCAGCCTCACCTAACTGTAAGGTGAGCAAGACACCCACAAGGTGATTCGGTGGGTAAGGCGCTTTGCCACCAAACCAGACTGAGTTTGAGCCCCAGAACCCACACGGTGGAAGGTGAGCAGCATCTCCCCAAACTGGTCCTCTAATCTCCACATGCACACCACAACTCGCGTGCCCCCCCACAAAATAAATGTTAAATGGGAAAAGGGGGGGCGGTGGGGGAGGTTCCTGGGGAAGCCGAGTCGATCTGCAGTGTCCACACACACAAATATACAAACCCTGCTCTAATTCCCACATGCACACCACAACTCATGTGCCCCCCCCATAAATGATAAATAGGGAAAAAAGGGGGGGGGGGGGCGGCTCCTGGAGAAGCCGAGTCGATCTGCAGTGTCCACACACACAAATATGCAAACCCTGCTCTCAAGATCCCTGAGAGACAGTTCGAATCCATTTTCACATGACACTGGCCAGCTTCCTCAGGGAGCGTGGACCAAGTCAGTGTGGGTTCACACAGTCTAGCTTCTGAGGCCAGTCTCCTAACGTCTAATCACAGTGTAAGACCCACACACCCGCCAGAGTCAGTCTTACTCACCCGGGGCTCCGCACGGTGCTTTTTGGGAAGTCAGGACTGCGGGCAAATCGAAAATAGTGAAATTACAAAATCCCATCTCCATCTACTCTATCTCATGGTTCGTGCCCCAGTACCTGCGGCAAGCAGCCAGCTACCTATAAGGTTCATAGGTGGGGACAGCCCAGCACTTGCTGGCTCACAGAAGCCGTGAATTGGAATAATACAATGGTCTCCATGACACCCACATGCCAGACAGTTTTTAAGCATTTTACAATCCATTTTTTTTTTCCCTTTTACTAGGAAGGTCTAACTTCTCTTTTGCAGAACAGCCAGAAAATGCAGAGGGGTCAGCTAGAGAGGAAGAAGCAGAGCCAGCTGCGGGGCAGGAGAGAGGGGGGTGCAGGTAGGGAGGGGGGCTATAGGCGGGGAGAGGAGGCTGAGGGCGGGGAAGGGGCTGTAGGCAGGGAGAAGGAGCTGGAGGCGGGGAGACAGAGCTACAGGCAGGGAGAGGGAGGCTATAGAGAGGAGGGGGGGCTGCAGGCGGCGAGGGGGTTGCAGGCAGGAAAAGGGGGCTGCAGGCAGAGAGGGCCTGCAGGCAGGGAGAGGGGGTTTGAGAGTGGGGAGGGGGATTGCGGGTGGGGAGAAGGCTATAGGTAGGGAGGGGAGCTGCGGGTGGGGAAAGGGACCTGCAGGAGGAAAAAGGGAGCTGCGGGCAGGGAAAAAGGGCCTGCGGGCGGGGAGGGGGGGGGCAGCACGCAGGGAGAGGGGGGCTGCGGGCATAGAGGGTGGCTGCGAGTGGGGAGAGGGGGCTGCAGGCAGGGAGAGTGGCGCTGCGGGCGGGAAGAGGAAGGTTGCAGGCCGGGAGAAGGGGCTGCGAGCGGGCGGGGAGAAGGGAGATGCAGGCAGAGAGGGGGGCGGCGAGCAGGGAGACGGGGGCTGCGGGCAGGGAAGAGGGCTGCAGATGGGGAGAGGGGCCACTGAAGCGGCTGGCACCGAGGGCCCGCAGACCCAGGTACGCCCCGTCCCACGGAAGGCCGCGGCTCCTTACCTTTCAAACTTCACTTCTTCCTTGTCTCCCCAAATGCTTTTGAGAACTGTCGACCTCAAAAGCATCTAGGGGACATTCTAGAGGTCCCTGGCTAAAATAACTCAAACCCAGGGGAACAGATGGCTAACAAGTCAATCTGAAGCTGACGAGTTCCCATAATTCCGCGTGGAGAAACTGTGGCGCCGGCTCGGTGGTAACGGAAGTGAGGATGCAGAGGCACAGACGCAGTCCCAGAAGGCTAGTGGAGGACCGCCCTCCTGCATCGAATTTCCCTCTAGATTTTCATTCCTTATACTCCTAAGAAAGGCCTGAGTAAAATATCTTTACATAGTAATATGTGTACCTTGAAAGTATAGAACTCCAGTTCCGGTTCCAGAGGACGCCGTCGCCTTCTGGCTTCCTCGAGCACTGCATGAGTGTACGTGATGCACAGACATAATGCAGGCAAAACATCGATACAAATAAAATCTTTTTAAAAACTAAAAATATACAAAATGAACCCTATTTATCTATCGGTGTGTTCATGCTTGTGTTGGACATGTGCGTGCCACAACGCAAGCGAGGAAGTCATAGGGCAACTTCCAGGAGAAAATTCTCTCCTTGCACCATGAGAGTCCGGGGATCCAACTCCCTTGTCAGGCTGGGCAGTAGGGGTCTTTACCTGCTGAGTCATCTTGCCAGCCCTTGGAAATAATCAACCTTCAAAAATGGGCAAAGATTCAAACATGGCTTCAGGGATTCAAATAGGAATGTGATGACTATAGCAGACAAGGACATGTAAAGATAAATCTTTTGTAAAAGAAAAGAAATGGATATAATCAAAATGAGCTAGCACCACAAGCTTGTTAGATGCAAAAAAAAAAAAAAGGAACAAAAACAAAAGAAAATGTTAGCATCCCAAGTGTTGGGATGTCAGTGTGGGTTCACTGTTAGCATCCCAAGTGTTGGTGAGCAGAACCTAACTGTCCCACACTGGTGGTGAGGATGGAGAATGGACAGCTGGGCTCAAAAGCTCTGTTTTTAGCCGTGTTAAGTATGTTTCTCACCATTCATCAACATAGAATAATCCTAGGTCTGAATGAAGGCAAAGTTGATAAGGAAATGGTTTTCAATTGTTTATAGCTGCCTGCCCCCATTACCAAACCCAAATGTGGTCTAGCCACACAAAAGAATACTATTCGGCAATGAAAAGGAATGTCCAAGGCCTAGAGACTGAAGGCTGTGGTAAAACACTTGCTTATGTATGGAGCCATGGGTTCAATCCCTAGTAAGCACCCCTCCTCTGGGATCCACACAAAATGGATGAATTAAAGAGTTATACAAGTAGCTGGGCAGTGGTGGCACACACTTTTAATCCCAGCACCCAGGAGGCAGAGGCAAACGGATCTCTGTGAGTTCAAGCCCAGCCTGGTCTACAGCGTGAGTTCCAGGACAGTTAGTGTTGTGAAAGCTCCTTCGGCTCCTTCAGCCAATAGCCTTTAAGATACCAGCCCACTTGGGTGTGGTCCCTTAGACTATAAATGCAGCTGTAAAGCCTGCCCTGGCTCTCTTGCTTCCAGCTCTCACTTCTAGCTGCTAGACTCTGTTTCTGTTTCCTGTTCGTGCAGAGGACTGTGATCTAGGATAGTGATCTGTGAGTCTCCCCTAAATAAATAAACCCCTTATTATATGTAAGTCTGAACTAGTGTGGGATTATTTTGTATCTTCCGCCATCACAGCTAGGACTGTTACACAAAGAACCCTGTCTCTGAAAAAAAAAAAAAAAACGAATTATACAAGTGAAAGAGGCTAGATGCAACAAGCCACACAGGATAGGGTTCTAGATCGACAGGCCACACAGGATAGGGTTCTAGATCAACAGGCCACACCGGATGGGGTTCTAGATCGGCAGGCCACACAGGATGGGGTTCTAGATCAATAGGCCACACAGGATGGGGTTCTAGATTGACAGGCCACACAGGATAGGGTCCCGTTTATGACATTTTTGTGGAAAAATAAACAATACAGAAATCGTCAAGGGCAAAAGAGGGAGAAGAATTCAGCGAGGATGCTAAACTTAGATGTCTAGGTGGGAGCAACCCCATAGCAAACATCTGCCAAGTCTACCATGATATAACAAAGTCAGCCTTATTGTCTGCGTTTCCACTAAAATCATTTTATTGGAACTCCATATTTACCTCTTACCTCACTGTGTATTTTTTTAATCTTGAATGAATGCTGAGTTTTGTCAAATATTTTCTGAATAAATCGAGAGGTCAGACTCTACACCAACACCCTGCACCTATATGAGCCCCGAGAACGGCTGTGATTTGCATCTGCAGCTCAGAAGCCGGAAAGTTTGTTGAACTGAAGGTGGGGCTGACTGGGAATGCCATGGGGCACATTTCTGTTGACTAGACACACAGCTGATGATAATAGCCACAGAAGTGTAGACACTTGTCAAAATTCAGGAAGCAATGAAATTGAGGTCTGTGCATGTGTGACGACCTACAAAGATATTTCAGTGAAGGACAAGCGTGCCGAAACGCTGGCCACAATCCCCTGACTGCTGAAGCTACCAATGGACAAAGCCCTTCAGTTTGATAGACATTGGTACACAGGTTCCACGGGGCTGGGAAACCGGCCTGTGTGTGTAACTAACATGTCCTTCAAGCCTCCTAGGAACAATTTTAC
The DNA here is from genome assembly GCF_000317375.1 of Microtus ochrogaster. NCBI lineage: Eukaryota > Metazoa > Chordata > Mammalia > Rodentia > Cricetidae > Microtus > Microtus ochrogaster. The sequence continues at coordinate 19,321,080 of NC_022030.1, forward strand.
AGAAACTTTATTCAGAGATAGATTGAATAAAAAATTTCAAATGACTGCTCTTCTCAAAGCTGACTTAAGAGTTACTGAAGGCAGGAGGTGTCTCGGGCATTGCTTGTGTACAGAGGCACACAATGTAGGTGGACATCTCAAATGTTTACTGTTAATCAGGAAGAAATGTATTTCAGAACCGTTCCAATAAGTGATACTTTATTAATGCTGAAAGCAGTGGACCACTTTCTGTTAAGAGTAGCTACGTGGCTGTTTAAAACCACGCTGGCTGGGACCCAGCACAATCTGCAGCTAAACTCGTCTGACACTGAAGTGCCAGGGGTGAGAAGAGGAAAACAGTGTAAGTAAACGATTATGCTTCTGTGCGAGCAGAAATTGTGCACAGAGTAGAAAGCACTGTGATTCATAGCAATGTCGGCCCTGAGCAGAGGGACTTCAAGCAGCCCGCGGGCACTGTGTGTGGTGACAGTGAGGTGCCAGGGCTCGCGCTGTGAGTCCCGGCTTGCGGCTTGCATTAGAGCTGCCAGAAGCCCCTCAGACTTATTAGCTGTTGAATTCTGAGGTTTTGGCCACTGGGTATGTAGAAAGCTTGTAGTGTTTATAAATACCTTGTGGCCGCCACATTCGGTTCTGCAGCCCCATGTGGGGTGGCAACCAGCAGCTTAAGAAATGTTGCTTCTGTCAAACAGACCTGGTCCCTTCTGTCCTAGGATATTTAGAAACCTCCGGATGACGCTCAACCTTTCTGCGGTTACTGTCGCAGATCATAAAATCTTATAGAGTGTGTTTCCTGGGGGTGTCCTCTGGTGCACGGAAATCCCTGTGACCCTCATCGTCAGCATGGACTCGCTGGTGAATCACGAGGCTCGAGCTCCAGCTGAAGCCTTTCCCGCAGGCCTCGCACTTGTACGGTTTCTCGCCCGTGTGAACCCTCTGGTGGGCTTTGAGGTAGGAGCTCCAGCTGAAGCCTTTCCCACACGCCTCGCACTTGTACGGTTTCTCGCCAGTGTGGATCCTGTGGTGGTCGTGGAGGTAGGACCTCTGCCGGAAGCGTTTGCCACACACGTCGCACTGGTACGGTTTTTCTCCTGTGTGGACTCCGCGATGAGCTAGAAAATTGGAGGCCCGACAGAAGCCTTTCCCGCACTCCTCACACTGGTAGGGTCTTTCTCCGGTGTGGGACCTCTGGTGGGCTTGGAGGTGTGACTCTACCGTGAAGCCCTTCCCACACTCTGCACACTGGTACGGTTTCTCTTCGCTGTGAACTCTCTGGTGGACTTGGAGAACTGAGACGCGACTGAAGGCTTTGCCACACTTCTCGCATTTGTAGGGTTTCTCTCCGGTGTGGATTCTACAGTGCACGTTCAGATCTGAACTCCGACGGAAGCCCTTCCCACACGTGCTACATTTGTAGGGTTTCTCGCCAGTGTGGCCTCTCTGGTGAGCCAGAAGGTGCGAGGCCTGGCTGAAGCCTTTCCCACACGCCTCACACGTGTAGGGCTTTTCGCCCGTGTGGACTCTCACGTGATTGTTAAATTCCGAGCTGTGACAGAAGCTCTTCCAACAAGCATCGCACTGATAGGGCTTGTTTCCCGTGTGGCCTCGCTGGTGGTCCAGAAGCGTCGAGGCCCGGGTGAAGCCCTTCCCACACTCCTCGCATTTGTAGGGCTTCTCTCCCGTGTGCCTTACGTGGTGAGCTTGAAGACCCGACAGGCGGCAGAAGGAGTAGCCACACTCCTCACATTGGTACCGCCTCTCTCCCACGTGGGTTTGCCCAGTCACCCCGAGATGACAGTCCCAGCTAGCGTCTTCCCCATTCACCCCCTTTTTAGAAGGATCTTCACCGCTCATTCCGCAGTGGAGCTGAAGCCGCGAATTCCGACCGGAATGTTTACTGAAGCCGGCTTCTTCACTCTGGACACCATCCTGTTTCCCCAACGGAGAGCCAGCTTCTCCAGCGTTCCCCATGCAGTCTCGACCCTGGGTTAACTCCCTTGTAACTTGGTGCCAGATTCGTGAGCAGAGAAGCTCCTCGTGGGGCAGGTACCTCCATCCTACCTCCTGAAGCAACTCCGTCTCATTTAGACTCCTGGCTCCTAAAAGCATAAAGAGAGTTCAGAGAGAGGCAGGGCGTGTGGATGCTCTGTTGACTGGAGCCAGAGTTACATAGTTAAGACCTCAGCCTTCACTGGACCAGAGAATGGTCCCCTTCCCTTTAACATCCTGTGTCTGTCATCTCACCTCGGCACCCTAGAAGCCAGGGGCACTAGAGAGCATCACAGGGGAGTGACAAGTTGACACTCTGTCCTCACTAGAGCAAGGAAAGTATTCCCATTGGGGGGGGGGGACAAAAAAAAGATTTTTTTTTTCCTCCTCAGGCATGGTGGTGTACACTTTTAATCCCAGCATTTGGGAGGCAGAGGCTGGCAGATCTCTGTGAGTTCAAGGCCAGCCTGGTCTATGGAGTCAGTTCCAGGACAGGCTCCAAAGCTACAGAGAAAGTTTGTCTTGAAAAAAGAAAAAAGAAAGGAAGGAAGAAAAAAGAAAAAAAGGAGAAAGGAAGGAAGAGGGGAAGGAAGAAAGGAAGGAAGGAAGGAAGGAAGGAAGAAAGAAAGAAAGAAAGAAAGAAAGAAAGAAAGAAAGAAAGAAAGAAAGAAAGAAGGAAAGAAGGAAGGAAGGAAGGAAGGAAGGAAGGAAGGAAGGAAGAAAGAAAGAAAGAAAGAAAGAAAGAAAGAAAGAAAGAAAGAAAGAAAGAAAGAAGAGGACAGAGGTGGATGGCCAATCGCTAACAATCCCTACATTCCTGGACCATGCATCATGCCCATCTTTTTACAGAGATGGTCTTGCCTTGAAAAGGGAGGACCACAGAATCCTGTGGAATCTTTTCTGAGACAAGGTCTTTCAGGTCCCAGGCTGGCCTTGAACTCACTGTATCAACAAAGATGACCTTGAACTCCCGATCTTCCAGTCTCTACTCAGCTCAGCAGTGCTGGTTTATACCAGGACTCCAGACATTGTTTGCTCAGGACTCAGGAGTGGACCTAGGGCTCCACACAGGCTAGGCAAGCCTTCTACCATCGAGCTACATCCTTGGCCCTTTTACACGTTTTCAGACAGTCTACCAAATTTCCTCTGAAAATGCCATCTGAGTAGCTGAGATTACAGGGTTGGGAATTATCAACAGGTCTGGCTACATCTTATCTGTTTTAAAAACCTCAAGATGCAGTTTTAAGATGGGAATTGGGCCACTTTGGTGACCTGAGATGCCTATGATCCCAGTATCTGGGATGCAAAGACAGGAGGCTGATGTAAGTTCGAAGCCAGTCTGGTCCTGTCAAGGACAACATAGTGAAGACAATAATGAGCTGAGCGAGGTGGCCAGGGCCTGTAATTCTTCCACTTAGGAGGAGGAAGGTGGGTCACATGTTCAAGGCACAGTGAGTCTGAGACCTCTCTGGACTACTAGGATGGTGTCTCAAAAAACAAAAGCAAATAACAGAAAAAGAGAAATTAAGTTATTGGGAAAATGAGAAAAATCTAGCTGCCACTGAAGACTTACATAAACCGGAGAGATGGCTCAATGGATAAGAGTCCTGGCTGTTCTTCCAGAGGACATCAGCTCAGTTCCCAGCACCCACATGGCAGCTCACAACCATCCAACTCCAGGCCCAGATCTGATGCCATGTTCTGACCTCTGCTGGTACTAAGCATGCATTTGGTGAAGACATACATGCTGGCGAGCCATGTATACATACCAAAAAATTAAATTAATATTTACATGATTAGTATCCCTTTAAACTGATATTTCACCCCCCTTGGATGCAGAAATATGAGGGAAAAATGTATATGTGGAGTGGTGGAACATGGCACAATGTCCTTTCTTTGATTTAATCACCATATTTATTTAATAATTTATTTTTCTTAATTTTTTTCTAAAGTTGTCTTTATTTTTTTTAATGACCTTTAGGAGCTTGGAGAGATGGCTCAGGGGTTAAGAGCACTGGCTACGGTTCCAGAGGACCTGGGTTTGATTCCTTCCACCTGCAAGGCTGCTCACAGCCATCTGTAACTCCAGTTCCAGGGGAATCTAATGTCCTCTGCTGGCCTTAGAGGGTACTGCATGTACCGAGTGCACAGATACACAAGCAAAACAACCAAGCACATTAAGTAATAAAACATTTTTTTTAAATGACCTTCGAGGAGCTGGAGAGATGACTGACAGCTAAGCGTGTTCTTCAATTCCCAGCACCGACTTGAGGCAGCACAGCCGCTTGTAACTCCAGCTCCGAGGGCGCTGGCCTCAGGGGCACACACTCTCACACATAAACATACTTCATACAAACAAACCTTAAAGCTGAGCTTCAAAAGAAACGTTAAAAAAAAAATACTGTGCTCCAGAGAATTTTTTTAACCGAAACATTGCGTCCTCTTTGTGGGAGGTTGGAAAACAAACTCCACACAGTTCTACCTATTGCATGGCCAACTGTGTTTTGTTATACAGACAGGGAGTTAGCAGGTGACCTTCATCAGTACTAAAGCAGGGTCTTGGTTAGCATGTGACTTTTGTCAGTACTAAAGCACAGGTATCAGTGGTGTTCCTTATTGGCCTGGAACTTGGTAGTAGATCAGGCTAGCCTCTGACTCACAGAGAGCCCTTAGCCTGATGGCTTCCCTGCCTGTTTCACCAGAAGGTCACTCCAGTGTTAGCAGGGTGACCACAGAGGCATGTCCAGAGGAGCCCAGAAAGGACAGAGGACAAATTATGCTCCAGAAATGGACCCTGGGACTCCATGGGTTAGTTCTGAAACTTCATTCTCTCTCCTTGTGTGTTTAAAAAAAACACTTTTAAAAGTGTTTTTAAAAAAGAAATCAGTAGACTCAGGAAAAACACCGTGTCAGAAAACAAACAGTAAAAGTGATGGATGCCAGGAAACAGTCCTGCCGGCCACACCGCTGAGCTCCACACCAAGGGTTGGGGCCCCAGGACTTACGTTTAGTGGCTGGTGGTGAGCACTGACAGAACTGGAATATTTCAGAGGTGTTCTGTGTGCTGGAAAGGTACTGTTGTCAAAATTCTTCAGGCTGTATTCATTCACAAATATCTACACACACACATGTACTCAGTACTGCCTGAAGGAAATAGTAAGGTAGGGAAGGAGATAGATAGATAGATAGATAGATAGATAGATAGATAGATAGATAGATAGATAGATAGATAGATA
>NC_022030.1:19326777-19338150 GCF_000317375.1 Microtus ochrogaster
CTTAATTTTTGGCAATCTGAGCAATAAATACAAGGCCTTGTGTGTGCTAAGCACATCTGTACTGCTAACACCCAGGCCTTAAGATGTTTTTCTTCACTCAGGAGACAGTTTCATGGAGTCAGGACTGTCCCTTCGGTCTGGGCTTGGTAGAGGCACTGTCCTGAGGACTTTTACCTTCACTGTTCTGTTAATTCCCACTTCCCCCATGTTGCAGCGCAAACATCCCTACCATCTCTTTACAGATGAGAGAGCTGAGACTTGCAGCCTTCTGCCATCTTCCACCACTGCAGACAGCAGACATTCTCCTTGCTGAGCACCCACCCCCGGCAATCTACATAGCAACTGATGCTGCTATGGCAAACTCTTTGATGTTTCTTTTAGACCAGCACCTTTACATTGTAATCAGTTATCGCTGGAATGTCTCTGCCTTAGGACAGTTGTGCCCAGCCTATGGAGGGTGAATATGGCCCAACATATTTGTAGCTAGCAATGTTGTTTCACAGTGTCTAAAGTTTGGACACCTCTAGCTGCTCTTATAGAATACCTGAGACTCGGTGACTTATAAAGAATAGAATTACTAACAACCTCCACAGGAGCGGGTACAAGGGAGCCATTGCTGAGGGAGCAGGCCCGAGCCAGAGACCTTTGCGGGACCGGGCATGAACCAGTGACCTCCGCTGGAGCAGGCCCAAGGCAGCAACCTCAGCAGAGACAGATCCAAGCAAGCAGCCGCTGTGGGAGCAGGCCCCAATGATCCCCAGTACTGCAGAGCAACCCCAGGGATTGCTGAGAGACTTCTAGGAACACAGAGTGACCTCCAGGGTGACTGGAACCATGGCCCTGACTGCACCACAAGAAGCAACCATCTGAGCCTTGGATCCACTGGCACCTGGAAGATTGATCACCAGAGACACAGACAGTCCCAATTACACCAATCAGAGGAAAAGGTGGGTAGACAAGGTAAGAACACACTCAACACCACAAAGAGCAACACGACACCAATAAAAACCAGTGGCCCTACAACAGCAAGACTTGGACAATCAAATATAGATGAAGCAGAAGAAAATGGCCTAAAAAAAATCACTTTTGGAGACAACAGTTTCACTCTATGCCCCAGGCTACTCTCAAACACAAAGTGATCCTCTGGCCTTCTGCCCTGCTTTCCAATATTCTAGTTGTCTCATAACAAAAGAAATACATTTTGTGTAAAAGACACAAAAGATGCAGACAATAGCATAAGTTATTTAAAAGTTTCCCTTTCCACCAGGATGGGCGGCGCTAGCCTGTAATCCCAGCATTTGGGAGGCTAAGGCATGAGGGTTATAGGTTCAAAGCCTGCTTGGGAAACTTTGAGTGCAAGGCCAGCCTGGCCATGTTAGGGAGCCCTCGCCCAGATAAAAAGTGAGAACAGTATTAGGGTTACATCTTCCTGGCAGAGTGCTTGTGTGTGTGTGCACGCTCACACACACATACGCACGTGCGTACACGTTTCCCTTTATAGGCTCACACATTTTTGGCAACAGGCTATAGTTTTTGCTGCAATAAGAACTTAGCACCAAGGGCTCTGATTATCCCTACCCTCCACCCCCATTTCTTGTTTTTTTGAGATAGGATCCCAAAGTTCCAGGCTATTCTGGAACTCACCATGTAGACCAAGCTGGCCTCAAACTCACAGAGATCTGTCCACTTCTGCCTCAAGATTGCTAGGATCAAAGGTATGTGGCGCCACATTTGGCTTTTCCACCCTATTTTTTATTTCATTAAAGGTTGCTCATAAGAGGCCAGCAAGACAGCTTTGAAGGGAAAGGCACCTGCTGCCAAGCCTGAAGACCTGAGGAGAATCAGCTCCCCAAGTTGCCCTCTGACCTTCATACCTAAGCTATAGCACGTGTGCACCACATACACACAAACACGCACACAAAGTGAACTTAGTTGCCCTCTGACCTTCATACCTAAGCTATAGCACGTGTGCACCACATACACACAAACACGCACACAAAGTGAACTTTTTTAATCTATGATTTATTTATTTTACATGTATAAATCTTTTGCCTGCATGTATGTCTGTGCACTATGTGCATGTCTAGGGCCTGGAGGGATGAGACAAAGGAGTTGGATCTCCATGAGACTGGAGTTACAGGTGATTGTGAGCTGCCATGTGGGTGCTGGGAACCAAACCCAGGTTCTCTGCAGGAGCAGCCAGTGTTCTTAACCCTGAGACATCTCTCTAGCCCCACAAAGTGAACATTTTTAATGTTAAAAAAACATGTTCATCTATTTGCTCCATGTGTGGCAGTGATTAAAATTAGAGAAGGCACAAAAACACAGCATCCCACTGCCCTCCTGTGCTCCATGTACAAAACACACACATTATTAGCCAGGGGAGAAACACTGGAAAAATCTAGCTCTGTATCTCACAATGATTCAAGATCTTGAGACCCCTTCAAGAGCTGCAGGCACAGCCAGGGCCACAGAGATGTTGAGGGAGCCACCATCTGCTACACAACCATCCTCACCCACTGAGAGCAGCGTCCTGAAGGTCTCCAGCATCACATCACGGTACAGCTTCCTCTGGGTAGCATCCAGCATCCCCAGCTCCTCCTCACTGAAGACCACAGCCACATCCTTGAATGTCACTGCCTCCTACAACACCAAACACATGCCCCCTGAATCTTGCAACAAAGGGTAGCTGAGGCTGGGATGGAGCATGGGCATGGAGTACCTGCCTGGCATCCACAAAGCCCTGGGTCCCACCCGCAGCCCCACAGACACTGGGTGTGGGGTACAGTGTCCCATGCCAGTACATGGAGGCTGAGACAGGAGGGTGACTTGTCAGTTGGAAGCCATACTGAGTTCCAGGACAGGATGGAACCCTGTCTCAAAAACATAAAACAAACAAAAAGACCACTTTTTATACGGAGCTCAATTGTCCATTTTCTTAAGCATTAAAACTGCAACATTAACAAATATTCCATTTTAAAGTTACACTGTATGAGGCCAACTTCCTTTTCAACTTTATTGGCTATCATATTCTTTCCCTCAAATGAATATAAAGACCCTTGGTTCTTCATGCCATAGACAACATTGAACCTATAACAAAAAACTGGGCTAACAAGAGGCAGTAAATTTGGGATTTGCTGCTAAGCCAGACATCCCAGGTTCAAGTCCTGGGAGCCGCGTGGTGGAAGGGAGAACTGACTCCAGCCAGTTGTCCTCTGAGCTCCACATGTGCTCAAAATCAACGTTAATATATTTTCAGGAATTTACTAACCATGTTTATTTCTTTTTGTGTTTTTGGTGGGGGGGGGTTGTTTGTTTGTTTGTTTTGAGACAGAGTGTCTCTGTATAGCCTTGGCTGTCCTGGAACTCACTCTGTAGGCCAGGCTGGCCTCGAACTCACTGAGATCACCTGCCTCTGCCTCCCAAGTGCTGGGATTAAAGATGTGCACCACCAGGCCCCTCTGCTCTATGTATTTTATTATTTCTTCTGAGACAGGGTCTTATAGCTAAGGCTGGCCTCGAATTTGATATAGCCCAGGATGACCCAGCACTACTCTAGTCCTCCTGCCTCTGTTTCCCGAGTGCTGGGATCACCAGTGACACCATGACTGGCGTATGTGGTGCTGGGATGAACCTGGGGCTTCATGCATGCAAGGCAAGCACTCTACCCATTAGGCTAGGCCCCAGCCCCATGTTCATTTCTCTTTGGCACTTTGCCTGTCCCTCTATTTTAACAAGTATATAACTTAAGGCCATATGTAAAATTCTATTGACCACATTAAGCTTAGTGTTTGTTCTGCACTGATGGGGATCAAAGCCAGGCACTGAACAAGCAGGGCAAGTGCTCTGCCAGGCTAATTTCTAGCCCGTATTGCCAGCCGTTAGCACCCATGTAGCAGATATTCTCCCTCTTATTCTTGTCTAGCTTTGTGTGTGATAGCAGAGTCACAACCTGAATGATGCTGTCGCGGGCTTTTCTAGTCTGTGATTGTTCATCCAATCATATTTACATTTTATCTTTATCATCTTTAAAAACCATCTTTATTATTTGTACTTATGTGTAAATGGGGTGTGTATGTGCTGTGTGAGTGCAGGTGTCCTCAGAGGCCAGAAGAGGGCATCGCACCTCAGGGAGCTGGAGTTACAGGCTGTTGTGAGCTACTTGATGGAGGTGTTGGGATCCAAACTTGAGACCTCTGGAAGAGCAGCCATCTCTCCAGCCCTTGTTTTTATTGTTTTATTCATCCAATTATAAAGTGATAAAAAGGAAGTAGAAATTAAGTGTCACAGGGTGACTGACATCTGCCATCCCAGGGCTTCTCAAATGTCAGCAATTCTCCTTAATACTTCCTAAGAAGCAAGGAGATATGTGGAACTTTTGAGCAAAGAGATGAGAATTTAGGGGCTGGTGAGACAGCTCATGGGTCAAGATGCTTGCCACTAAGCCTGGGACACTGAGTGCCAGCCCCAGGATCTGCACGGTAGAAGGAGAGAGCCAAAGGTGTCCTCTGACCTCCACATGCACACCACACTGTGGCAATGTACACCTGCATAGAGCCACACCCACACAAAACATCAACCAATAAATGTAAGAGAGAGAATTAAAAAAAACCAAAACGGTCAGTCCAGCTCACCTTGTACTTGGTCATTCTGTTCTCCCAACGAACAGCTGCGTCTTAGGAAGGCGGAAGAGAAAAGAGCCATCAACATCTGGCCAGGGTGTGACCAGCCAGCTCCCATGGCAACATGCTGTGGATAGCAATTGTGCTCCCTCCCCAGGGAGGCTGATTCAGACAGCACTCGCCCCTGCAGCTGAGAACCCCTGGCCAGGAGTGACCTGCTTAGGAGAGAAACTGTTCGCTCCAAGCAGATACTCCCTTCCTGGCCTCTGAGTCAGACTTTGACACTGGGACAGTGGGGAATGGCGGTCAAGTCAGTGCTTTGGGAATCAGTGCACGGATGGCCAGCTTTTCAAATCATGCCGTTTTGCAAACTCACTGAGCTAAGAGGAGAGCCATGGAAGACTTCACTATGGAAACAGAGACAACTGAATGAAGTCCCACCTCTGGGAAATAATGTAGGCACATTTTTAGAATCAACGTAATTAAAATTAACAAACTAGAGGAATCATATTTGCTGGGCAGAAACAAGAGCTTGGTGTCATGTCACACACCTGCAATTCTGGTACTCAGGAGAGACTGAGGCAGGAAGATTGCTTCAGTTCAAGTTGGCCTGGATTCCACAGTGAGACCCTATCCCAAAAGTCACTATAATATCTAGCATGCTATTGTTTGACACATCGGGGGCTATCCAAGTAGCACATGCGTGCTAGCACGCTGCTCCAGAAGATTCCTCATGTTTACCTGTGATGAAACCTCTGTGTGACCTCGGTCCCATCACCTAACCTGCTGTGCGCATCTTCAGCTATAGAAGGGACAGAAACAGAAAGTGGTCCTACGGTTATAACGGGAAGTAAGTGAACACACGCGGGCAGCACCTTGGGTGAGGCACCTGGTATTTTAGGGTGTTCTTACCAACAAAGATGACAGTTACTGCACCTATGAACATACAAGGTCAGAGGCAGGCGGGGTCCCCGATCCCAGCTTCATCCCGCAGCCAGCATTCCAAGCTTTGTCTCTCTGTTGCTTCTAATGACAAAAATACATGGACAGGAGTCACAGAGAGAGAATGAGAGCTGACAGTGACAGAAAGGGCGGAGGCAGATACAAGTGCAGAGAGGGGTCAGAGGTGAAGGAACTGCTCCGAGCCAACCTAAGCTGGCATCAGCGCTCTCATCTGAAGGCACCACAATGAGTCACCATCCCAACCAGCCTTCACCTTAACTATGGATGGACCAGGTGACACTAACTGTTCCAAGATAGGAATAATTGGCTATGATAGAGAAGGGACACTCTGTAACAAATCGGGGGTGCCCTGAGGCAATGCCAGCCATTAACGATGTATGGATCCACGTTTAGGGATCTGAGCCGAAACAAGGACAGAGAGATGCAGCAGGGCTGCTTAGTTATGTACACATTTGCCCTGAGGCTTCCTTATTTATTTATTTATTTATTTATTTATTTATTTATTTATTTACAGTTTTTTAGAGCAGCGGTTCTCAACCTGTGGGTCACACCCCAGACAGCCTATACATCAGATATTTATATTATGATTCAGAACAGTGACAAAATTATGTTACAAAGTAGTGACATAATAATTGCATGTTGGGGAAAACCACAACATGAGGAACTGTACTAAAGGGTCGAGCCATCAGGAAGGTGGAGGACCAGGGATGTAGTGTGTGAAGGGCCCGGGTGTGGCCACCAGAAGACAACCTGCAGCAGGAGGTGACTCTCTCTTCCCACCATCTACATTCTGGGGATTGAACACGGGTCGCAGGCTTGGCAGCAAGCACTTTTACCTGCTGCACCATCTTGCAGGTCCCTGTTCCCCTACTTAAACCTAGAGTTCGGGTCAGTACCACAACATCTGGACACCTTCATCTGTACGTCCCAATAACGGCCACTACGGTTCAGTCTCCTTTCTCTACTCTTTGCCACTACTTGTCTCTTTGGTCGGACTGGGACAGGCAACTAAGCCTAGCCGATTGGGTTTCCTAAGACTTTGGCTCTAAAACTCTGGTTACAATTCCAGGCAGTTCTATGTCTTGATCAGAATATATTCAGGAAGCTATGAACCTAGGCCATAGACCTGAGCTATACAAGTTCCAACCCAACCTCGAAGCCCTAATTTATCCTACCGACCTCAAGCTTTTCATCATTAAAATAAGAAAAATATGCCAGGTGTGGTTACATAATCTTCAATATCATCACTTGGAAGGAGAGGTGGTTAACTCTCTGAGTTTGAGGCCAGCATGGCTGATATATAGAGTTCCAGGACAGCCAGGGCTACACAGAAAGACTCCTCAAAATAACAAAGGCCAGATCAACTCACCGGGAACTTTGCTGTCCATGCTGAAGGAATCATGACCTCACCTTCCACTCAATTAATGCTGAGAGGTCAGGCTGTGGAAAGGAAGAACATTGTGAAATACCATGGCAGTCATCCCCAACAAAGCAGTTAAACCAAACCCTACTGCCCACCAACCTGGAGACAATCTTCCCCCTTTCTAAAGAGTATAGGGAAGGTGTACAGGGTTAAACAGTATTGATGGAGAAAAAAAGGAGCTCCAGGAGCACCCCCTGCAGCTGAAGGAGGTCCGGGAGCACTCCCTGAAGTTGAAGGAGGTCCGGGAACACCCCCTACAGCTGAAATTGCCCCCAGTGAGAGATCTGAAAGCTTAGAGAAATAAACACTCACAAGAAGAGCTCAGGATCACATGACATGAACAGTTCAAGGCTTTCATTTCTACACTAACAGAGAAGATTAAAAAGTTAAAGGGCCAGGCGGTGGTGGCACATGCCTTTAATCCTAGCATCCAGGAGGTAGAAGCAGGCAGATCTCCAAGTTTGAAGCCAGCCTGGTCTACTTAGCAAAATCCAGGACAACCAGGATTACACAGAGAGACCCTGCCTTAAAAAAAAAAAAAAGTTAAAGCAAGGGGAAACCCTTGTGCCGATAAATGAGTGGGAAAGGTGTTTGCCACCAAACTTGGTGACCTGAGTCCCATTCCTGGGAGTCTTCAGTGAGTTGTTCTCTGACCTCCACATGCACAGTGCAGCATGTGAGAGTGCAGGCTCACACACCTGCATGTGCATGTGTACACACACAATCTCGTTGTACAAACAATGTGACTCCAGGGAACCTCTCTGAATGCTGAAACATCTTTAACCCTCTCATCAGTCACTCCGTAACCTGTGCACAAGTGTGTGTATAAGTGTGTGCAAAGTAATGCATGGTCTGAGATTTATCATTAGTTATTAAGATGGGAATAAAAGAACCCGTGATTAATGGTCAACTACCAAGTGAAATCGAGATTCCCTGGCAGGTGGCAGCCAACGAAACTGATAATAGCTTGTGACCTTCTCTTTGTCCAATAAAATGACATCGTGTAAAACCACAGACGTGTCCGTCTATGAGTCTATGACAACTCGCGAAGTACCTCCTCCACCTATCCCGGTTCCCTGTATTATGGGTGTGAGTCATAGAACCTTCAGGGCCCGGTGACACTAGCTGCACCAATCCCCCAAACAACCCTGTCAGCATGGCCCTGGCTCCCCAACTCCAGGCGACAGCAGTGAAGCAAGGTGTGACGGCTCACACCTGTCGTCGCAGTACTGGGGAGGCTGAGGCAGGAGAATGACCCGGTCACACGCAGAGACCCCGTCAGTGCAATGATCTCTGCGGGATGGAGTGGGGCTCACTGGCGGCTCACTGCACTCCGGCCCGCCAGCCTGGAGCCGATTCCCCTACGGCCGCCCGCCTCCGACCCCGCAAACCTCCAGATCTAGGGCTCAGTCGAGGAAGGTGCGGGAGAGAGGAGACTCACGGGAGGCGTGCGGAGCAGGTGCTAACTGAAACCACCGGTAGACACTTCCCAGAATGCTACGCATCGGCCCCCGGCTCAGCCGAAGCTCAGGCGACAAGCAGAGAACTTAAACTACAATTCCCAGAATGCAGAAGCGCTCCCAGTGCGGGAGAATCCGGACTACAATTCCTAGAAGCAACCGCGTCAGCGCGCCCACTTACAAGCGGGCCAGACACTGGAATTGTAGTGGTGAGAAAACCCGATCGTGGACTCGCTTTATCGAGTGTACCTACTCTGTGCTTTGTGTGCGTGCCACACAGCTATTCCCCTACTCCTCCCCGGAAATTCTTATTTGATCTGCGAGACACTGGTCCGCACTATGCAACCCGGACTGAACTCAACAGTAATCCTCCCGCCTCAGCCTTCCCCACTCTCAAGTGCTGTGGGCGTGTGCCACGACGCCAGGCTGCCTCTGAAGTTGTCACTTCCCACAGGACCCTGGAGGAAAAGTTAAGAGTCCTCACCTCATAGACAGTAATTTGTCCCTAGCGTTCCCTTATATACCTGAGTCTTAAAGGTAAACAGTCCCCAAACAGCACGCCTGACTGTTGGATGCGGGAAAGAAGGAGGAAAGCAAACCACTGCGGAGATAAGAATCTTCAAGGAATTACTGGGGAATCCGATAAAGACTTGTGTAATGTGACACTGTGATACTAAAATGAATAAAGCAGGACAGAATGTCTTTAAATATAGTCCTAATGTACACTTCCTGCAGGTATTTTTTTTATTTTGAGGAGTTCTTATAGTGTTTGTTTTTTTTTTTTTTTTCAATTGTCCAGATTAGCAGGACATTATGCCTCTGGTCTACATATCGAGTTCCAGGCCAGCCCAGGCTACATAGTGAGACCCTGACTCTAAGAAAAGACAATTCTATTTTAAAGTCACTAGCTCTATCTAGCCAATTTTGTAAGCATGGTCCTTCTCAAATATCATAAAAGTTCTTATTTTTAGAAAACCTCAAGTTGTGGTAAGCCAGAACCATGGGTGACATAAGGATTTGACCAACACCACACCTCCTAGATATCCGGACGGATCCACCCACCACCTCACAGACGCGCCCACCCCACCATCTCTTAACCTCCTGCCATGCTGCCTCTTCCAAAACACGGGCACACTGGTAATTCAAACTCTCCGTCTCCCTCTCCCCTCTGATAAACGATCGCTTTGCCGTTTATTATCAGGCAAGATCCGTGCACAAATATTAAAGGACAAATGGGGACCCAGAACCGAGTCACAAGCCACTGCTTACACCTGCCGCTGCTCGCTCCGTCCTCTAAAGGGCCACCTTCCCCTTGGTCGCGTCCATCCCCAATGAAAACCCGTCTCTTGGACAAAAAATGCTCCCTTCAGTTAGTTGACCGGAGACAGATTTCCCGTAACACCTCTCCCCTTTCCCTCCTCCCACCCACCCCCCAATCTTCTGATTATCAATCCACAAGATGAATTTTTTTTTAAATTATCCCCAAGGACCACTTTTGGTTTTTTTTAATCCAAATCAAATCTTGTAGTATGTGTGTGGTTCAGTGGAGATGCTGTAACAGGCACACAGAGCAGCAAGGGAAAAAGAGTAGTCTTCACATGATATGATTATCCACAGAGAAAATCCCAAGAAACCCATAGAATAGTTGTGGCAAACAAATCCAAAATAAAACAGTCCACTGGAGTTCGACATCCAAGCAGCAAACAACTGGAAATGAAGTTAGAAAAATTGTATCATTTAATTTAGCACAAAAATGTGGGGTGCTTATGTATAAATTGAATAAAATATGTACAGAATCTCTATGCTGAAAACTATTGAAGGAAACCCAGAGTCCTGGGCAAATCATACTTTATTGATTGCTGCAACAGTCAATATTGTTAAGGTGTTAACTGTCCAGAAATTAATTATATATCCAGTACAGTCCCAAACGAAACCAGAGCTTGCATTTAAAAATCACAAAGCTGATTCTAAATGTTACTGAGAAGCAAACTGAAAAGGGGGATGAGAAGAGCCAGAGACAAAAGCAGGGACAAAGCTCTGGATCTGAGAAGATGGCTGAGCTGCCCACGGCGTCACCAAGGAAACCCAACGTGTGCTGGTAGAACCAATTCCTGGCCTTAAAGCAGAACCAGATGAGAGCAAGTCTGTTCCTTTCTTGTTGTCATTGCTGGGCCCAGGATTCCCCTCTGAGGGACGGACTTTTAAACTGAAACTATCAGTACCTAAGGTGCATTTCATGACCAATATTTGTCATCCTACGGTAGACAAGATGGAAAGAATACGTTTAGATATTTTGAAAGGTAAGTGGTGCCTGGTGATGTGGGAGTGTCATATATCAATCTGTTGATTTCATTGGTTAAGGAATAAAGAAACTGCCTACGCCCCTTGATAGGCCAACCCTTAGGTGGGTGGAGACAACAGAGCAGAAGGCTGGGAGAAAGAAGCTGAGTCAGAGAGTCGCCATGATTCTCCTGCTCCAGGCAGATGCAGGTTAAGATCATTTCTGGTAAGCCAGCTTGTGGGCTACACAGATTAATAAAAATAGGTTAGATCAATATGTAAGAGCTAGCCAATAAGAGGTTGGAACTATTGGGGCCAGGCAGTGTTTAAAAGAATACAGTTTTCGTGTAATTATTTTGGGTATAAAGCTAGCCATACAGGCGGCCGGGTGCTGGGGACGCAGCCCCGTCGCTCTTACTTCAACAGCCTGGTGTTACAGAGCCACACAGCTCTGCTATCAATCCAGGCTTTGTTTAGTGCCCCCATTAGCAAATGGTGTATGTTGTGGGATAGAATATTTGTCTAACTAAGTAAAGTTGTGTTATATTTGTTTATGTAAAGATGCGTTGCTGTTTCACCTTGCCTGCCTAGGGTACCTGGATGGTCTAATAAAAAGCTGAATGGC
>NC_022030.1:19339865-19340401 GCF_000317375.1 Microtus ochrogaster
ATTTTATTTTATTTTATTTTATTGGTTTTTCAAGACAGGGTTTCTTTGCCCACATTCCCAAGAGGTATGGTGGGTGGGTTTTGTCATTCAGTGAGTTCTGAATGTTTGTCATTGTTTATGGGGGGATACAGGATAAAAAGACAACTATTAACCTCAAATATTTTACATTGGTATGGATTTTGGTATATTGATACAGATTTAAAGTTATTTTTGTTATACTGTGCATATGTCTCCACTCTTGTTTGGGGGTATTGTGCTTATGCAACTCATTTAAAAATGTAATGTATAATTAAGACGTACAGGTTAATAATTAGTCATCTATAATAATCAAATCTGTAGTTATGTTAGTCTTGCATTCATAGTTAAACAGGTAAATTTTAGATAGATAGGTGATCTTCAAACACTTCAGAGACCTACAGAATAAGGCACTTAAGATGTTTCAATAACCTAAGGCTTTTCATGACATTGAGATATGCCTGTTCCAGGCAACACCAATCTATTTCATAAAAGGATGTTAAAGAATGACAGGTATAACA
>NC_022030.1:19340783-19347999 GCF_000317375.1 Microtus ochrogaster
TGTGGCAAAGCTAGCCAATTGAGCAGGAAACTGCCCTTGCCTCAACTGCTTACAGTATACCATCTAAACTGGACATGCAGAAAACAAAGGAAAGTGACTACCAGACTTTACCAAGACAAGGCAGGGAAATCCTTCAAAATTCCTGCTTCATAGAAAAGTCTGTCAGATATTCTAGACCTGTTGGCCAAAGATAGATGCCCCAATGTTGCTGAGGGAATTTGGATGACTATCCAAGCAGCCAGATGTCTCTATCACTTCTATAGTTTTGGAAGTGGCTTGCACTGCACTTCCTGTTTGCTTAGGTAATATTATATACTTTAGGGGTTGTTGATGCAGTTGAAGACTAGATATAGTTACAGTTTTTCTTAGTTATAATAGAAGGTAAATTAGGTACAAAACTTTGGACTCACCAAGATAAGATAAATAATGGATCATTTTCTCTGAATTTGCCAAATGCAAATGGACTGGATATAGGGGGAAAGAGCCAGCCAAAGAAACACACCCTGCCTCTGAAACTAGAATCAGTGAAAGCAGAGTCAAAGAAACACTCTGCCCTGACCAACTGAGCACAAAACCAACCAATCCCTTCTGCCCCTAAGAAGCCCTAGATAAGCCTTGCGCCTATTCAATTGGAAGTTGATCTTCTCAACCCTGACAAAGGCAGCCACTCTCCTGGATTCCTCTCAATAAATCTCTTAAATGAGTTTTGGGTGAAGACCTTCTTTTGCCAAAGTAGAGTAGAATCTCCCTTAATGGGATGGAGAAGAGAAGTAACAACTTCTGCAGAAGCAGGAGCCAACTGCTACATTTCTATGGGGGTTTCCCCTTTAGCAGAGTGAAGAAATTAAGTAACAACTTTTGCCGGAGCATAGAAGCAACTGACATCTCTTCTGGAAAACTCTCTTAGCAGAGTGGTGCAGAGCTGGACTGTAATGGCTCTCTAGGAGAGGAACAGGATTGCTACATCCTTTGGGGAGATTATTTATTCCCAAGAACAGATGGAAACTTCTGTTCAATGTTTTTTTTTCATCTATTGAGATAAAATTCGATAGTCCAAATTTAGTCTACAAGAAACTCAAGAACAAACCCATACAAAGGGCAATGTGGGACCTACACTTGTTGCCACTGAGGGCGGGACTGACGGGAAATGGACATAAAGCACCTGCTTAGCAGGAGCATTCAGACGCTGGTGCTGGAGAGAATTACATGTGAATTCATTTGTCCAAACTCAGGAAGGCCGAAATGTGACTTGTGCATGTTGGTACTGTTAGCATACAGAAGCGCTGTTCACGACGCCACGTCTGCACACAGGAACTTCAGTCTGACCGATATTCCCTGTAGATTTGGGGAAAGGAGCATAGACATCTAATTCATACGCTCTGCAAGCCTTCTAGAACACTTCTGAGAACATCTTTATAGAAACTCTGGGAGAGAATTTAATAAAACCTTTCAAACAATTGTTCCTCACATGGCTTATTGTTAGTATTTTGGTGGGTTGAGGTGGGGGTCTCACACCATAGCTCAAGCTGATCCTATAGAAAACCTCTCCCCTCAGCCTCCTGAGAGCTGCAATTACAACTGTGAGCCATTATGTCTGGCTTTCTTAACAATTATTGAAAGGCACTGGAAAGGCAGGGAAAATTTGACTGTGAATGATGTCTCCCTTCTACTGAAGTGTAAATCCTACTGAACAGGGTTGTGCTTCTAGTTAATTCCAGGTCAGGTTTGTCTTTTCCGGGCATCTCGTCTGCATGGATCTGATTAGGGTCAAGATTCTGAACGAAACAATCAAAGGTCCACACTAGTTCCCTCTGATGTCTGGTCTCCATGAGAATCTATGATAACTCTAGCTAACATACACGCTCAATTATGAGATGATTTTCTGTGCTCTTTGACAGTTTGGATTAGACATAAGTTTGTAGAGTTTATTTCCCATATGAATCATCCATGAAGAAGGACCCTTGCCACATTCAGCGTCAGCATGGACTCGCTGGTGAATCACGAGGCTCGAGCTCCAGCTGAAGCCTTTCCCGCAGGCCTCGCACTGGATCTCCGGTGTGGGACCTCTGGTGGGCTTGAAGCTGTGAACCCACACTGAAGCCCTTCCCACACTCTGCACACTGGTACGGTTTCTCTCCCGTATGGACCCGCAGATGCACCTGAAGACTCGAGAACCGACTGAAGGCTTTGCCACACTTCTCGCATTTGTAGGATTTCTCTCCGGTGTGGATTCTACAGTGCACGTTCAGATCTGAACTCCGACGGAAGCCCTTCCCACAAGCCTCACATTGACATGGCTTCTCTCCAGTGTGGCCTCGCTGATGGTCCAGAAGATTCGAGGCCCGACAGAAGCCTTTCCCACACGCCTCGCATTTGTAGGGCTTCTCTCCAGTGTGGCTCATCTCGCGAGCTTGGAGGTGCGAGCCTACACTGAGGCCTCTCCCGCACCCCTGGCACTTATAGGGCTTTTCTCCTGTGTGTACTCTACAATGGATGTTAAGGTGTGAGCTGTAGCTAAAGCCCTTGCCACAGACATCACATCTGTACGGTTTCTTTCCAGTGTGGATTCCATGATGGACACGCAGCCGTGAAAACCAGCTGAAGCCCTTCCCACATTCCCTACACTGAAATGGTTCCTTTCCAGAATGGACTGGCCGATCCACTTGAAGATACATGCTCTGACTGAAGCCCGTCCCACCCGCCTCACATTTACGGGGTCCCTCTCCTGTGTGGACTAACAGAGGGGTCTCACCATGTGAGTTTTTCCCAAGAGCCCCACACTCCTCATATTCGTTTGAGTTTTCTGCAGTGGGGACGCTCTGATGGTGATGAAAGGGTGGCCTGTGACCGAGATTTCTGAACGGTGTGTCAGGCTGGTGTGATCTGTGTCTCTTGTGCACTCTCTGGCAGCACTGAAGACTTGAGACCCGATGGAAGGTGTCACGGTTCTCACACTTGTAAGGCTCCTCTCCTGGAAGAGCGTGAAGATGGTGGCTGCAACCGGAAATTTTCACACATGTCTCTTCTTCACGGCATTCTCCATGGTGAACTTGAAGAAATGAATTCTGATCAGAATGTTTACTGAAGCCGGCTTCTTCACTGTGGACACCATCCTGTTTCCCCAACGGAGAGCCAGCTTCTCCAGCGTTCCCCATGCAGTCTCGACCCTGGGTTAACTCCCTTGTAACTTGGTGCCAGATTCGTGAGCAGAGAAGCTCCTCGTGCGGCAGGTACCTCCATCCTACCTCCTGAAGCAACTCCGTCTCATTTAGACTCCTGGCTCCTAAAAGCATAAAGAGAGTTCAGAGAGAGGCAGGGCGTGTGGATGCTCTGTTGACTGGAGCCAGAGTTACATAGTTAAGACCTCAGCCTTCACTGGACCAGAGAATGGTCCCCTTCCCTTTAACATTCTGTGTCTGTAATCTCACCTCCACACCCTAGAAGCCAAGGCTCCCATAGTTATTAATGAGACCCATTTAGAGTCCTACAGAGCATCACAATGACACTGCTCACCACACACATAAATAAATAAATAAATAAATAAATAAATAAATAAATAAAGTTTTTAAATGTAAGGTAGAAAGTGACCAAGGAAGATAACATTGATCTGTTACCTCCCCACATGTTTGGGTGTATGTGTGTATGTGCGTGCGCACATGAACATGCAAACACATGTGTACACATCCACAGTAGCCATCCAGATGTAGAGGAAGAGCATGATGTTAGCAAGTACGAGGGAGTCAGTGTAAGTGGAGATGGATGCTGAGAACAGGATGGACTCACAAGAGTTGTACAAAGCCCTGGCTGACACCAGCCCCAAAGCTGTGTGCAGGCTAAGAAGCAGGGTGGATGAGTCACTCTGTTCTCACCTGTAGACTCACTGCTGCAGCTAGTCATCAACATCCAAAGCAGGTCTTCTCTCTTGAGTCAGGGTAAAACATCTGGAGTCATGAGCTGATGCCCTGTGAAGAATATATATATATATTTGAGACGGGGTTTCACTGTAGTGTTAGAGCCTGTCCTGGAACTAGCTCTTGTAGACCAGACTGGCCTCAAACTCACAAAGATCAGCCTGTCTCTGCCTCCCGAGTGCTGGGATTAAAGGCATGTGACACTACCACCCAGCTTTGAAGAATATATTTTAAATCAACACAGCGGAGGCCCCAAGTCCTAAAGATATGCATTCCATGGCATCTGCTTTGGGATATCAAACCTATTCTTTCCCAAACTAATAATAGAAGTCAGTGGAACACATACATTGTCTGAGAAGCCCCAAAACATACAGATACAGACTTTAGTACAAATCAGTTGACACATGCCTATGTTCATTACTCCCCTCCGTTGTCTCCCAAACAGCTCTTGGCCAGGTCCTAGATAGACAGTCAGGGTATTTTCTTTTGTGTTTTATTACACTTACATTTAGTGTGTGGTTGTGCACACCACTGGTGGTCACAGACAACAGGTGGGACTTGGTTCTCTCCCTCCACAATGTAGGTCCCACGGACTGAACTGGGATCATCAGCCTTGGTACCAGGTGCCGTTACCTGATGACCTGATGACCTGATGACCATGTTTTGGCTTTGACCCTGTTTCATTTAATTTTTTAAATATTTCTTTTGGTTTTTATTGACGTGTGTGTGTGTGTGTGTGTGTGTGTGTGTGTGTGTGTGTGTGTGTGTGACTGCAGGTGCCCGTGGAGACCAAGAGAGGGCAGCAGATCCCCTGGAGCTGGAGTTACAGGTATTTGGGAGCCATCAATATGGGTGGTGGGAACCAAACTCTGGTCCTCTACAAGTACAGAAAGCATTAACTGATGAGCTCTCTCTCCAGTGCCTCAACTTCCTTTAGTGAAAATAATGTTGGTAGAAATGACTCAGAGTGTGCCACCACCCACTAATTGAGACTGTGATTTGAGAAAGATGAAAACATACTACCATGCTTTCAATTTTCTTTTATAAAACTCGGGAGATTCCAGTTCTATATCACATGATGACTAGAAACTATTTCAGGAGCTCCGATCCCTTCTAAGGCCACACTGCATGAACCTGTTCTTCAGCGCCAGTGTCTGCCCTCACCCAGTGACACCACATTCCTGAAGGTCTCCAGCATCACGTCGTGGTACAGCTTCCTCTGGGCAGCGTCTAGCAGGCCCAGCTCCTCCTTGCTGAAGACCACAGCCACGTCCTGAACGTCACCATCTCCTGTGAGGCCAAACACTCAACTTCAACCTCGGTCTTCTGCAAGAAGGACAGCTCTGAGAAATGTGGGGAAGATGAGCAGGGAGCAACCCGGAGTTAAGCACCCAGAGTCCATGTTTCCGTGCTATTTGCCCACTCTTTGTTACTGTTCCTTTTTGGATTTTGATTTTTATTACAGGGTCTTGCTTTGTAGCCTTGGATGATCAGGAACTTTCCTTGAAGACCAAGCTGGTCCTGAACATGTGTTGATTTTCCCACATTCGCCCCTGCCTCCCATGTGCTGGGATAACAAGTGTGAATCACCATGCCTGATAAATTCGCCTGCTTAATCATATAATTTTTAAATGTTTTTGATACTGGGAAATGATAGATTGAACCAAGGGCCTCATGTATGTGAGGCAACATCTCTACCACTGAGCTATATCCCCCGCCCTGTTCTTCTTGCACAGTTGTATACAGGAGAGCATCCCGACCGGAACATACTGGCATTATATGCCAGTACTCTGCAGCTGTGGGGGCTGTCTAATGCACTGTGGGATGCTCACCATCATCTCTAGCTTATATAATAAACACTGCTGGATCCCCCAAAGCAGGTGGCATAACTGTTTCCACTTGCTGTCTGGGGTGAGATCCATGTACTTTAGACTCATTATGGCCAACGGGGCTGCTTTAACTTTCCATCTGGGAACTGGTCACAACTGGAGCCCAGAACATTCAGGGTCCCCAGACAAACCACAGTCGTCCCAGATGAGGATCCATCCAAGAGTGAACCAGGAAGAGTATCTTTGTCTCAGCATCTTGCACCCCACCCCCAAGATAAGGTCTTGCACGGAGTCTGCTGGATGTTGACCTCCTGGGCAGACCTCAGCGGTTGTCTGAGCTTCAACCCTCCCAACTCTTTGGAATGCACTAAAACAGGTGCTGCCTCACAGGGTGGCTCTGAGAAACCTGGCAAGTTCCCTTGTATGACTAGACTTTTCAACCTGAATACACTGTTCTGCCAATAAAACACATTCACGTAGTAAATGGAAACTTGGAAATCAGTTAGTAGACACAGCCAGCTATGAGAAAGGAAATCCTAGCTTATGTGAAAATGACCATCTTCTATGATTAATTAGAACACGTTGAACAATATATGCTCCATGCAGAGCAACCAATGTATCCTATGTCAAAAGCATGTTTTAGGGGCTGTAAAGATGGCTCAGTAGCTAAGAGCACTGGCTGCTCTTCCAGAGGACCCAGGTTCAATTCCCAGCACCTACAGCTGACTGTAACTCCAATTCCAGGAGATCCAATGCCCTCTGTCTTTTGCCTTTGTGGGCACCAGGCACACACATGGGGCACAGACTTATATGCAGGCAGAACACTCGTACAAATGAAATATTGTAATGCATTTTAATTTAGTATTCCTAAATAACAGGAACAGTAACGAAACTTCCTTGAATTTCTTCTGAAGGAGAATATTCATTTATGTAAATATTACTAGAACATTCTTCGTTAACACATTAAAACTGCTAAACTATTTAAATATCTGTGGCTAGAAAAAAAAAACATCTGTTGCAAGTACCTCTTCCATGACAGATCATGTAGATTTATGGGAGCATGATGTCATTGAAAACATGGAGTAAAAGCCAGAAATCTCAGCACTGAGAGTCAAGCAGGAGGATTGAAACTTTGAGACCAGACTTAGCTACACAGTAAGACTCAGCCTGTTAAATAAAAGGGAGAGAGAGAGAGAGAGAGAGAGAGAGAGAGAGAGAGAGAGAGAGAGAGAGAGAGAAACAGGATTTGAAATACAGCTCAGTGACAGAAGCCCCACCTAGAATCCCCTAGTGAGGGGCTGGAGTGTGGCTCAGTGGTAGAGCCCCTGCCTAGCACAAGGAAGGCCTTGGATTTTTTTTTGTTTTTTTGTTTGTTTGTTTGTTTGTTTTTGTTTTTCGAGACAGGGTTTCTCTGTGGCTTTGGAGCCTGTCCTGGAACTAGCTTTGTAGACCAGGCTGGTCTCGAACTCACAGAGA
>NC_022030.1:19348151-19359507 GCF_000317375.1 Microtus ochrogaster
ATATAGATATAGATAAGTTTTATCTATACTGTTATTACAAATAAAGCATTATGTCATGGAAAAAAGAAGAAAGGAAATTTGGGGGGAATATTATTTTAAGGTGTGTGCTTTTTGTTTATGCTGCATTTGTTTAACTCTATGAAGCTGTGATTTTTTTTTTTTGCCTGTCTAAAACACCTGATGGTCTAATAAAGAGCTGAACGGCCAATAGTGAGGCGGGAGCAAGGATAGGTGGGGTTGGCAGGCAGAGAGAATAAATAAAAACCAAGAAGAGGACAAGCAACACAAGAACAAGGGGAGGAAGATGTCAGGGGCCAGCCACCCAGCCAGACGTGGAGTAAGAGTGAAGTAAGATCACAGAAGCCAGAAAAGCAAAAAGCCCAGCAAAAGGTAGATGGGACAATTTAAGATAAGGAAAGCTGGCTAGAAACAAGCCGAGCTAAGGCCAGGCATTTGTAAGTAAGAATAAACCATGTGATTTACTTAGGAGCTGGGTGGTGGTGCCCCCCAAAAAAGCCAAAAGAGTAAAACATCCCAACAACAGAAATTGGGTGTTTTACAAGCAAAATGACAGTAAATGTGGGTTTATTCAGCATTTCCCACTTTTCCATACTGGGCTCATTTATCCAATTTCAAGGTGATTATTAGATTTATTTATTCTTATTATATATATATACACACACACATATATATATATATATATATATATATATGCATGTGTTTTGCTTGCCTATATGGTTCTGTAACATATACATACTTGGTGTCCATGGAGGGCAAAAAGAAAGTCAGGTCCCCTGGAACCGCAGCTATGCAGAACTGCGGTCACTGCATGGCTGCTGGGAACCAAACTTGGTCTTTTACAATAACATTCTTAACTGCTGAATCATCTCTCAGTCCCTTGAGGTAATTTTTAGAAATAAAAAGAAATTAATATATATTAAAATAAAAAGTTTAATAAGCATTTAGCAACAGGTTCTTGTTTCAAAAACAAGTTATTTTATGTATATGAGTATTTTGCCTACATGCACGTCTATGCAGAGGCCAGAAGAGGGCAGCAGATCCCCAGAACCTGGAGTTACAGATGTTTGGGGTGCTAGGAATGGAACCTGGATCCTCTGCAGGAGCAGCCAGCACTGTTAACTGCTGAGCCACCTCTCCAGCTCTGCCCAACAAGTTCCTAAACACCTATTGTTCCCTTCTATTCTTCCCCAGAGAAAAAAGCAAGATGTCAGAATCCTTGAGAAATTAGACTACACTTTCTTGATGTTGTTTGTTTTGTTTTGTTTTTTTGTATTTTGGAGACAGGGTTTCTCTGTGTAACAGTTCTGACTGTCCTGGTATACCAGGCTGGTGATCACCACCACCAGTTAGAATACTTTGAAACTTAGAAAAAGCCCAATTTGGCCAGGCATTGATGGCACATGCCTTTAATCCCAGGACTCGGGAGGCAGAGGCAGGCAAATGCCTGTTAGTTCAAAGTCAGTTTGGTCTATGCAGTAAGTTCCAGGCCAGTCAGAGCTATCTAGTGGTACCCGGTCTCAAAAGAAAACGAAACAAAAACAAACGAAAAAGCTCAACTCACCTTGGCCTTGGTCATCCTGTTGTCTTCCTGGGACACAGCTGAATCTGGGGAAGACATAATCCGGGAAAGAAGACAGCCCATGCGAGTCTGGTCATCCGTGCTTCCAGCCCATATGTGGCTGCTTTACATGTGTGGCTTGATGACAAGAAGGAGCCCGATTTCAGTCACAGCTCACACTGTCTACTCAGGACCCTGTAAAGGAGACCCATGCCAGACACACACAACACATGTCCTATGGGTCTCAGGACTGCGGTTCTGTTCTAGGGCCAGCAGAGAAAGCAGAAAGTGATGTCTGCACTCAGAGCATTGACCCAAGGGGTGGAGCTGGGTTGAAAAGTGTGTGACCCAAATAAAGGGCACCGGCAGAGGCAGGGAGAGGAGAGGGCTTGCGCTCATTTGCGGTTGGCGGCTTGGTTCAGGTTCCCCATCCCCCTTGGCACCTAGGAAGCAGCAGCAGCAGAGAGCTGGACCCCCAGCGGGAATAGCCTGTGACCTTCTTGGATTCCTCTTTCTGTCTGGCAATCATTATGCACAGGCTTTGCTGTTAATAAAAGGTAACACAGTCCCCGGATTTCCTTGGAGGAAGCCTCCACTGTGCATGAGTCCCATTCCCCAAGGAACACCCAGGTCTAATCGCAAGCCACAGCACCTATCCTGGCTGCCTGGTGGGACAGCCACATGAACCATGCTTACTCATTGGATAACTCCTCCTGAAGGCCCACTGCTGGCCACTCAGAGGAGGACACAATGGGGTCCATGAAACAGAGGTCCCTGCACCCTGCTAGTGTGGAGAAAATAAAAATGAAGAAATGCAAACAAGACTCACACTTTAGTGACCATGCACCTGCAGAAGAGCAAAGGAAGGCAAGCACCTTTTTCCTAACTACACTTTTTATTTTGTTTGAGTCAGGGTCTCACTACATAGAGTAGCCTACACTCGGAGAGTTTGAGGTCATCTTGGCCTACACAAGGCTCAGTCGCATACGCGAGGATTGCTGAACTCTCCACTCTGTGTGTTTTTGAATGGCAGTCCTAACAAATGAATAGAAAAGTTCCTCTCTTGATCTTCATATACAAACACAGTAAATTTGAAGTCCTGCTGAGTAAACATCCCAAAAAGGAGGCTCCCTGCAGCTCACTGACCTGCTAATCTTACGGGATGGAGGAGCACCAGGTTCAGTAAGCTTGTCTCAGAAGATATAGTGTGTGTGTGTCTGTGTGTGTGTGTGTGTGTATGAGAGAGAGAGAGAAAGAGACTGAGAGAGACAGAGAGAGACAGAGAGAGACAGAGAGAGAGACAGAGAGAGAGACAGAGGCCTCCACACACACCTATCACACCTACACATACATACACACAGACATGCACACATGAGCACACACAGGCACACACACGCATGCGCACACATATGCACATTATTCAAGGGCAAAACAAAACGCACTGGGAGAGGAAGGAAATCAGGAAGCCTTTCAAAAACAAGACAGTAAGAGAGTGACTGTCACACGGGAGTTCATTTTACTCTATCTGAGAGTATCTGGAAATTTCCACAGTGAAAGAAAACACTGTGAATACTCTGACAACCATTTCCCAGACTCACTTGTGAACGCCACACTCTTCCTTTTTGAAACAGGTCTGGGGCTACGGAGTAGGCTTATCAGGGAAGAACACTGGCTGCTCTTGCCGAGGACCCGGGTTCTGTTCCCAGCACCCATTTGGAGGCTCACACTCACCTCTAACTCCAGTTTCAGGGGATCCCATGCCTTCATCTGAACACTCCAGGTACCAAGCATGTACACAGTACAAGACTTACATGCAAGTAAAACACTCCCACACATAAAGCTAAAAATGGAAAAACAAAACAGGTCACAGAGGGACTAGAGAGATGGCTCAGCAGTGAAGAGCACATATCGCTCTTGCAGAGGGTGTGAGTTTGGTTTGCAGCACCCACACTGGATGGCTCACAACCACCAATAACTCCAGCTGCAGAAGCTCCAACACCTGTGGACTCCATGGACAACTGCTGCCCACTGACAGGCGTGTGTGTGTGTGTGTGTGTGTGTGTGTGTGCAGGAGTGGGTGTCGGCATATGCACATACTCATAATTTTAAAAAGTAAAAATATATCTTTGACAATTAAAAATTCCTTAAGCAGCCAGGCAAAAGGGTCGAAAGAAGCAAGGTGTGGCAGCACACACCATAATTTCAGTTCTGAGGTAGGGGGATTGCAAGGGGAGCCTAGTGGGTTCTAGTGCATGCAGGCTACAGATCGAGATCCTACCTCAAATAGATAAGTGAAAATTGTCATAACATCTCTGACACAAGTGCTGCATCCACATGCAAGGTGACAAATTTCCATGATCACGAGAACACTGCATGTACCAAGAACTATACAAACATACAAGATGTGTGTTTGTATAGTTACCAAACCACATACCACACAGAAAACACATATTTAAATAGGGCATATATATGCACATGCATGCATTTTTTGTGCTCTATAATTGATCCTAAAACCAAATGTGTATTGCAGATGCTCTTTGCGTTCCTTTTTGCACCAGGGGAAACTAAGGCACAGAAAGATTCAGGGTGTGAGAAAGGTGAGGGAAAGTGAGCTTGTCATCACCAACTCGAGGAGTTTCTGCAAACTCTGCCAAGTCCAGGTCTTCCTTGGGGCCAAAACCCCAGAATTGCTAAACTTTCCCCCAAATCAGAAGGCAGCCGCTGCTGCCATCCAACAACATCAGCAACAATGTCTCATTTCGGTGACCAGGAAGAGATCCTCGCCCATCCGGTTACCAGACAGTGGAAGTCAAAAGAGATCAGGAGGTACTCAAGTCCACCCGAACCCTCTCACCTTCCTCGAAGGAACGCATTCACAAGATCTCCAACCTCTGCAGGCAAAATGCCCCGTAACTCCAAGCTCCAAAACTACAACTCCCAGGATTCCTAGGGGCAGGAGCCCGGGGCTGAGTTTGCGCCATCACCCCATATGGAAGTGGCGTTTCCTAGAGTCCTCAGATTAATTGGCTTTACTTTCTAGCCCTCAGGCAACCGAAATCTCACCAAACATGCGGATTATACTTTAGTTTATCCCATGAAACATTTCCAAAGTCAAGCTTTCCCGTAGAAGTGCTCTGACCACAGAAAGCGTCTGGACTACATGTCCCAGAATTCTCTGAAAAGTTCTTTCCCCACCAGTTTACAATTTTCCTTTCAATAAACAGGTGGAAACTGGGCATGGTGGGCACTCCTGGCATTTCAGTGCTTCGGAAGATGAGGCAAGAGTCTTGCGTGGGTTACTATCTTAGTTACTGTTCTATTGCTGTGAAGAGACACCATGACCATGGTAACCACTATAAAAGAAAGCATTTAAATAGCGGCTTGCTTGCTGTTTAGAAGGTCAGTCAATGCTCCTCATGTCAGAAAGCAGACAGGCATGGTCCTGAAGCAGTAGCTGAGATCTTTGCACCTGACCCACAGGCAACAGCAGAGAGAAATGCAGGCCCTCCATGGGCTTTTGAAACTTCAAAACCCACCCTCAGTGACACACTTCCCCCAGCAAGGCCACACCTTCCAGCCCTTCTGATTCTCAGACAGTTCCACTCCTTGGTGACTAAGCCTTCAAATATATGAGCCACTCTCGTTCAAACCACCATGGTCACATAAGGAGAGCATGTCTCGAAAACGCAAGGAAAAAATTATCAGGTTGTGCCTGAATCAACTTTTCTTTTCTCTTTTTCTGTTTCACGCACTGATCCACACGCTGAGATAGCTATGCTCGGCTGCCAGCTTGACTACATCTGGAGTTAATGAAAACCCAAGTGACTGGGTACACCTAGGAGGAGGGTTTTTTCCTTTTTCTTTTCTTTTCTCTAAAGATTTGTTTTTTATGTACATTGGGGTTTTGCCTTCATGTTTGTCTGTGTGAGGATGCTGGGTTCCCTGGCATTCTCTTTAACTGGAGTTACAGACAGTTGTGAGCTGCCGTGTGGGTGCTGGGAATCAAACCCAGGTCCATTTGGAAGAGCAGTCAGTGCTCTTAACCACTGAGTCATCTCTCAAGCCCAGGGATTTTTTTCTTAATTAAATCATTTGAAGGGGGAAGGCCCACTTCTAATTCAGATCTTTTGAGGTGGGAAGATCCACGTTTAGTCTGGGCTGCACGTTCTCGGACCTTCTGTTGGTAGACAGCCATTGTTGGACTAGCTGGACCACAGCCTGTAAGACACTCTAATAAATCTCCTTTCTATATACATTAGATACATTCTATAAATTCCGTTCCTCTAGAGAACCCTAGTGCACAAGGTGTGGTGGTTTAAATGAAAATGACCTCCATAGGGTCATAGCGAATGGCACTATTAGGAGGTGTGGCCTTGTTGGAGTGGATCTGCAGTATTGAAGGAAGTGTATCACTGGGAGGGGGTTTTGAGGTCTCAAATGTTCAAGCTAGGCCTTGGGTGGCTCACTTGCTCTTCCTGCTGCCGGTGGATCCAAATGCAGAACTCTCAACTCCTTCTCCAGCACTATGTCTGCCTGTATTCCACCATGCTTCCTGCCATAATGATAATAGACTGAACCTCTGGAACTGTAAGCCAACCCCAATCAAATGTTTTCCTTTATAAGAGTTGTCATAGCCATGGTGTCTCTTGCCAGCAATAAAACTCTAAGACACACACGGTTGTTGTGGGATATTATTTTATGATGTGTTACATTTGTTTATGCTGTAGACTATTTGTTTAATGATGCAAAGATATGTTGCGTTTGTTTAACTCTGTGAAGCTGTTACTTTGTCTGCCTGAAACACCTGAACAGCCAATAGCAAAGCAGGAGAAAGGAGAGGCGGGGCTGGTAGGCAGAGAGAATAAATAGGAGGAGAAATCTGGGAAGGGAGTGAGAAAAGAAGGCTCCAGCTACCCAGCCACTTAGCTAGACACAGAATAAGAAAGAGAGAAAAGATATGCAGAAAGGCAAAAGGCCAGAGGACAATTTAAGAAAAGATGGCAAGAAACAAGCCAAGCTAAGGCTGGGCATTTATAAGTAAGAGTAAGACTCTGTGTGTGTGATTTATTTGGGAGCTGGGTAGTGGGTCCCCGAAAGATCAAAAGAGTTAAAAGTAAAAAAACAACTACACATGGCCTATGAAAGAGAAGAAAGTGAGTCAGTCATGTGAACCCGAGAGGGCTCAGCAGATAAAAGCTCTTGCACCTTTGCAGTTTGGCTCCCAGGACCCACATGCTGGCATCACAAAGAATGCCTTTAACTCCAGCACCGGGAGATCTGCTGCCCTCTTCTGGCCTCTGTGGGCACTGCACACACACATAAGTAGAAATACATCTTTTTTTAAAAAAAAAGAAAGAATGCTTCTTTTTTAAGAAACAAATAATGATAATAATAAATGAGATATTTGAGCTAGACTGAGTAAAAAGAAAACTATGCAAGCCTGCACTTACCCATGCCCAAGAAGCAGACTGCTCTGTGACTTGACTGCTCTCAATTTTCGGGACCTGGCTCCTCCATGCTCTTCATCACATACACTATTCTCACCAAATCACATGATGTAAAACTTCGTGCCACCTCTAAAAGGTATTTCCTTTGTTCTGAGGATTTGGTTTAGAAAGACTCCTTGGGAGAGGTGGCTTATAGAGATATTCTGAAGAGGCTTCTCTTGCGCCCCCTTCCTCCTATGGTCTAGCTTCGCTCCCTCTTTTATTAGAGTGGCTTACAGGCTATGGTCTGGCTATTCCAACAATGGCTGTCTATCTTTGGAAAGTCCACAAATCCAGTAGTTGTTCAGGGTGTCTCAGCCGGTCTCCAGTACACACTGGAGTCCCAAAGAAGTCGGCTCTAATGCCAGTGAAGGAGTGGAATCCAGAAAGAGCAAGGAGCAAAAGCTTCTTCATTCTGTCCTGGAACTCGCTCTGTAGACCAGGCTGGCCTCAAACTTGGAGTTGCACCTGCCTCTGCCTCCCAAGTGCTGAGCCTAAAGATGTGGCCACCACCACAGGTCAAAAGCTTCCTAATAACATTTCCTTCGTGGGCTGCCATGAGAACGGGTGGCCCAGATTTAGGGAGGGTCTTCCCACCTCAAATGATCTGTATATAAAGTAGGTCTTCCTAATTCAAATAATCCAGCTGGCTAAAAATCCCTCCACGTGTGCCCTGTGTCTTGGGTTTTTAATTAGTTCCAGGTATAGCCAGGCCGACAGATAAAACCAGCCATCTTGCTTTCTACTGTGTTGTTTCTGCCCAATGTTCTTCCTCCTGCCTCGAGGGTCAGTCATGGCTTTGAGGTCCTTTCATTCTGATAAACCTCATACCTCAAAGCATGTGTCGGCTCATATGTAACAGATATGTAAACATAAGTGTTATGCGATGTTAGTATTAGTAATTAAGACTGAACTGAAAGAGCCCTAACTAGCCAGATTTGCAAGGTTGACAGAGTTATCTGGCAAGCTGCTGCCATGGAATGTACTAAACCTTGTCAATTTGTTATTAATGGACATTTTTTTCCCAGAAAGGGCTTCTCTGTGAAACCCTGGCTGTCATGGAACTCACTCTATAGACCAGGCTGACCTCGATCTCACAAAGATCCACCTGCCTCTGCCTCCCAAGTGCTGGGATTAAAGGTGTGCGCCACCACCGCCAGACTAGTCAATGGATTCTGCCGCGGGGAAACAGAAATGCCTATGTTTCTGGAGTAACGTACTTATGACATGAGAAAGTTTGAAGGACTGCTCCACATCACCAGGAAAACCAAGGGTCCCTTTTGCGTCTCATCATCTTGTTAAGAAAATAATTTAAAAATGGACTCAGAAGGAAGCCTGAGGACAATTTTATTAAAATTTGAGACAAAATTAGGGCAATCACGCTGTGAAAACTTGGCAGTAGAAGAGGGAGAGGGAAAGCCACGCTTTCCAAAGTTAGGGTACAAGAAAGCTGGCAGACATTTGGCAGCTTCATGGGGAGTTGTGGGGGTGGAAGGGTGAGGGTGGGACTTGAAAAAAACCTGAGAAACTACAAGGTGTTTGGAAAAGCATGCCCAGGTTTTATCCAGTATTTGGGAGAAAAAAGATGTAAAGAAGGAAAACATGAAAGTTTCGCTTTTTAAGTTAGAGAAGCAGGCAGGGCCCCCATGTTCTCTGAATGCTATTGCAAACATGAATACCAAGGGGAAGGTCTTCCAGGAATGAGGAATGAGTTGTGAAATATTACCTTAACTGGGTAAAGATGCGCTGCATCTGTTTATGCTGCATTTGGTTTACCTTGCCTGCCTAAGGCACCTGATTGGTCTAATAAAAAGCTGAACAGCCAATATAGGTAGTAGAGGGATAGGCAGGGCTGGTGGGCAGAGAGAATAAGGAAGAGCAGGAATCTGGACTGGAGAGAAAGAGAAAGAGGGGGGCCGGTCAGCCAGGTGCAGAGGAAGCAGAAAAGCAGGACATCCAGCATGAAAGAAAAGTAAAAATCCCTGAGGCAAAATGTGGATGAAGAAAAACAGGTAAAACTAAGTTATAAGAGCTACTGGAACCAGTCGCTGATGCGGCACACCCTTAATCCCAGCACTCAGGAGGCAGAGGCGGGCCATCTCTGTGAGTTCAAGGCCAGCCTAGTCTACAGAGTGAGTTTCAGGACAGGCTCCAAAGCTACAGAGAAACCCAATCTCAAATAACAAACAAAAAATATAAATAAAAATAAAGCTAGTCTGTGGAATATATACATATTAAAGTACTACTCAGCGGTAAAAAAACAATGACATCTTGAATTTTGCATGCAAATGGATGGAAATAGAAAACACTATCCTGAATGAGGTAACCCAGACCCAAAAAGATGAACTTGGGATGTACTCACTCATAATTGGTTTTTAGCCATAAATAAAGGACATTGAGCCTATAATTCGCAATCCTAGAGAAGCTAAATAAGGTGAACCCAAAGAAAAACATATAGTTATCCTCCTGGATATTGGAAGTAGACAAGATTGCTGGGCAAAAATTGGGAAGTAGGGTGGGATGGGGGAAAGGGGAGATGGGGAGAGAAACGTGAGAAGGGGAGGATGGGGAGAGCTTGGGGGAATGGGATGGTTGGGATAAAGGAGGGGTGAATATGGGAGCAGGGAGGTATATATCTTAATTAAGGGAGCCATTTTAGGGTTGGCAAAGACAGGACTCTAGAGGGGTTCCCAGGTGTCCAGAGAGATGTCCCCAGCTAGGTCTTTGGGCAGCTGAGGAGAGGGAGCCTGAAATGGCCCGATCCTATAGCCATACTAATGAATATCTTGCATGTCACCATAGAACCTTCATCTGGTGATGGATGGAGATAGAGACAGAGACTCACATTGGAGCACTGGACTGAGATCCCAAGGTCCAAATGAGGAGCAGAAGGAGGGAGAACATGAGCAAGGAAGTCAGGACCGCGAGGGGTGCACCCACCCACTGAGACAGTGGGGCTGATCTAACGGGAGCTCACCAAGGCCAGTTGGACTGGGACTGAAAAAGCATGGAATAAAACCGGACTCTCTGAACATGGCAGACAATGAGGGCTGCTGAAAAGCCAAGGACAATGGCACTGGGTTTTGATCCTACTGCATGTACTGGCTTTGTGGGGGCCTAGCCTGTTTGGATGCTCACCTTCCTAGACCTGGATGGAGTGGGGAGGACCTTGAACTTCCCACAGGGCAGGGAACCCTGACTGCTCTTTGGACTGGAGAGGGAGGGGGTGGGGAGTTGGGAGAGGGAGAAGGAAAAGGGAGTCAGGGAGGAGGCAGAAATTTTTAATTAAAAAAAATAAAGCTAGTGGGACAAACATAAGATAAGAGCAAGCATTCATATACTCATAACTAATATTAAGTCTCTGTAACTTTATTCAGGAGCCGGTGGTCCAAGAAGGCTGCTATTATCTTAACCCATCCCACCCCCTCTCACCCTGGTGCATGCATGCGCACTGTTGAAATAAGGAGCAGCGGGGCTGCGGTCTGCGTCCCCGGCACCCAGCTGCCTGCACGGCTAGCTTTACCTTATGCCCCGAAATAATTACACGGAAACTGTATTATTTTAAACACTCCTTGGCCCATTTCTATCTAGCCTCTTCTAGGCTAACTCTCGCACCTGGACTAGCCCATTTCTAATAATCTGCTGTAGCCCACGAGCTGGCTTACCAGGAATGATCTTAATCTGTGTCTGCCTGGAGTGGGAGAATCATGGCGACTCACTGACTCAGCTTCTGTTCTGTTTACTCCTCCCACCTATGTTTTAACCTATGAGGGCCAAGCAGTTTCTTTATTGTTTAACCAATGAAATCAGCAGATTGATATATGACACTCCCACATCAGCGCACAAACAGGCACACACGCTATGTAGTTTGGAATGTCATGTCTCTACCCACAGCTACATCTCAATATTCCATTTTGGCCAGGAGGAAGTAGATTTGCCTTAATGACCTCATCAAAACCCAGATACCTAAACCTTTTTATATGACAACTTAAGTCTTAAGGGACCATACTGCTGCTTCTATATTTAGAAGGGAAATGGGCGTTGAGGGAGGGGAGGACATCTTCAATCTTCCTACTGGCTACTGGCTACCTAGCTACCAGTTTCACCAGCATTTGTGTTGTCTGAGTCAGCTGTCTGTGTGAAGTCTGCATCTTTCTATGCACAGAGTCTCGGTTCTCTCGAGTTGATAGAAGCATATGCAAAGGTCTTTCCATAGTGTTATGATACTGAGCGAGTTGGGACCTTAGAGGCAGGTCCCATGGTGGGTAGGTCCGAACCACAACGGGTGAGG
>NC_022030.1:19359777-19361490 GCF_000317375.1 Microtus ochrogaster
ATCTGCTACAGTCAGGGAACTGCTTGCCATGGGCGCAAAGGGGGCAGAGGTGTGCCTGGATACTAACACGCATCCCTCAGGCTGATGAGGTTTCCCAGCAGGATGGCATCACTGAGGAGCAAGCACTAGGTTGGTAGTCACTACCAAAAGCCTCCCTGCGGTCTTTGCCTTCATAGAGCTTCGCACTCCTATGGGCTTTCAGGACTTGAACCGCACTTAACAACCTTGCCACGTTCTTCACATAATTAAGATATCTGGGTCCAACTGTGGCTTGACCGTTCATTAATTCTGTTCTCCTTCTTTAAGGCTATGGGCTTTTTATTTTATGTGCATGGGTGTTGGGCCCCCTGGAATGGGAGCTGTGACTTGACATGTGGGTGCTGGGAATTGAACACAGATTCTCTGGGAGAGCAGTCAGTACTCTTAACCACTGAGCCAGCTCCATCTGGAAGTTCTTGTTGCTTGAGGTGATTTGGTTCCCATGAGATGACTTGTTTTCTAGCAGCAATCTCACCATGGGGAGAACTGCCTAAAAGATGTGCTGCCCCTGAAAGTGTTGAACTTAATTTCCACTTGGTATCTGAACTAATCTCTTGTCTGCTCGGGTACTTACTGGTAGGCACACTCCCCAGTTTCTAATTGGTTGATGCCACAGGAAACCAAAGTGTCCCTCTACACAATGAGATGTTGTCTCTATTTTTGATTTTACAGGTCTTAGTCCACAGCAAGATCACACATTGGCAATTCTGTGAGCTTGACTCTGACTGTATTGTTGAAAAACTTATTTCCATCTCTCTACATCATGGTTAAGGATCCCTTCCAGGCACAGAAGCAATCCTGTGTCTGCTCTGATCTGAATGAAAGGTCTGGGGGCCAGAGGTGAGTCTTAGTTGGTATACTGCTTGCCCCCCATGCAGAGAGCCCTGAGCTTGGTTCCTAGCGCCACATGCATCCAGCATAGTACTGTACTCCCAGAACTCTGGAAGTTGAGACAGAAGCAAGGTCATCTTAGGCTACACAGTGAGTTTGAGGTTAGCCTGAGATACTTGAAAATTTATCCCCAAAATTTAAATAAGTAAGCAAACAAATGACACATGAAGCAACTAACTGCACCTCAGAGAACTCAATCTCTTTATGCATATTCATTACTATCTTCATCGTGCATATTCATTAGTATTCACTCTTATGCATATTTGTTATTCTCTTGCTTCATGAATATTCATCATTCCCTTCACTCATGCATATTCATCACAGCAGCAGCCTTTCATTAGTTCCAATTTAGAACTCCACTAGGTATTTTGGCAGATTTTTAAATTTTAATGTTTTCTCAACTAGAACAACAAAGAGAAAATTACTGCATGAGACTTTTAAAGACATCTCAGGAAGCCTTCAGAGTAATAACAGGTCTGCAGAGACCAGCAAGCACTTACATGAATTTGAGAAGGGGTGGGATGGGGCTCAGTGACAGAGCACTTGCCCATGCGTGAGGCCTAGGTTCAAGTCTCACAACTGCAAAAATTAATGAATAAATACAAAATAGGATAAAATGTTTTTTTTTTTTAACAGAGAAAAACTAGACCCTCTTGTTACATTTGTAGCTCTTTCAAGAATCCTCAGATGAACCCAGCAAGGTATGGTGCCTTTAATCCCAGCACTTGGGAAGCTGAGGCAGGTGGATCTCTGTGAATTTGAGGCCAACCTGGTCTACATGGC
>NC_022030.1:19362186-19373178 GCF_000317375.1 Microtus ochrogaster
GAGACCATCACAGGGATCCACAGCTGGTCAAAATGCAGAGAATTAGAGATCACAGCTGTCCGTCCCCCCACCCCATGAGATACATCTACAACACAACCCTGCACCTGAGGCTCTGGGAACATTACAGAAGATTCTAAGATTCTAAGAGCAAGAAGACAAGGATACTTTGAGAGGGTGTCTTTGAGACATGGGCAGCTGCACCCATGAAATCGCAACAGCTTTGTCATCTGAACAAGATGAGCACAGTGACAACACCAGCTGATATCCTAGTGTGGATTAGGGAAACTCCACAAGACCCCAACCACAGATGAAGAGCTATAGGCAGCCAACAACTACTGACAGACCGGGAAACAGTTTTCTCCAGGGTTGCGCCACCCTCCCCCCCCCACCCCCACAGGTTACCCAATCCCAAGTGGCCAGCCTTAGACTCATGCATAGGATCAACACTAAATGAACTCAGATGCATTTATATATACATATATAACAATAATAAAGAAGGGGGGAGAACGGACCCACAGAGACAGCTGACCCAACCTCGTGGGAGCGCACGAACTCTAGACTGACAGCTGGGAGTCTGCATGGAACCCATCTAGATCTAGGCATGTGGGTGACAGTTGGTCTGTTTGAGGGGCCCCGGCGGTAAGGACCAGAATCTATCTCTGGTGCGTGAGCTAGCTTTTTAGAACCCATTCCCTGTGGTGGGATGCCTTGATGAGGGGTGAGGGGCTTGGTCCTGCCTCAACTTGATGTGCCAGGCTTTGTCGCCTCCCCATGGGAGGCCTTACCCCTTCTGAGGAGTGGATGGGGGTGACGCGTGGGGGAGGAGTGGGAGGAATGGAGGAACTGTGGTTGATATGTAAAATGAGTAAAAAATAAAGTTTTTTTTAAAGGATCAGATAACTTTTGCAAGATGATTTTGGGAAACTACGGCAAGAATTTGTAGCCAGTGGCATGTACCTGTGGCCACAGCTGCTTGGCAGTAAAAGAAGAAAGATTACTTGAGCCTAAGATTGGGAGATCCATCTGGAGAATACCTCTTATTTGAGAGAGTTTCTACATTGTCAAATTCTATATCTTCAGAGAAACAAGAAGAGGACATAGTTATATTTGTGCTTGGTACTGTTTTTTGTTTGTTTGTTTGTTTTGTTTTTGAGACAGGGTCCCACTGGGTAGCCCTGACTGTCCTGAAACTTTCAATGTAGACCAGGCTGGCCTCAAACTCAGAGATACGCCTGCCTCTGCCTCCTTGAGTGCTGGATCAAAGGCAAGCGCAACCATGCCCCGCTCTTCTTTTGATCATTTTTATTCTCAGAGATAAAAGCCGCCCAGGTCCCACATACCCCGTAGCTGCTACAGGAGGCTGCAAGGCTCAGGGGGCAGCTTCTCCCTTGGTGATGGTGGTGGGCGGGGCTAGCCCGCAGTTCACTGGCATAAGGCCACGGCTTCTAGGTTCAGGAAACTGACTTGCATCTTAACCTCCAAGTCGATGCCCTGCCAGGTCTTGACGAAGTCCTCAAAGGTGATGCCCTGGTATGGCTGGCCCTCCTCCAGCGGCTGGTCTGACGCCCTGGCCGCCTCATTCAAGGCGCGGTGCGCAATGGAGTTGGCAACGGAGCGCACCCATACACGCTCCACCTGCGGGTTCGCCGACAGCAGGTCCTCCACCACCCTGCGGTACTCTTGCAGCGTGATGAGCCCGTCGCCATCCTCGTCGTACAAGTGGAAAAGGAAGCGCATCTTCTCCCGGCGGTACAGCTCCGCCTCCTCCTTGTTTAAGTGGGAGCGCAGCGGCTTGAAGTAGGCGATGATGGTCAGGAAGTCCTCGAAGGTAATCTCCTCCGCCAAGCCGCTGGTCCCCTTGCCCAGGTTCCGATTGTCGAAGAAGGCGCGGATGATCCTGGAGCGGATCGGGTTGAATTCCAGGTCCAGGACGTTGTCAAAGTTCTCGGGCCGAATGGTGGGCTGGTCTCCGCTCAGCAGCCGGAACCTCTGGTGCAGCTGCTTGATCTGGTCCCAGTTGAAGATGCTCTGATTCTGGTACCCCTCCTGCATGTGCATCCACCAGAAATCGCTCCTGCTCTCGCGCTCCCACTCCTCCTGGGACGAATGCGAGACACCCATGGTGTCCCGTGGGCTCCAGACGATCTGTCTCAGCTGCCCTGCGAAGAGGACCTGGGTCCCTGGAGGCTCTCACCTTACTACCTTTCTGACTTATTAGGTCATCAAGGTATCCTCTGTTGGGGCAGGCCCGTCACAATCCCCGAGGCCTCTTTCCTTCCCAAATTCAGTAAAATGAAGCTAATTGTAACACATATTATATTATATAGTCTACCTTTGGTTTTCCTAGGGCCTCTCTGGGAAAGCACAGAAATGTGTATCTTTGCCTTACAAAACTAAAGATGCTAGGACCGCCGGTAATTTCCAGAGTTCCGAAGGCAGGGGCGGGAGGATATCCTTGAGTTTGAGGCCAACCTGGTCTACACAGCTGAGTTCCAAGTCATTCAAGAGAGGAAGGAAGAAAGGGAGGGAGGGACAGAGAGAGGAAAAGAGGGAGGGAAAGAAGAGCAAAGTAGAAATAAAGATGGAAAGAGTAAAGAGGAAAAAGATGAAGGAGGAATAAATGGAAGAAAAGATGAAAGAAAAGAGAAAGGAGAGAGAATGAAGGGGGAAACATACTAGCAGTAGCTAGGCAAGCTAACATGGACAAGAAGTCCCAAACAATTGTGACATTGTTCGTGCTTACATAACCTGTGACCAAACCCCCCCTCCCCCCCAAAAAAAAACAAAAAACAAAAAACCAACAGATAGAAGTTTGACTTTTCTAGGCTAGTTATATGTAAGTAATGTGTTAACAAACCATACATGCCTTGATAATCATGTGCTTGACCAGTAGAAGCTGGGTGCCTACCTTCATGTATAGAAGGATAAGCCTCTCAGAAGTGGAGTTTTAGGAGTTTGTGAAACACATTGTCTTTGCTGCTCTTCTATTTCTGCGACAAAACATCAAGACCAAAGCAACTTGGGGAGGGAGGTTTACCTCGGCTGCATTTCCATATCAAGGTCTGCCTGCTTCCTCTCACACGAGGACCCAAACTAATAATGACAGCCCATGACTCCCATCTGGGACCCCACCTTTGGGGTATGATGTGGCCATTGATGTCTTGGGATCAGAGAATCTCGTGGGCCTCATGAGACGTGGCTATTACTGTTCCTTATCAGGACCAGAGGTTCATGCAGTGCCTGAGATTCCAGCGACCCTCTCCCTCCTGCCCCTCCCGCACTGGCAGCTAGAGCAGGCAGGAGGTGAGAGGTTGACTGGAGAGTGGACTCCGGAACTCGGGATGCAAGGCTTGCGAGTCGTCACCCACGCTCCTGTAAGTTACGTCATGCTCCTGTAACCTCAACAAACTCAAGCTGGGCTCTGTCAGGATCGTTTATCATGAGCTATTGTGGGCCATGATGCAACTATAGCTTGGAGCAATTGATAATTCAGATGTCAACCTACCAGAGGAATTATTTTCCCAATGGAGCAACCCATCAGCAAGACTTACGGGCCACTGACTCTGAAAACTGTTACTTTCCCCTGTAATTTCACATGTGCAATAACAGCTTGATAGCTCCCCATGACCGTGCATTTTAATGTAACATGTACATACAGTCACATGATTCCATCCCAGTCTTAAGGGCACACACATTTGTGGATGCTCAGGAAGAAGACTTCTTCCTACACTCTATAAAGCAAGCTCTCATCGTCCAGACTTTGTCCCATTTATGGAAAGAAACGTTGACGCCTGCTCTCTATCCTTAGCTCTCAGTGACAGAGCAGTTTGGCCAGGTGAGTGTCCCTGTGGACAGATCATACGCAGAACTTTCACAGACTTTACTTATGAAATCGCAGGTGTCTGGCCTTGTTACTTCACAGTTCTTCAAGAGATCAATAGCATCTATGCAGTCCTGAGCTTCCCTCATCAACACCTCCCTGCTCTAATTCAAAGTAGCACTTAACACACTTAGCTTTGTGCCTGCCTTGGTGCAGTAGACTACTGTTTTCATTTAGGCCCTGAGATTCGGTGATGAGAAAGGCAGCTGACAACTATGTCCAGATACTATTCCTCTACTTAAGAAATGTAAAACAGTGCACACAGTCTTTGCCTTCTCCTTAGATCTCTCGATGGTTTGGTTTTCTCTCTTTGTAACCTGTAGCGGCCTCTTTAAGAGAGGCTGGAACCTCCCACAGCTGCAGCTGCTCTTGGGTGCAAACTGGCCGGTAAGTTTCCTTAGGTGTCTGCAAAGAATGCCTGTGTCCCCGAGAATCTTCCTTCTAGTGTGTGTTTGTTTGTTCTTATTACTAACAAGTCTCTAATGAATGGAGGCATTATACACTTGGGATTTTGTACCGGCGAGAAGAATAAGAATATAGAGATAAAAACAGGAATGCAGAAGAAACAAGATTGGA
This sequence comes from Microtus ochrogaster, assembly GCF_000317375.1. Lineage (NCBI taxonomy): Eukaryota > Metazoa > Chordata > Mammalia > Rodentia > Cricetidae > Microtus > Microtus ochrogaster. The sequence goes on from NC_022030.1 coordinate 19,366,643, forward strand.
AGATAGGAATGTGGAAGGTAGCAGAATAAGAAGGTAGAATGGAGAAGGTAGAAAAGGAAAGAGTGTAGGAGAACAAAGAATGTTAGAATCGGGGCAGAAAACTAGAGATAAGAAATTATAGACAATTAGGACGAGAGAATCAACATTAAAGGGGATACAAAGCCAACGACCCTCGGATACTATGTGAAGTTGTTATAGAAATCTTTCAATCCCTGCTCTCAGAGCAACCCTAGGACTTGAAAGGACTTGAGTGGGATTCTTTGTTCTCCTGTAACCTTCTCCATCTGGGGCTAACAGAACGGACTCCCCAGGAAGTCACTCTGCACTCTCTCGGCACTCTCTCGGTCCTGGCCTATCTCTGGAGAGCCTGTCCACTTTAGTTCTCTGCCTAGGAAGTGAGATGGTAGGGACTTCAGAGCACAGTGGCGTTTCTTGGAGGAGACGAAGTCAGGGAGTGGGAGGGGTCAGAGAGTGGGAGGGGTAGAGAGAATTACAAGTTCAAGGCCATCCTTGGCTACCTAGTATTTTCAAGACCAGTTTGGGGAACATGAGACTCTGTCACTAAAATAAAAAGTTGTATGTATGGGTATGTTGTTTCTTTGTTAACCGGGGTGATTTATAAAATTCATTGTGAACAAGTTCCAGCAGGTGGCGGTAAAGCATCTTGTGTCCAGCAAGGCGGAAGCTGGCTCTCAGCTTCTACTCCACAGTCTTTGACAACAGGAAAGGCCTCTTTCATCCTATGTCATCCAAAACAATGTCCTCCTTTCTTCATTCACAAAGAAATGCTTTCTCACCAGACACAGGAAACCCTTCCCCCCAATTCCTACATACAGTCTAACATGGACTGTATTTGGAATTTCTTTTTTAAAGATTTCTTTTTTTGAGACAGGGTCTCATAGCCCTGGCTGTACTGGAAGTCACTATATAGACCAAGCTGGCCTCGAACTCACAGAGAACCACTAGACTCTGCCTCCCTAGCGCTGGGATTAAAGGTGTGAGCCACCACCCTGCTAATCTCTCTTGTTTCTTCCTTATATTAATCTGTTTGTATCAGGGATGCCAGAAGAAAGTTTAGGAGCCATTGAAGTTGGAGTTAAAAGATTGTGAGCTACACCAATGGGGGTGCTGGGAACCAAGCTCAGGCCCTCTAGACAAGTAGACAGTGCTCTTCATGGAAGCACCTCTTTGGCTCATGGTGTTTTGTATTGGTTTCAAAAGAAAAAAAAAGTTATTTGTTGTAGCAAGTCTTCTTCTGTACCACCAGCTCCCAAATAATGACACAAAGACTTATTAATTATGAATGATCAACCTTAGCTTAGGCTTGTCCCACTAGCTCTTATGATTTAAATTAACCCATTTATTCTAATCTGTGTTCTGTCTCATGGCTTGTTACCTCATCTCTCTTTACTGCTCCACTTTGGCTGGTAACCCCGCCTCCTTCCCAGGGTTCTCTCTCTCTTAGCCTCTCTCTCTCTCTCTCTCTCTCTCTCTCTCTCTCTCTCTCTCTCTCTTCCCAGAAGTCCCACCTATACCTCCTGCCTAGCTATTGGCTGAAGGCTTTTTATTACCTCAGCCGCATTTTCACACAGTTCGAATATCCCACAACAATTTATCATTTTTCTATGTTTATGTGTGTTTTTCTTGCATGTACGCACATGTATGCCTGGTGAGCCACCATGTGTGTGCTGGGAATTGAACCCAGCTCCTCTAGAAGAGCAGCTAATGCTCTTAGCTGCTGAGCCATCTCTCCAGGTTTTGTTGTCTGGCTTGGTCTCCCATACCCCAGGGAACTCCTGATCCTCCTGCCTCCACATCCTGAGTGCCAGCCAGAGTCATAGACAGGCACCACCACACCCAGCACTTAGCTAAATGTTCACTGTACCCAACCGGATTTGTTGAATTACAAATTTAAATCCACAGTCTTTTCTTTGGCACAAATCACCATATGTTAACGAACGCACAATTACCATTAAGAATCACAAAGAATGTGAGTGGGCAGAAATTGCAGGGTATCGTGTACCTGCCAGTCAGCTGTGATGTGGCTTCAGTTGGTTGTTATTGCTTTGGACATTTCCTCAGCGTAAAAAATAAACGATTACTCCAGCCCCGTGACCCGTTACCTGGGTATTTAAGTTGTTAAAATCCTGAGATAAAATATCAACTCTACTTCACACCTGTCACGATGCCACTAGGTCAGAGAGCTCATGATCTCAGCACTCTGGAGGTAGCTACTAGGGGAAGGGTCAGGAGTTCAAGATCAACCTCAGCTACATAGGGAGAATGGGGTCAGCCTGGGCTACCTTAGATTCTGTCCCTAAGACCCCCTCTTCAATTCCCCCACAAAAAAAAAAAAAACAAAAGTTGTCAAGGTGAGAAAATTGGAAATTATTGTGGTAAAGGAAAGAGTGAACCTCCAGCATGACATTTTGTTGTTTATCATTTGTCTCGGAGGCTCGTATGTGTGTCTGTGTGTGTGTGTATGCCTGTGTCTGTGTGTGCCTATAGGTGTCTGTCTGTTTCTGTGTGTGTCTGTGTATGCCTGTGTTTGTGTGTGTCTATGTCTGTGTGTCTGTGTAACTCAGGTTACACTTGGAATGGGTCTCCTTTATTTATTTTATTTTTGAGTGTCGCCCTAACTGGCCTGGAAGACTCTGTAGACCAGGCTAGCCTTGGACTAGCTGAGATATGCCTTCCCCTGCCTCCCAAGTGCTGGGATTAAAGACATGTACCACCATCAGGCTTTGTTATTGTTGTAATTATTTTGTGTGTATGAAAGTTTTGTCTATGAGCCACATGCATGCAGTACCCACAGAGGCCAGAAGAGGGAGTAAGATTCCCCTTAATTGGAATAACACATGATTTTGAGCTGTCACATAGATGCTGGGAATTGAATCCATGTCCTTTGGAAAAATAACCAGTACTGTTAGCCACTGAACCATCTCTCCAGCCCATAGTTTAAAAAAGAAAACCTCAAAAGATAAAGAATAGAGGATGGTGAGCACAGTGATTTGACCCCCAAGGTCTTTCCAGGTGATCTTAGTAGGGGAAGACTGTCACCCCAGCATTGGAAGTCTGGGGCCTGGAGGATCATGAGACAAAAGTCAGCCAGCCTGGGCTACAAGATGAGGCTTTCTCAGTGCTGGGGAGAGAGCTCAAGTCAGGAGAGTTAGCCCTGTGAGCATGGCTGCCTGAGTTGGATGCTCACATCCTTGAAAGGGAATAATGGTGGTGGGTGTTGTTATCCCTTCACTGAGGAGGTGGAAATGGCCAACCCCTGAGGTTCACTAGTCGGCTGCTCTAATCATGAGCTCCAGATTCAGTGAAAAAGACTGTCTTTTTAAAAATTATTTTTTACACTTATTTATTCATGTGTGGACCTGAACGAGGGAGGGAACCAGGTCTCCCCTTCTGTCATGTCTGGGTGTAATGGCGTAAATGAATGTAGACAGACTGTAATAATATATACAGCTTTAATGGGGAAATAGACTTACAGAACCATAGGTTCCCAGGGAGAACAAAAAAGCAGAAAGGGTGGTTGGGAACATGCCCACAATATTTATAAGTAAAAAATATCCTCGGAGGACCCCGCCCCCTGCTAGCAAGTTGATTGGCTGGGTCTCTCCTACATCCGGGGAAGGCAGTTGGGTCACTGGAAGGCAGTTGGGTCACTGAGTTTGGTGTCGGGTTTTACCCGCTGAGCCATCTCAGCAGCCTGAGAGAGTATGCCTTAAAAAAAAAAAAAACAAGGTGCTTGAGACAATTGTGGTCTACAGAATGAGTTAGCTCTAGGCCAGCCTGGTCTACATAGTGAAAGCCTGTCTCAGCAATCCAACAAAACAAGGTACACGCTTCCGAGAAAGAAAGACACCAGTTGTTAACCTCTGGTTTCTATGCAGACATCTACATATGGCATAGACACCAGCACGCACATGTGTGCACACACAGACACACACAGACACACACACACTTCTCAGGAAGAAAGACTCTTAACTACTGTAGGTGGGGTTTCCCCATCCTGGGAAGCACTTCCAAATACCACATAGAGGCTTATATTAATAGTAAATGCTCTGCTAATAGCTCAGGCTTGTTACTAGCTAACTCTTACACTTAAATTAATCCATATTTCCATTTATGTTTTGCCACATGGCTCATGATTTGTTACCACATTTTCTACATATCCTGCTTGTTCTGCAGCTGGCCTGCATCTCCCTGACTCTGCCCTTCTTTCCCCAGCATCCTCAATCTGATTGCCCCTCCTATATCTTTTATCTGGCTGTCAGACAATCAGCGTTTTATTAACAGCATTTTATTAATAATCCATAACATTTCCCCCTTTTATCTAATTAAAAAGGAAGGTTTTTTTTAACATAGTAAGATTATATATAACAAAACAGTTATTAAGTAAGAATTACAGTTACGATATTTTACATTGGTATGGATCTTAATTTTATTGATACAAATTTAAAGTTATTTCTGTTGTGCTGCATGCATGTTTCTACTCTTGTTTAAAATACTGTGTTTGTGTCGTTCATTTAAAAATGTAAGGCATAATTAAAAGATACTGATTAGCAGCTAGTCGCTTATTTCAGTCTTACATAGAGAGGTTCTTTTTGTCCCCAAATGCTGGTAGATGAAGATCCAGGATGGCACCAGAGTCCTGACAAGTTTCTCCATTCTCCCTCTCTGCCATCCCATCTGTGACACAGTGTGAGAACACAAGCGTGTTCCTTGCCTCATACTGTCACACCCTCATGAGAACTAACCAGTGGGTGACACAGGGCCTGACCCACTTTGAGTGACAGCGAGAGCCCATTCATCAGAGTGGAATCCCCATGATGCAAGCCATTTGCAACGGTCCCACCTCTTTGATTTGCACCACCTCAGCATCACCGCCCCGCCCCTCCAGCAAGCCTCCTGGGGTCAACAACCACATCCAGCCTGTGGCAGACAAACAGCACTGACTCCGCATTACTTAAAGAGGAGAGGGAGGCGAGGTTTGCACCTAGAAGAGTGTGCCACACCCCAAACAAAGACCTTCGGCTGTGTGCCCAAGATAATTCGAAGGACGTCCCTAGTAGAGGTCTGTGTGCCTTGGTTCATTCATAATAGCTTTAATCACAAGAGCCAGCACATGGAAGCAGTCCACATGTCCACTGATGAATGGATGGGCAAAGTAAATGTGGTATGTCCTTACAACGGAATATTACTCAGTCGTAAAAGATAAGAAAGCCAAGTATGGCTATAATCACAGCACTTGGGAGGCAGAGACAAGAGGACTATTAGTTTTGAGATCTTGTACCAAAAAACAAAATGTATGAGTTTCAGGACAGCCAGAGCTAAACAGAGAAACTCTGTTTAAAACAAACAAAAACCGCTTGAGAAACAAAAACAAGGAAATTCTACAGATGTTAAAACCTAGATGAACTTTAACAATACCAGGCTAAGTGAAATGAGCCAGTCCCAAAAAGACAGGGAATCCACAATCCTATCTTGGGTGAGGTTTGTAGTAGAGTTGGGGCCACAGAAATAAAGTAGGATGTCAGCTGCTAGGTACCGCGGGTTCCCTGCCTTCTCCCCAGGTACCGCGGGTTCCCTGTCTTCTCCCCAGGTACCACGGGTTCCCTGTCTTCTTCTCCCCAGGTACTGTGGGTTTCCTGTCTTCTCCCCAGGTACCACAGGTTCTCTGTCTTCTCCCAGACTTCAGGTGTCAGAAGCTCACCCTCAAGTTCATATGTGGATGGAATTGTTAGCAGGGCCTTTGAGTCATGAGGGCAAGATGAGGTCACCAGGACGGGTGCCCATGATTGTATCAATGACTTTTTAAAGATGATAAATGGGGGGTCAAGGATGTAACTTAGTCGGTAGAGTGTTGGCCTGCCAATCAAGCCCTCGGTTCGACCCTCAACACTGCATAAGGCAGGTGTGGTGTCCCACACCAGTGATCTCAGCACTCCTGAAATGGAGGCAAGGTATCAGAAGTTCAAGGCCAACCTTGGCTATATAGTAAGTTTGAGGCCAGCCTGGGCTATTGTAGGCCCTGTCTCAAAAAAATAAAAACAGAGGCCAGAGAGATGGCGTCGTGATTTGGAGCACTTGCTACTCTTGCAGAGGACCCAGGTCCTGTTCCCGCACCTGCATGGCAGCTCACAACCCCTCTGTAACTCTGGTTCCAGGGGACCCAAAGCTGTTGCCTAGCCTCGGGGGCACCACACATGCACATGTGTGTTGAACTTGCAGGCAAACACTTGTAATAAATGTATTTGGTGCTATGGAGATGACTCCGTGGGTTAAGGACTTGCTGTGCAAGCCTGAGTACCCAGAGTTCAAACCCCAAGCACCTACATAAAAAGCTGGACGTGACTGCAAATGTCTATAATACAGCCCTAGGGACCCCAGAGGAAGGAGTCAGTGAGCTTCAGGCTCAGCGAGAGAGCCTGTCTCAGAGTTCTGTAATAAGGAACAGTGAGATGTCTCAGCTGGTGACCATGCTTGCCAAACAAGACTGATGAGCTGAGTTCAATCTCAGAGCCCAC
>NC_022030.1:19373327-19376534 GCF_000317375.1 Microtus ochrogaster
TCAATCTCTCTCTCTCTCTCTCTCTCTCCCCTCACACACACACACACACACACACACACGGAGGACAATGTGACAGTACCCACCTCTGACCTCCACCCACATACATGTAAACACGTATATATGAATTACACACACACACAAATAAAAATAAAGGGAGAGGGACTGGAGCTATGACTCAATGGTTAAGAGCACTGGCCACTCTTCCAGAAGCCCTGGGTTCAGTTCTCAGCACCCACATGGCAGCTCACACTGTCTAACTTCTGCTCCAGGGGATGCTACACCTTCACACAGACTCACAGGCAGGCAAAACACCCATATACATAAAATACAAATAAATAAATTATAAAAAAAATAAAGGGAGAGAGACACCTCATGTGTCTCACCGTGGGTGTCTTTTACCATGTTAATACACAGAGAGCCAAGCCCTGTTCTTCGGGCTTCCAGACTCCAGAACCACCAGTTAAGCAACCCCTGTGCTTCATAAACTACTCAGCCTGTGGCATTTTAGTTATGGTAACAGAAAATGAACTAAAGCACCATGGACTTGGGGGAGGGTGGCGGGAGAAAAGGGAGACTTGTCTTATGGGCCTGGGATTCCTCCTTTGCAAGATGGAACCTTCTGGGTGCTGGTTGCTCAACACCGAGAACATACGGACACCACCGTGCTAATTTTATAAGTTAAAATCTGCTCCGAGGAAGAAATATTGACTCTCCAAGCTGAGTGTGCGAAAATAACAAAAGAAAATATTGGCGCGCAATATACGTGATTCGGTTTCTGACGAGGCAGCAAGCTGAGTCCTCCGCAAACAGTCTCGCTGCAGCTAACATAAGGGAACAAAGGAGACAGAGAGAAAAGATGCGTGACCTGGGGGATAACTTTTGAGAACTCATTACGATTACCACACGCTCAATTAGTGGAGTCGTTTGAAATAAGGAATCCTAAATGTTTTTCAATCATTGTGTCAAAAAGACTTTTCAATTAACAAGTCTCTGATCCTTGTTTGGAGTAGGGGCGGTACATGAGCCTTTAATCCCAGCACGCTGGAAGCAGAGGCAGGTGGATCTCTGTAAATTCCAGGACAGCCTGGTCTACAACATGAGTTCCAGGACAGCCAGAGCTACACAGCAAGACCCTACCTTACAAAAGGAAAAATGAATTGGAGCAGGCAGCCAGGGGCAGGGGATGGGGATTATGAGATGATTCAGTGGGTAAAGGGCTTGCAGCCAAACCTGATGACCTGAGTTCAATCCCCAGGACACACATGATAGAAAGAAAGAATCTTCTCCCTCTCTATACCCTCTGGCTTCTACACACATACCTTGGCAAGCGTTCACACACAAATTATATGCTTAATAAGAAAAAAAACTAAAATCATGGCTTGTTAGGTGTGATGATGCGTGTTACCCCAGTACTGGGGAGGGTGAGGCAGGAGAATGTCAAGTTTGAGGGCGGCCTGGGTCTACCTAGTTAAGACTTTCCAAAAATCAAATCAAATCATTGCTGGGTCTAGCAAGATGGTTCAATGGTCAAGCTCTTGCTATGTAAGCTTGGAGACCTGAGTTCAAATCCCCAGCACCCATAAAAAGCTACGTTCAGAGTGTGCATCTGTAGTTCCAGCGCTCCTGTGGTGAGGTGGGGACAGAAAGGACTTCAAAGGCCACCTCAGCTGGCACACCACAGTGAGCAACAGAGGAAGTAGAAGACAAGGATGGAGAGCCAAGATTGCCCCCTGACCTCCATGTGTGCACTATTACACACACACGCACAGAGAGAGAGAGAGAGAGAGAGATTAAAAAAAAACTTTACAGCCGGGCGGTGGTGGCGCACGCCTTTAATCCCAGCACTCGGGAGGCAGAGACAGGTGGATCTCTGTGAGTTCGAGACCAGCCTGGTCTACAGAGCTAGTTCCAGGACAGGCTCCAAAGCCACAGAGAAACCCTGTCTCGAAAAACCAAAAAAAAAAAAACATTTTACTAGATTTCCAAGATGTGCTTATTTCTGTGCATCAGCACCGTGGGGGGATTCTGGCCAGAGAATGGCAAAGCTGGAACCAGATGGTAGATATTAAAGATACTGGGTAAACTGCTTATACAACATTCAATCTGAGAGAATTCTCAGGAGAACAGACATTTGAAAATATTCATGGCGTGTGATTGACTTCCCAGGGAGTGACATCATTAAAGGAAACTGTCTCCCTGTCTCCCAGAAGCTATCGAATGCCCATCACTCCTCAGCTAGGGCTTGGGGTTTGTGCCAGCCCTTCCTTTCTGTGCTGAGATTCTTGTTGTCTGGCTTGAGCTTGTCATACCACTGTGAGTTCACATGTGCCCTGCTGGGAAACACTGCTTCCTTGGCCTCATCTGCTATCTCTGGCTTCCTCTCCTGCTCATTCCTCAGTCTTTGGGGGAAGAGATGTGACACACATTCCTACTTATGCCTGAGCACCCTAGGGTCTCATTCTGAGTACACTGGCCCATTGCGGGTGCATATTGGGGTCAGAGTCAACCCTGCCGTCTTCCTCAAGTTGATCTCCATCGCTTTAATACTTTCTTTTTTAAAAGATTTTTGTTATTTATTATGTATACAGTGTTCTGCACGTGTGCCTGCAGGCCAGAAGAGGGCGCCAGCTCTCATTACAGATGGTTGTGAGCCACCATGTGGTTGCTGGGAATTGAACCCAGGTCCTCTGGAAGAGCAGCCAGTGCTCTTAACGGTTGAGCCATCTCTCCAGCCCTGCTTTAACACTTTTTACATCTATTCATTCCATTATTTATGTGGTCTGGTGTGCATGCCACAGCGTTGGGGTCAGAAGGTCAGAGGCTACTTATAGGAGTTGGTTTTATCCTTCTACCACGTGGACTCCAGAGATCACGATCAATTCTATTTGTTGTAATTTTTGTCTCGTGACATGAACCCTGGTCATTAGGTTTATTTTGGTTTGACTGACAGCTTCCTAAACATTTCATTTGATGCCAGGGATGTGGGTGGGGCTCCCACATCATCAGAGGGCTACAGGGAGGATGGGGAACTCCTCAGGAACCCCATGAGGATACTTTAGAACCATTGCCTTCTGTAATCATCACCTCTCATAATGGGGAACTCCCCATGTGACACCGTAACTGCTCCACAAGTACTTGGAGGTTATCAGCCAAGACCTTTCTCTCTCTCTCTCTCTCTCTCTCTCTCTCTCTCTCTCTCTCTCTCTC
>NC_022030.1:19376634-19394853 GCF_000317375.1 Microtus ochrogaster
CACACACACACACACACACACACACACACACACACACACACATACACACACACACACCAGTCATCTGCTTACCCTTTAGACCTTCATCCTTCAATTCTGCCACCTTCCACATTAGCTGCAGAAACCCAGCCCTTCCCAGCTCTTCCCAGCTAGTCTCCACTCCTCAGAGGGCCCAAGCTCCACCCTCCCCAATAGGAACCTTCCCCAGCAGAGAGCCTGTGCTCTGGGAACCAGAGAAGCAGGATGAACAACACGGATGCCAAACAGGTTCTGGGAAGTGAGGCCTGGTGGGAGGGGCAGAGGCCAGGCAAGAGGAGAGCAGGAGAGCCCAAGTCCTTGATTGCCCACAAGAACTTTGTGTCTCCATTAAAGGAAAACAATGCACTCATTTTAGGCCTGGTGCGCACAGACCTGTAACCCCAGCACTTGGGGAGGGAGAGGCAGAAGTTCAAAGTCATCCTTGTCTCCATTGGGAGTTTGAGGCCTAACACAGAGCTGGGGAGATGGTGCGTAGGTAAAATGCTTGCCACACAAGCACGAGCACCAGAGTTCAATCCTCAGAACCCATTGTGAAAAGGTGACTGGGTGTGGTGTGTGCTGGCTCGAGACAGGTGGGTGTCTGAGGCTCCATGGCGAATTCTAGAAGAAATAAGGGGACGACACCCTGGTCTCCACATCCATGAGCATGTGTGTGTGTGTGTACACTTCCTCTGAGCTCATGTGCACAAATGCACACGCACACACACAAACACACAGAGAATAAATAGATGTAATAAAAGTGTCTAGACGGTATGGTGTGCACACCTTTAATCCCAGCAGTCTGGAAGCAGTAGCAGGTGGATCTCTGAAGTTTGAGGCCAGCCTGATCTATACATTGAGTTTCCTGTTCACCCTAAACTTGAACTACACAGTAAGTCCCCATTTCAAAAAAAAAAAGAGAGAGAGAAAAGGAAACTCTTTTTCAATACCACTGCCATAAATTGGGGTTAAACTCGACTCCCTCGAAACGAAGGTGAGGTTTCTGGCACTGGAAGCGGTTGGAGGATGCCAACGGGAGGTTGCTCCAGATCTGCTGAGCACGCGCAGCTTTTCCTGAGACTGCAAACGTTCTCTTCTGATTAGGACAGCTGTGTCTGCTCCTGTGGCTTATCAACATCAGAATCCTGCCCTGCGGCAGAGACTGGCAGATAAGGGCACTATCTCCCCTGCTGACTGTCTTTCAAAGACACAGCTCTGAGGTCCCTAGAAATAAAATTCTTAGTCAGAGGCCAGAGGAAAACTCACCTTTCTCTCAAAGGGGTTGGGACAGAAACTGAAATTACAAGGCTTTTGTGGGGCTGAAGAAGGTGACTCAGTGGTTAAGAGCTTATACTGTGGTTGGGTGCGGTGGCACATGTCTTTAATCCCAGCACTTGGGAGGCCGGGGCAGGTGAATCTGAGTTCAAGGTCAGGGTCAGCTTGGTCTACAGAATAAGTTCCAGGCTGACCAGGGCTACACCGAGAAGCCCTGTGTCAAAAAAAAAAAATGCTCATAATTGTTCATTCAGAGAATCCAAGTTCTGTTTCTAACTCCCACAACTGCCTGTAACTCAAGTTCCAGGAGATATAGCGCCCATCTTTTGGCCTTCTTCAGTATCTACACACATGTGGCTTATGATCTTAAATAAATCTTTAAAAAATATAAGGTCTGACCTGGGGCGATGGCTTAGTGGTTAAGAACACTGCCACTCTTCCAGAGGACCGGGTTCGATTCCCAGCATCCACAGAACGGCTCACAAACCATCTGTAACTCCAGTTCCAGGGTATTTGATGCTTTTTCTGGTTTCCACTTGATGCTCTTTTCTGGCTGAGTGCACAAAGTGCAAGCCAACACCCATCCATATTAAATGAATGAATGAATAAATGAATGGACAAAAAACCCACAAAGTCTCATATGTATATGTGTGTGGAAGGAGTGGAGGGTAGAGATATGGTATGTGGGATATATGTATGTGTAGATATGAGTGAGTGTGTGTGTGTGTGCACGTGCGTGCATGCGTGTGTGTGTGTGTGTGTGTGTGTGTGCACCTGTGGAATAAAGTGTCTGGGGAAGGTAGGGTACCCCCTCTTCATCTTACGTCGTATGTTCAGGTCTCCCACTGAACCTGGAGCACACTCAGTCAGCTAGGACAGCTGCTCTGTGAGCGTCAGGGGTCCTTCTGCCTCCGGCTGTCTGGCACTGAGTGACAGACACATGCTGCTGTGTCTTGCACAGATGCTAGAGTTGGTACAACCATAGTGGACACTTAGACTGGCCCATCTCCCCAGCCCCGTGCTTTTTGTTTTTGTTCTGAGACAGAGTCCCCTGGAGCACAGGCTGGCTTTGAACTCCCTATGCAGCCAGCGTGACCTTAAATTCTGATTCTCCTGCCTCCACCTGAGGACTGGAAGGATGAGCTGTGACACTCTGCCCACCCTCACCATCCCTGAAAGGAACAAAGGTGTAGGGGCTGTCTGCTCTGTCAATCCCCCCACCCCCCAGCCTGCCTCAGTAACTAATTCGGGAACTTTCTCAAGCAGCCCTTGCGCTATCAGATCTCCATCAGTTTTAAGTACAGGTGTTGTGGAAGCAGGCAGTCCTCCATTTATTTAATTAGAGCTTGCCAACGCCTTCTGGGGCACATCCTGTCTACTACGCTGTCTCTCTTCACATCTCAGCTTGTCTGTGTGTCTGCATTGACATCTGTCCGCACCAAATTGTGTCTTCTTGTATTCTCTTTAACTTAAAAATACTTATTCATTTTTCTGTGTGTATGTGGGGGAAGGGTGTGTGCCCTGGGGTATGCATGGAACTCAGAGCACAACCTACGGGCATTCTCTCCTCCCACCACATGGGTCATCTATCTTGGGCCCAGCACCTTTACCCTCTAGCCATCTTATAAGCCTTCTGTGTCTATGTATTATATATAATACATATATAAACATATATATATATATATTTGTAGACCAGGCTGGTCTCAAACTCACAGAGATCTGTCTGCCTCTGCCTCCCGAGTGCTGGGATAAAGGCGTACCCCGCCACTGCCTAGCTTCTTTATTATTTCTTTAAGACAAGGCCTCCTGTATCCCAGACTGACCTTGGGGCCATCATGTCCAGCTTTATGCAGTGCTGGGGGCTGGAACCTGGGACTTCCTGGATGCTAAGCAAATGCTCTACCAAATGAGCCACAGCCCTAACCTGTCATTCTGCATCTTGTGTGTGATCATTTTTATTTCTTTCCCTCTCTTGATGCTCAATCATTCATTCATCCACCCATTCCTTCATCCTTCATTCATTCATTCATTCATTGTCCCAAACATCCCTAGAGGCTGCAGAGGCATCTCCAGTCCAATGGAAAAGATAAGCAGTGGCCTGTCCTGTGGAATCAGAACTGGCAGCAGGAGGGTAGCAAGGAGATGCTGGAGAGGCGGTACTGTCAGGAGTTAGGGTCAGAGAAGCCTCGGGGAAAGAGGATGGCTGGGTGTCTCGCCTGGAGATTCTATCCTGGCGTTCCAAGCTTGTGTCTGTGTGGGTGGAAAGGAGTGGGGAAAGAGCAGGAATCTAGGGACCAAATGCAGACCAGCACAGAATGCAGAGAGGATACAAACAGAATGGCAAAATACACATCACGCCCAAAATCAAGGTTCCAGTCCCCTAATATCTTCCTCAGCACCCAGGAGCCCAAGTCCCCACCCCTTATTCCAGCAGCCCCACCATGATTACCTAGAAGGAGGCAGCCCACGTGAAGGAGGGCGGAAGGGCGGGGTGGAGGAATCTGGAATCCTGGCCAGGCTGGTAGCCGGGATGCCTGGGGTTCTTCAGGGAAAACCAGCCCGACAGCAAGTCAGAGTGGCAGGAGCTGTCCTCGGTGTCGCATCTCTGCACCGCAGGCTGCCATGGAGATCCCCAGGACCTTCCTGCTCGGCCTCCTCGGAATCGGGCTCTACCTGACAGGTACCCACCTGCGCTGAGTCCAGTTGGAAGAAGGGTCTGAGCCAGGACTCCCCCTGGGTCTGAGAGAGGAGGCTGGGTCTGGACCCCTGGGTCTGAGGAGGAGGGAGGAGGGCTGGGCCTGAACCCCTGGGTCTGAGGGAGGAGGGCTGGGACCTGGACCCCTGGGGCTGAGGGAGGGGTCTGGGACTTGGACCTCTGGGTCTGAGGGAGGAGGACTGACCCAGGAGACCTGGGTCTGAGAGAGAAGGTCTGGGCCTGGACCCCTGGGTCTGAGGGAGGAGGGCTGGGACCTGAACCCCTGGGTCTGAGGGAGGAGGGCTGGGATTTGGACCTCTGGGACTGGGAGAGGAGGGCTAGAGGCTTGTTCTCACGAATCTCAGGATGGTGGAGACCATGTGTGCACCCCTTCTCAACCCTCTGCACCCTCACATTGTCATCTCCTCTGACATGGGTCTTCCTTCTTCTCCCTGCCACCCTCCCATTGAGGGAATTTCTGTGGAGCAATCAGGGCTCTCCCTGGAGCTGGCAAGGACCTTAGCTCTTTTTTGGACCCTCTTCTCCTATAGGGATGTACTCACTTGAGCAGGGATGGGTCATGAGGGGAGAATTAGATATTGAGCAAACCTCGCGTGAGTCTTAATTTGTGTGCATTTGCTCACCATGGGACACAGTTTGGTTCTGGATGTGTCCCTGTTGTTAGCACCTGCTTGTGCTTCTCTGTACCAGATTTCAACATCTGAGTAGCAGTGTGTGTGTGTGTGTGTGTGTGTGTGTGTGTGTGTGTGTGCAGGTGATTGCACTGTGTGGCTGGCAAAATGGCTCAGTAGGTAAAGGTGCTTTCCACCAAGTCTGACAATTGAGTTTGGTCCCTCGAACCCAGGGTGTAAAAAGAGAATTGACTCTTAAAACTCATCCTCTGCCCTCCACACATGCACAGGGTGGGGTAACTCATGCTCCCCTCCACAACACTGTAAACAAAATACAAAAGAAAAATTTTGAGACAGATTCTCACTGTCTCATTGTAGACCAGGCTGACCTCAAACTTATAGAAATCCACCTATCTCTGCCTCCTTAGTGCTGGGATTAAAGACATGTGCCACCATGCTCAGCAATAATTTTAAAATTTCAAATGTTTTACATGGTGTAGCAGGGCTGTAATCCCAGTGTTTGGCCAGCCTCAATGGAATTGTGAGTTCTGGGCCAGCCTACATGAGATTGTCTCAAAACAAGAACAACAACAAAAATTCTTTGAGGGCCAGTTCTTCTCCTTCACTTTCTCTGAAAAAAAAAAGAAAGAAAAAAGATGGGTATGTAATTTTGCACCCACATGTCCACTGTCCCTATGCTATTTCCGTGGCTGACATATCCATATCTGTGTGTATTTGGATATTAGGATGTGTTACTCTCTGCATATTTATTTGCATGTTTCTAAATATCCTGTGTCTATATATGATTTGAAACCACTTTGATGGGTCATTTCTTTTCCGTACTCTTTTTGTCGCGTGTATGTGTATAGTATGTGCGTGCACATGTGTGGAGGCCTGAGGTTGGCACCCGGCATCTTCCTCCATCACTCTCTGCCAAGTCATGAGCCCAGACCCCCCACTGATCTAGTCCAGCTGGCTCGCTCACTCTGGGGATCAGAACCCCCCGATGATCGAGTCCAGCTGGCTCATTCGTTCTGGGGACCGCCTCTCTGCTCCCTCACACCAGGCTGCCACACCTGGGGTCTAACCCTGGCGCTCACACTTGAGGACAAGCTTTACACCCCCACCTGACACAAGTCAGATTCCCAGCCAATGGTGTCCTTCCTTCCTTCCTTCCTTCCTTCCTTCCTTCCTTCCTTCTTCCTTCCTTCCCTTCTTTCTGTTTGTTTCTCTGTGTACCCCTGGCTGTCCTGGAACCCACTCTATAGACCAGGCTGGTCTCAGACTCAGAGATTCACCTGCTTCAGCTTCCTGAATGCTGGGATTAAAGGCCTGTGCCTCCACCGCCTGGCAGATTGTGTCATTTCTAACTACATAATTGTGCTCTTTTTTTGTGCATGTGATTTTACTCTCCCATGATGTTCAGCCTTCTTTTAAAATAAATGTCAGCTTTGTGGGAAGGGGGCAGAAGACAACTTGCAGGAGTTGCACTGGATGCTCTCCTTCCGTCATGTGGGTCCTGGGGATGGAACTCAGATGGTCAGGTTTGGCGGCAAGCACTTTCACCAGCCGAGCCTTCTCAACGGCCCCTCTCTCAGCTCCTGGGTCCCCTGGTCCTCTATCATTATGACACATGCAAAATATGCAGACATCAGAGCCTGTGAGTGAGTGGCTCCCCCTCTAAGTGGCTTTGTTGGGTCTAAGGGTGTCGTATCTATCCTTGTGGAATCTTGGGGAACATGGGCTGCAACCAGGCTGTTCTGCACGCATTATTAAATAGGAGGCTTGCACAGACCCGTGTCAGCACTTAGGCCAGAGTTCACTTGTGTTGCTAGCTCTGTCTATGTGAGACTGCACTCTTTCTACCTGCACGATTTGAGGGCGTCTGTTGGGAGATGAGCAGAGCAGGAGGAAATCGCCTCAGCCCCTTATGCAAATGACTGAGGTCTTTAAGGACCATGGTGGTACTTGGTGATGACACTACTTTCTCATGGTGACATGAGACACAGCAGCTGGTGTGTATCTGGAGCCCTCAGTCCTGTGACAGATTCCCCCCGCCCCATCTGCTAACACTCCCCATCCCTCTCCTAGGCTCCCAGGCCCTACAGTGCTACAGCTTCGAGCACACCTACTTCGGACCCTTTGACCTCAGTGCCATGACATTCCCCAGTGTCTCCTGTCCTCAGGGGTGCTCTGAGGCGATGCTGTTGCTGGATACTGGTGAGGACCTGAGGGCAGCAAAAGAGGGGCAAGAGAAGGAAGGGAGAAGAGAGAGGAAGAGACAAGGGAGGAGAAGGGATGGAGGGCGAGAAAGTGATGGCTGGGCATGGTGGTCCATGCCTGGGATCATGGCACTCAGGAGGTAGATGCAGGAGCACTGTGTTTTTGTGGCCAGCCTGGGCTACATGGCAAGACCTAGTCAGAGGGAAAGAGAGAAACTGGCATGCACTTGCAATCCTTGGAAGGCAGGAGGATCACAAGTTCAAGGTCATTCTTGGCTAAGTAGCAAACCTTAGGCCAGGGGCTATCTGAAACCCCCCTGTCTCACAAAAACAAAGAAACCAAACAGGACTGGTAAGACAACTCGGTGGCTAAGAGCATTGGCTGTTCCTCTAGGTGATTTAGGTTTGGTTCCTAGCACTTAGATGTGGCTCACACCCACTGTGACCCTAGTTCCAGATGATCTAACGCCCTCTTCTGGCCTCTGTGAACACTGCATTGTGCTACATATAAACTAAAATTAATTAAAAAATCTTTGAAAACAACAGAGAGACTGAGAGAGCTGAGGGAAGAAGGAGGGGAGGGGAGAAGAGAGAGGGGGAAGAAAGGGAGAGGGTAAATGAGGAACATGAAATGAAGAAGGACAGAGATGATGGAAACATGAAATGGACACTGGGCAGAAAGAAAAGTAAAAGTAAAACAAAACAAGATAGCAGAAAGCAGAATGGAAGGAGGGAGGAGGCAAAACTAAGAGAAGGAGACAAGCAGAAGGGAGAATTCGCTCCAGGCCTGATGCTCTGCTCGCCCCAGGGTACCGCTCCCTGGTGACAATCGTCCGGAAGGGATGCTGGACCGGCCCCACCACTGGCCCCATGCAGTCCAACCAGGAGGCGCTGCCGCCCGACTACGCGGTGGTCCGTGGCTGCGCAACGGACTTCTGCAATACCCAACTCAAGAACCACGACACCCTCCCCAACCTGAGTCAAGGTGTGCGGAGGGGCGGGGGGTTGGAGGGGGCGAAGGCGAGACTAGGGAGACAGGGCGGGGCTGGAGGAACTGGGTGGGACTGGAGATGTGTGGGTGGGGTGGGAGAGATGGGGACAGGACTGGAGAGGTCGGAGGTGGGGCGGGAGAGAGGTCGGGGCGGGGCTAGAGAGGTGGGGCTGGGGCTGAAGAGGTGGGGGCGGACTGGAGTGGCGAGACCTCCGTTGAGTGCTGCTAAGTTTGTGGGATGCCAGGTTCCACTTTGGCAAGAGCAGATGCAGCAAGCAGCCAGCACTGCAGCCCGGAGCGACCTATCTAACTACAGGTCTAACATATCTACTGTTTTCTACAAGCACCTGACCCACCGACGCTCAGTGGCACCGAGTGCTATGCCTGCTTGGGGACCCGCCCCGAAGACTGTTCCCCTGAGAGGTCCCGACGGGTCCAGTGCCACCAGGACCAGAGCGTCTGTTTTCAGGGCAATGGCCGGATGAACATTGGTGAGGGGCTGGAACGGTGGGATGCCCTAGGCTAGAGATGTGGGGGCACTGAGGACCTGAAGGCAGAGACACCAGAGAGGCATAGTTCTCTGTGGCCTTGGTCTGAGGGAGGAGGTATGGCTCTTGTCTGAAGGAGGCAGGGCTCTGGTCTAAGGAAAAAGTCTATAGACTGAGGTAGGAGGTCTGTTGTGCTATGAAGGAGATATGGCTCTGGTCTGAGGGAGGAGGCTTGTCTACACTCTGAGAGATATGGCTCTGATCTACAGAAAGACCTAACAGGATGCAGGCCTGCCCCTGCCTGCTAAGGCAGAGCTCACGGGAGACCCTCCGGTGGCCTGACCCCTCCTCCCTGTCCATCCAGGCAACTTCTCAGTTCCCGTGTACATCCGAACCTGCCACCGGCCTTCCTGCACCACCATGGGCACCACCAGCCCCTGGACATCCATCGACCTGCAGGGTTACTGCTGCGAGGGCCACCTCTGCAACAGGGACTCGGTGACACAGACCATCCCCGGCGTCGCGTCCCCAGCCCCTCCCCAGGCTCCCAGAATCCTGATCTTGCTGTTTGTTGCTCCACTACTGGCCATCGCTCTGGGGGGGTCCCTTAGGCTCCCCGCATAGAAAGCGCCTTCAGAATAGCTTTGCTTCTCACCACTCCAGCCCCTAGTGTGGGTTCCCTTAAAAATGACATCAAAAAAAAGAACCTCACTCCTCCCCCTCTCAAGTCACAGACTTTTCTCCCCCATCCATCCTTCCTTACTGACACTGCCCCCACCTCCTGAAGTCCCATTTATCTGGGAGCTAATCAGAGCATTGAGTGAGGCCCCTCAAAACCTAACCTGGCTTCAACGCATGGTTCTTTTGTGACACCTCACAGCCAAACCATGCCACTCACCTTAAAAACACATTTCTCACAAGGGTGGTGGTAATCCCAGCACCCAAGAGACTGAGGCAGGAGGATCACTGCTTTAAGGCCAAGCTGGACTACACTACAAGTTTAGGTCCAGCCTTGATCTACACTGTGAGACCCTGGCAGGCAGTGGTGGGCACACATCTTTAATCCCAGCACTCGGAGGCAGATGCAGGCGGATCTTTGAGTTTGAGGTCAACCTTATCTACACAGTGAGTTCCAGGACAGCCAAGACTACGTAGTGAGACCCTGTTTCAAAAGAAAGAAAGAGAAAAGGGGGAAGGGAGGGAGGGAGAGAGACACAAACCCTACTTTCCATTATCTCTGACACAGAACTGACACCCTTACTACAACCCAGCACTCCCACTCTCGCTCGGGTCCACCACCCCAACAGAAACTGCTCCCCATGGCCACAAACCGCAAACAACACAAATAAATACCAACAGCCAAATGAGGAGGCCATGACCTCTCACTGAAAGGAACGCTGGCTGCCCAGCAATGGAAATGACGGTGGACAGTTACCTGCAGTGGCCTTGGAAGAATCTCACAAAGATCATGTTGAGCAAAACAGGAAAGACACACAAAAGAACAGGTCGTGTGACTCCATTCAAAACAAAGTATGGATGTTGGTTAAGAAAATAACAGTGTTCGCAATCAGAAGCCAGAAGAGTGGTTATCTTTGGGGACAAGTGAGCACAGAAGAGGAACATGAGGTGTCTGGAGGTCTAGACATTGAGGTACAGGCTCTGAGGACTCACTGGTTCTGCTTTGCTCTTTTCACTGAACCTCCTGTTTTGGGAAAAGGGCTCATGTAGCCCAGGCTGGTCCCAAACTCATTGTGTAGCTTAGGATGACCCTGAATTCCTGATCCTCCCACCTGGACCTTCCAGATGCCAGGATGACAGAGTCACGCCATCACACCTGTCTTTTCTCCTCTCCCCACATGTATATTATTTGCAATAAAAGGTTTTTTAAAATGAACAAATTTTATTTATGGGAAAGGGTCAGAGGGGGATGCAGAGGGAACAACTAAGCCCGCCCCTTTCTTCAAATTGTCTATTTAGGGAGAAGTACCTGAGCAGAGGGGAGAGTTCAAGTCCTGCCTTCTCACGCCAGCTGTTGCATTTTAAGCGATGCATTAAATGGCAGGGTTGAGTCAGATGAGGAGCCAGGAACCCATAGCCCCAGTCGCTGGGGATCTTGAATTCAAGGCCAGCATGAGTAATTTAGTGGGACCCCGTCTCAAATTTTAAAGATTAACTGGGCAGTGGTGGCGCACGCCTTTAACCCCAGCACTTGGGAAGCAGAAGCAGGAGGATCTCTGTGAGTTCCAGGCCAGCCTGGTCTACAGAGTGAGTTTCAGGCCATCCAGGGCAATACAGAGAAGAGTGACTTCGGGAGAAAAGGATTTATTTCATCTTGCAGCCATCTCATCAGCCAGGGAACCATCCATCATAGTGGAGAAGCCACAGTGACAGGATGGGGAGGTGGCCGGTCACTTAGTGTCCATAGTCAGGAACCAGAGCAGTGGATTCTGGTGCTCGGCTCACTTCCTCCCTTCTGCTCTGTGTGGACTGTGTCACCTGCAGTTAGAGTAGGCCTTCTCAGCTGGGGGGGTGGTGCACACCTTTAATTCCAGCACTTGGGAGGCAGGGGCAGGTGGATCTACAAAGCAAGTTCCAGAACAGCCAGGACTGTCCCATAGAGAAACCCCGACTTGAAAAACAACAACATAATAGTAGGCCTTCTCATCTCTATTAACTCAACATGGAACCTCCCTCACAGATGTTCCCGGAAGCTTGTCTCCTAGGTGACACTAGTTCCTGTCAGGTTGACAGCCACAGCATCGGAGGTAACTGTGGTGAGGAAGCAGCCGCAGCCAGATCCTAAGGGACAAATCGGAGTTTGCCAGGAGGGTGCAGTGGGAAGCAGTCCAGGCAAAGGAATCGGTCTATGATGAGGACTCACGAAGCACTCACTGGGTGGCAAGAACACAGGGCAGAGGCGGGAATAAGAAACCAAGGGGCAGGAAGAGGCATCTGGCAGTCATTTGGAACCTGTTCTTCTGGGGTGGTGCATCCCTGGCCCCAGCAATTAGTCAGAGTCAGCCTGCCCTCCTGATCGGGAAAGATGCCGTCACAAACCTGGAGGCTCATGGTTGATGAAACTGGGGTGTGAGTCAGATATGGGAAAGGGGCACAACCCTTATCCCAGCTCTCCGGAGGTGAAAGAAGGGGATAAAGAATTCACAGTCTACCCTGAGCTACATCCTCTGATACACAATGTCTAGCCTGAGCTACATCCTCTGATACACAGTGTCTACCCTGAGCTACATCCTCTGATCCACAATGTCTAACCTGAGCTGCATCCTCTGATACACAGTGTCTACCCTGAGCTACATCCTCTGATACACAGTGTCTAGCCTAAGCTTCATAAGACCCTGTCTCAAAAATAAACAAGCAAGAAATAAGCAAAGGGAGTATGATCCAGTAAGGGAAGTTCAGAAAGGAGCCTGAGAGGACAGGAGCGTGGATGGTCATGGACGTCTGAGAAGAAGCCTATGTGACAAAGCAGTAAGAGAGGCTTTAGGGCCACTTGCACAGCGTTGGGACAGGGCCAGAAAGTGAGTAAAGGTGTTTGCACAAAAGTCTGTCAAGCTGAGTTTGATCCCTGGATCCCACGTGGTGGAAGGAGAGAACAGACTCCCCAAAGTTGTCCTCTGATCCCCACATTCATGCCATGTCACAAACACACATGCACACACCTACACAACAAAAATAGATAAAATGTAGAAGATGGATTTAGAGAGTTGGGATGTATTAGTATATGGAGGTGAGAAAGATTAGCAAGGAAAAAATGGCTTGGCTCTGAATGGCCTAGAAATATCGTACACCAACAGCGAGCCTTCTCAGTTTCCTCCTACAACCATTTGGGAGCCATGGAAGGATCTAGAGGCAGAGAGCTGCATGGTGAAAGCCAAGATATAAGACCAGACCAGAGGCAGGGGCAGAGGAAGGAGGCCAGCAAAGGTGACTCTCTTCCAAGTCTCCAAGGTCAAGGGTTGCTTAATGTTGAAGGCCAGAGGGAGAAGAAAAGACGGGGATGGGGGCAGTATGTGAGGGCTACAGGAGTCAGCCACCCTTTGCTTGAACACAGCAATCCCTGTGGAGGTGGGGAGGATGGGCATGATGCTAACGGGCCTGCATGGGGTCCTGCAGAAAGGCTGCACCCTCTCGAAGTGGAGAGACCAAGGGATCCACTACCTGTTCTTATTCCAAAGTGGACCTTTGTGTCTTTTTAAAAAATGGTGATGGTGCGCACTTTTCATCCCAGCACTTAGGAGGCAAAGGCAGGTGGATCTCTGTGAGTTCCAGGACAGCCTGGTCTACAGAATGAGTTCCAGTACAGCCAGGACAACATAGAGAAACCCTGCCTTGAAAAGAAAATGTGTATTGTACATTTAAGTAAAAAATAATTACATCATTTCCTGCCCTCCTTCTAGTCCCACCTTCACTGTTGTGCACACATATAGATGAACAAATGTATAATTACAACCTGCCGGACTCCTTCAGTACTGCTGTGCACATGTTTCCAGGGCTGACTGCTTGGTGTTGAGTAACCAGTCAGGGGATCGTCCCTGGGAAGGCTAAGTCTCCCTCCTGAGCAGATATAGCTCCAGGGGCTCTTCATCTGGGGGTGGGGACCACATTAGGAGCTCAATTGCTGTTGGAAGTGTTTAGGTCTAATTTAGACAGCCATGCCATTGAGCTTTGTACCCCCTTTGAGACGAGGTCTCATGTAGCCCAGGCTGACCTCAAATTCAACGTCAAGTTTGAGTCTAAGGATATGTATGGATCAAGACCCCCCCAAAAGGACACCATGAACACCCCCAAAAATTACTTCACCCAATAAAAATCAGGAAGCAGTTTGGAGAGAACTACACCAAAATTCCCTAAATGATTGTTTCAAATGCCACGTTTTCCCTGTGGAGGTTGGTTAAAGAGTCTATGTGTACTGAAGATTGTGGGGTCAAGGAAAAGCTTAAGGAAGCCATTAGGATACTGGAGAATGTCCAAGATAGAGAATCATGCAAAGGAGGTCCAGAGGGGAGCTGAAGGAGGCCCGTATCTCAGATAGTAGCGATTCCGAGTCATCTCTCGGGACTGGGCCTCTCTTGCCTCGCTCCAGGAGAAAGAATCCTTTTACAAAGCAACTGCCCCTCTGCCTAGTGAGAGGGAAGTAGAAGAGTTGAGGAGACAATTAGTAGAACTTAAGTCCAGAAATATCCAGGCGTTCCCTGTTAGGAAACTACGGATCCTCAAGGGATAGGCAGAGGCTACATCAATAGTTTCAATTAAGTAAGACAGCTTAAAGAGGCCGTAACTGCTTATGGGTCACGTGCTCCCTTTACCGCTGCCTTGGTGGAACCCTACATGGATCAAAATCTGACTCCTAGTGATTGAATGCAGCTTTTTAGAGTGAAGTGGGGGTCAGGAGAATGAAAGCCCCATTTGGAATCCTGATCATCAGCCATGGCCAACAGGTACAATGGGCCCCAGTCAGGAGTCCACTGGTGCTGATACCGGTGGGCCTGGATAGCCCCACGTGGTCATACTTCCCTTCCACTGACTGGGCTGTGGGACAGCCAGCCATTTCCATTCATTGGGAATGCAATAATGTTACCAGTATGTGGAACCTATCTGGCAGTCTGTGTTTTCAGAAAGCAAGTAGTTTATCTCCGCTGAATTTTCTCTCCCCTTGTGTTATTATTAGCAATGCCTCTGTGCCCTTAAATTCCACCAATGTTTCTGCTATTGGTCTTTGTAATGTCTGGATGCCATTGTATTATCCTCACAAGGCCACCTCTTGTGTGACTCCAACCACTAAATGTTGGCCCAAACCTACGGTTTATAAATTTGTAGTCCCCTCACTATGGTCAGAGCACATTACCAATACTCCTTATACTTTGAATAATTCATTATGGTGGTGTGGACCGTGACCACCTTACAAGAATGCTAGCAAGGATTCTTAGGAGTTTCATTTCTGAATTCCAGCCCAATATGGTATAGTGCCTACCTTCATGGAATGGTACCTCTGTGGACCTCATGCCTGTCTAAATTTTGGGCCCTTGTCTGTGCAGGATTCTACCTTGTTTAATGGCACAGTAAAATGGAATGCCACAAATATCTTTGAAGATACCTTACAGTTAAACCAGAGCCAAAATAAGACTTGTCATGCAGCTGTCTGTATGTCAGGGCCATTTTTTCTTCTAAGAATACCTTGTATGATTCTGCCCTTAACTGCTCTCAAGTTTCATGTCATTTAAGCAGCTGTTGAGTGAATGCGATGATTGCCACTGTGGTCCGGGTTCCAGGCTTGGTACCTATCCCAGTGAATCAGCTGGTGCTGAGACTTCAGGGTCAGCGAGGCTGTAGTGGCTGCTATTGTCACCGCTGCGGCCTCTGCCATGGTAGCCAGAATTGCTATCAGCCAGACTGCTGCTGTGGTCCGGGTTCCAGGCTTGTACCTATCCCAGTGAATCAGCTGGTGCTGAGCCACCCCTGCCGAGACTTCAGGATCACCACTGTAGTCTCTGCTGCAGCAGCCGGAATTGCCATCAGCCAGACGGCTGCTGGGCTAGCACTGTTGATCCCTAGCCGGACAAGTTGCCACTGCCTCAGAGACCCAAAATTCCCTTAATGAGCATGTTCGCCAGGGCATTTTCCAACTTAACCTACAGACCACCCCTTTACAAGGGCAGCTAGGTTTCTTATGGGATTTACATTTTGTTAGTTGCTCCCTTCCTTCCATCAATATCTGTGCCACACCCAGGCCAGTCAAGAACCTTAGGGCTACTGTCAGCAGGGTGAATTCCTCCCACTTCCACAGATTCTTTAACTCAGGGCTTTCTTTATGGTCTAGGCTTGCTGAAAAGCTGATCTGAGACTGTTGCCCTAGGAACTCTTGTTAGCTGGAGGGTTTCTATTGCTCTGCCTCTATAACAGGTGTCAGCTGCTGCAGCAGCAGCAGCAGTGGCGGCAACAGCAGCGATGTAGTTACGCGACTAATGCTTGCCCCAGTAAGTGGGCTTACTCTGAGTGTAGTGTGAGTCCACATGCTATGAGAAGGCCAGTGAGCCAGAGACGGGTGAGACAGGAGCCTGCCACATCCACCTAAGACAGAGACCTTGAGTGCTGAAACAAGTGTTCTTGATGATGGGTAAGATGTGAATTTGTGCTTCTGCTACCTAAGACAGGCCTGGTCTAATTATAGAGAAAAGAGGGAGGTGTTGGGGACTGCAGATCCTCAGACCCTGAATTTTCTATGGTCCCTTGCCTGCCAGAGTAAACAACTTGTTTTCCTATGCTTTCAGCTACTCTGAGCATGAGACCCTCATGAGTTCCCGATAATAAGGAAGTAGTTTCTGTGGGCTTGCAACTGAAAAAAATCCCCAGAGCTAGGGCATGTCCATTACTCAAGAAGAACGCTATATAAGCTGCCCTGGAACACAATATAATTGGCATTCTTGTGTCAAGAGTGACGCATGTGTCTTTGTATGTTTTTTAATCCCCAGACCCTTGCCCAATTGCGGTTCCAGGTGGTACAGGTACCAAAGGTGGCAAGTGCCTTTACCTGCAGAAATATGTCACCCACTCTAGGACACATATCTTTAAAATGAATTAATTGAGGGCCAGAGTGATAGTTCAATTGGTAAAGTATTTTCTTTGCAAGCACAAGGACCTGAAGTACTTATGCAAGAAGAGGAGAAAGAGGAAAAGAAGAGGAAGAAAAAGAGAGGAGAAGAAAGAGGAGGAGAAGGTCCTGGGGGCTCAATGGCTAGACAGACTAGCTTACTTGGTAAGTACATGGGCAGTATAAGTCTCAAAAAGTAAAAGTTAGGTTAGTGAGATGACTCTGATGTGGGATTTCCCTCTGTATTCTGTGAATACCATTGGTTAATAAAGAAACTGTCTTGGGCCTGCGCAGGGAATAGAGGTATGTGGGGAAAACTAAACTGAATGCTGGGAGAAAAAGGAGGAGTTAGAGAGAAGCCATGTAGCCCCGCTAAAGAGAGATACTGGAAACTTTACCCAGTAAGCCACAGCCACATGACAATACACAGATTACTAGAAATGGGTTAAATTAATATAATTTAATTATAATTATATTATAATTAAATTAATATAAGTGTTATCCAATAAGAAGATAGAGCTAATGAGACGAGCAGTGTTTTAATTAATACAGTTTCTGTGTGATTGTTTTGGGTCTGAAATGTCAGGTGGCTGGGAAACAAACAAGTGGCCTCTTTATAACATGACTCTGTGGGTAAAAGTGACTGCCAACAAGCCTTAGGACCTACAAGAGAGAACCAACCACTACAAGGAGTCCTCTAACCTCTACATGTAAACACACACACACACACACACACACAAAAGAAAATTAAAATAGATGGCCCCTAAGGAATAACACATACATTTGATCTTTAGCCTCCACACACATGATTATAACATACCTGCACATAGGTTAACACATGTGCCCATCTACACAAAAAATGAATGGATGGATGGATGAGAGGATAAAAAGTGGGAACAGTGCTCATAGACTAAATGTTAACACTAACATATTATAAAAAAGAAACATGAGAACCCATGGGTCCCAATGTCCTGGAGCAGGCTGGCACCAAGCCTTCTGGATGCCAAGAAAGATCAGGGTAGATCAATACACATACATGCTCACACACACTCAGATTCTCTCACTCTCTCTCTCTCTCTCTCTCTCTCTCTGTCTCTGTCTCTGTCTCTCTCTCTCTCTCTCTCTCCCACACACACACACACACATTCACATGTGTGCATAGGACTGTTAATAGACAGTGGACCCTCTGGTGAACACAGGGGCCTGTGAAGTTCTCCCCTTCATTCATGCATCTGTCTTCCCTTCGTGACACAAGTGATTCAATGTTTGCATCTAACACAGAACCTGGTCCCTCCCGCAAGACATTCACACCCTCGCCTGTGTCACAGAAATGAAGCCCCAGAGTCAGCACCAAGGACAGAGCCACAACATCAGGACCACAGACAGCAACTCATCTAACAAGGGGTGGGGCAAACACGACGGAAATGGAGAAATGGTATCCCCACCCCCACCCCAAGCCCCATAGGATGATGTGGAGCAGACAAGAGCAGGAGAAAAGCTGGTCAGTATCTCAGAGAAAGAACATTCGTTTGACGACCATCTGTGGAGGGCTGAGGCATTGACTCAGTGGTTAGAGTGAAGATGGACCTCATCCCCAGCAGCACATAAAGCTGGGTGTGATGGTGCACATCTGAAATCCCAGTGTGGAGGCAAAGGATCAAAAGTTCAAGGTCATCCTTGGTTATGAAGTAAGTTCAAAGCCAGTCTGGGACACATAAGACCCTTTCACAGAAAAAAATATTTATTGAGCATCTTTCCAGTGTACCTGACATCATTCTGTACCACTTGGATAGCAAGACTTGCATTAACAATTAGACAAATAATGAAGGAAGTTCATTGGGAGCTGGAGAGATGACTCAGTGGTTAAGAGCACTGGCTGTTCTTCCAGAGGACCTGGGTTTGATTCCCAGCACCCACATGGCTGCTGACAACCATCCATAACTCCAGTTTCATGGGATCTGATGCCCTCTTCTGACCTCCAGGACATCAGGCACACTTGTGACACAGACATAAATGTAGACAAAACACCCATACACATTGAGTAAAACTAGATAATAAAAATGGAAGTGAGATCCTTTTATTGTAGCATTGACACCACGGCAATGACAAAGTGCTAGTCTGGGAAGACAGAATGATCAGAGTGGACGCTGTGTGAGCAACATGGCCTGTTTCCTTGTGACAGAATACTTGATAGAATGCGCCTTAGGAGGGAAAATCAATTGTGCCTCATGAGTTGTAATGGCACAGGCCGTAATGGGGTGGAAAGCATGGTGGGAGTGTGGGGGGGCTGCC
>NC_022030.1:19395337-19400657 GCF_000317375.1 Microtus ochrogaster
GAGAGAGAGAGAGAGAGAGAGAGAGAGAGAGAGAGAGAGAGAGAGAGAGATTATATATCTGAGCAGAGAACCAAATACAGTACAGAAACAAGAGAATGGCACTAAGGAGATTGGAGGAGACTGGCCCTATTCAAGAGGACAGATAAACGTCAAGGACCTAAGGTCTTTGATCTTTGCAGATCAGCAAAGAGAAGCCAAGGACAGTCAACAATGAGATGAATTTTGACAGAAGTCGACACACAGAGACAGAAATAGGAAAAGACAGAGAAGTGTAAAAGAAAAGCAGAGGCTGATCAAGGAAGACTAAGGCAAAACAGTCTTGTCCGAGAGTCTCAGCTCTTCTGGAGCCCACACTGCTCTTGCAGACGACCAGAGTTTGATTCCCTGCACCCACATGCAGTAGCTTCCAACTGCCTACAACTCCAGTTCCAGGTGATCTGGCACCATCTTCTGGCCTCTTCTGGTACCTACACTCATGTGCACATACTACCAAACAAACACACACATATACACTCAGTTTTTAAAGATTATCTATCTATCTATCTATCTATCTATCTATCTATCTATCTATCTATCTATCTATCTATGGTTTTTTTGAAACAGGGTTTCTCTGTGTAGCTCTGGCTGTCCTGGAACTCATTCTGTAGACCAGGCTGGCCTCAAGCTCATAGAGATCCATCTGGTCCCTGCAGCCCAAGTGCTAAAGATGTGCACCACCACAGCCAAGTTTTTTTTTTCATATTGGCTAGAATCTACATGGTGAAATAACCATTATTGCTTAATATATAAAAATTATTCCAATAGTAGAAGGCTTGAAATGTATGTAAATGAACAGAAAAGTGTAACTGCTGCTATTACAAAGAGAGTCATCTCTTTGCCAAGTTACCTGACTTATTCTGGCTCAGAGTTTCAGTGGGAATAGTCCCATCATGGTGGGGAAGACACGGAGGCTGCCTGATAGACCTGGATGGACCAGGAAGGAGAGTGTTCCTGCTGGCACCAGAGTAGTTATCAGATATTGCCTTCAAAGCCCATCCCCAGTGAACCTCTCCAGCCAGCTAGTCCACAGTCCCAGAGGTTGTCCGCAGCCTCCGAGAACAGCACTGCCAGTTGGGGGCCAAGCGTGCAAACACAGAAGCCTGTGAGACACATTTCACACAGCAACCCTATTATGTAGCAAAGCACTCCAAAATGTAACACCTGAGAACAGGTTCTGTGATTCTGAGTGTGGTCTGGATCCTCCTACTGGTTTTCCCTGGGTCACATAACCGGCTGTATTCTACCGTCCTGAACCTTTTGCTTAAAGTATCTGGGCTCTCCTCCAACGTCCCTCTCCATGGGATGGACTTAAACTTCCTGGCAGCTTGGTGGCTTTGAGATGTGGGAGGATGGAGACAGAAGTTCCTTTTGCTCTTAGCATGCTCCAAGCTGTTCCCACAACACTGTGCATAAAAGCAAATCGAAAGTCAGCCAGATATGAGGAGGAGAACCATGCCATCTACAGCCGGGGGGTGGGGGGAGAGACCAGAGCAGCTCTGACAGTGAACACTGATGCTCTTTCTCTCCCTCCCTCCTCCTCCCCCCCTCTCTGTAGTCAGATGTGATGACACACATCTGTAGAAGAGACAGATGTGGCAGTGTACACCAGATATTGCAGTACATGTGACCTGAGGCAGAAGGATTACAACTTTAAGGAAAACCCTGGCTCAAGCACAAGAAAGAGGGGTGGGATATGATGGCACAGTACCATGTAACCTATGTGACATCTGGAGGCAGGAAGATCGGGAGTTCATTACTATCCTGGCCTCATGAGTTCAAGGCCACCCTGTGCTAAGTAAGAACTTGTTTCCAAAAGACCAGAAAATGGCAGGAGAGATCATTGGTTAAGAGCATTTACTTGGCCAAAAGGTACACACCTTTAATCCCATCATTTGGGAGGCAGAGAGGTGGATGTCTGAGTTCAAGGCCAGCCTGGTCTACACAGCCTTCCACTGGGTCTATACAGTGAGTTTCAGGACAGTCATGGATATGTTGAAACCCTGTCTCAAAAATAAATGAATGAATGATGAATGAATGAATAAGTAAATAGTTATAAAATTCGAAAACAGAAAGCTGGTAGAGATCGCTCCGAGGGTAAACGCACTTGCTGTTAAGCCTGAGGGCTTGAATTTGGCCCACAGGACCCACACAGTAGAAGGAGAGCTCCCACTCCTGATCACTCAGGAGAGCTGTCCTCTGACCTACGCACACGTGATGTAGAATGCATGCTTGCCCGTGCACACCTGCCAATCAATCTATCAATCAATGTCTGTTTAAAATGAAGAAAATCTACTGACTTTCTGTAAACTAATGGGGAAAGGATGACAGAAAAGGAAAAAAGGGAGGAAGTTGAAAGCTGCAGTGTAGGAATAACAAACATGCGCCCTCGGAGACTAAGAGAGAGACAGAAGTCCAATGAGGAAGGAAAACTTGGAACTGGTCAAAAACATCAGACTGAGATGGATGGAATCCTGAGCGCTCTCTTCCGTGGACCGAAAGTGCCTCCAGGGAAGGATTGTCTGTTTTGTTTGTGGCAACATCCCCTGCTTTTAGAACAATGTCAGTCATTCAGTAGGTGCTCAATATAGAACAAGAAATATTTTTGCTATAAATCTGCAGAGCGCCTGCAGTTCCCAAAATCACCACTAGGTGGGAGTCTTCCAAACCCTGAAGCCTCCTTAAATCATTCTCAGAGCAGGCTTTGTGTGATGTGCCTAGGACGTTCAGGATGTCTTCCCTGGGGCATGTGCCAGTCCCAGCACATGCCCCGGGCACCAAGTGACCTTTCCGCCTGAGACACCCTTTTCTCCACTTCCCTCCAGCACCAGCTAGTTAAACAACCCTTTGTCCTTGGCCCCTTCCGGCTGGGCCCTGAGGCTCCGGGTTCTTTTCCAGGTCCGGAGAGGAGGCTGGAACAAAGGTGGGGCATCTGGGAAAGGGCCAGGGAAAAGTCCTGGGGACATTGAATCAGTTCTTCCAATCTTCCTGGATAGAACTGTGGGATCCAGCCCCTTTCCCGCCTTGTACCCAGAGCCCACCGTCTTGGGGAACCAGGCCCCAGGCCTCTCTCACAAAAATTCAGTGCTTCAAGGCCCAGCCTCCTCCCTTAGATTTAGGGTCTAGGGCCAGGGCTCTGCATCTTTCTCTTGCAGCCGGCAATGCTCTCATTCTTTCTCCGAAGATCCCCATCTCCCTCTACATCCCTTTCAGAGTTTCAGTACTGAGCCCGAGGCTGAGTCACAGGAAACCTCGGGCCCTGAGTCACTCCCCTCTCAGCTCAGCCCCTCCTGGGGCGAGAGAGGCAGAAAATGACGGCTTTTTCAACTGCTCCTGGCTTCAGTGGAGAGTCTGGTGTCTGTCTGGCACAGCCGTCAGTCAGTGCTGCCCACTGGCGCGTCTCCCACAGCCATCCTTTCCAGGTATATTTGGAGTCAAAATTTCTGTCTAATGTCCACATCTGGATTTCAGATTTTGCTTTCTCTTCACTTCTGTGTCTTCTCTATCTCTTTAATTTTGTTGTGTTTTGTTTTTCTTGCGCTAAAGATAGGCCCCACTGAGCCAAGCCCCCAGTCCCTCACTGGGGGATTCTAGGCAGGGGCTCTACCACTGAGCCACACCTCAGCCCTCACTTGGGGACTCTAGACAGGGGCTCTACCACTGAGCCACACTCCAGCCCCTCACTGGGGGATTCTAGGCAAGTGCTCTGCCGCTGAGGCATGCCACAGTCATTTTTTTTCACCTTTGCGTCCAAAACCTCTGTTGAGTTGCTGTTTCTTTTTTGTATTTTTTTTTTTTTTGAGACAGGATGTCACTACACATCCCAATTAGACTCAACCACTTCATCACCAGCCTAGGGCTCTAGATTACTGGAATTACGTATGTTTAATACTCTGGATCCTCTGTGATTCCTCAAGCTCTGTTCCTCTGTCACTCTCCCCCCCCCATGTCTGTCTCTCTGTGTACATTTCTCAGAAATCCCTGAACTGGGGCCCAGTAGCTGTGTAGCTGGAGTGGCTTGAGCTGTTCTTCTTGGCTTCGGACTTATTAGTGGCCCAGTCTCTGTACATGGCTATCAGCTCCTCCGTGGGGTTAAGATGGAAGCAGAAGTGACCTGCTATCCACGGCTATGCCAGGGATGCAGGCTGAGGAAGGGATGGGGAAACAGGAGAGCTACAGAGAGAGCTGGAGAGACGGGATGTGGAGCTCAGAAACAGAGAGAAGGAGCCTAAAGAGAGACAACAAACAAAGGAGGGAGGCAAAGAGAGAAAGGAGAGAGAGAATAAAACAGAGGCGACATACACGGCACACAAAGACAAAAAGGCCGAAAGAGACACAGACGGAGAGAGAAGGACACACATGAAGAGATAGAGGCTGACAGAGAAGCCGTAGGAGAGAGACACAAAGACTAGAAAATGAGGGTATAAAGGCAGAGCTAAGGGTGTGGCTCAATTGTAGAGCCCCTGCCTAGAATCCCCCAGTGAGGGGCCCCAGTAGAGCTCAGGGTGTGAACCCATGCTGAGCACACAGACTATCCTGAGTTCTAATCCTGAACACCAAAAAAGAAAAAAGAAAGAAAGAAAAAAGAAAAGAAAAATATGAAGGTTTAGAATGAGTGAGACAGTGAGATAGGAGTTATATGCAAGGCCCATTGATGGATCTTCCTGGAGAGGAGGAAGGGGGCGGGGAGGGCAGGCTCCATGCAGCAAGCAGCCAGGGATACTGAGATTGTAGCATGAGGACCGCCCGGCTTCAGCATCTTCTCCAAGCAAACACACGTGTAGTGTCTGGGTGTGCCTGGGTGCGTCTCCTTCCTTCTCCAGCCATGTGTCACTGAGTGGGATCATGCTGTGTGCCATGGGGTGGAGCACCCCCACGGGGTGTGTTTTTGTCACTGGGAGTGTCTGTGTGTGTGTGGTTGGGAGTCTCTGGGTGTGTCTGTTGGGCTGCATTAGTGTGGTGCCAGACATGCCTATCCATGGGTATCTCATTTCCCTGTGGCTGGCGGGTCCATAGTCCTGAATGCCACAGGACACGGGGAGGCAAGGAGTTGTGTCTGAGCATTTTTCTGTGAGTGGGGACCACGCGGTGAGTCACCTCGTCACAACATCACTTTGTGTTTGGTGTCGTGTGGTTGCCATGCATGGGAGCATTTAAGGTCCCAGGACATGGTGTGTAGCTTCGTGTGTCTTTTTGTCGCTGTGCGTTCCTATTTGGATCTCTGTATTGCGCACAACATCCCATTCCTGTGTCACATTCACCGTGTGCCTTTGTTTTGTCTCTC
>NC_022030.1:19401187-19407868 GCF_000317375.1 Microtus ochrogaster
GTTGTCTGTGGAGTGGGCTATGCAGGTGTCTGTGGTGGACAGAGGCTGATGCCAGGATCATCCTTAGTTGTGCACCTCCTGTCTGTTTACAGTGTGCGTGCATGGTGATGCAAAGGCGGTCAGAGGACCACCTGCAGAAGTCTGCTCTCTTCTTCGACCATGCGGGATCTGGGAATTGAACCCAGATCACCAGGGTTTGCAGTTGGTGCTCTTACACCCCATGAGCCAGCTCACTAGCCCTGCATCTCCTTTACCTCCAGCAGTTTGTTGACTCAGCTAGGATGGTTTCAGGGATTCATCCAACTGCACCACCTCCCCACTCAAGGCTGGGGTTACAGATGTGTGCCTGGGTACCTAGGCACACATTTTAAATAGTAATCTTAAAATTACTTATTTTATTATAGTCGTGTGTGCATGTGTGTGGTATATGCCATGTGTCTGCAGGTGCCAGCAGAGGTCAGAAGAGGGCACTAGGTTCACTGGAGTTAAGGCTATTGTGAGCCACCCAGTGCAGATGCTGGAAACTGAACCAGGGTCCTCCACAAGAGCAGCACGGGCTCTTGCCTGCTAAGGCATCTCTCCAACCCCGGCACCAGATTTTCACAAATGTGCTGGGGATTCACACTCAGATCCTCACACTTGTGCAGACTTTACCAACTGGCCATCTCCCCAGCCCCATTATGGGTTTTGTGTGTGTAAACATGCATGTAACACGGTGTCTCACTCAGTGAAATGACCTTGTGTCCCGTATCAGGATGCGTGCCCATGCTAAGAGTCTCTCTCCTGCCTGTGTGTTGTGGGTGTGTGGCCACACATGTTGGAGTATTGTGTGTGCAAGCATTGTGTGTGACTTTGGATCAATGGTATGCTGATCTGGATGCTGGCTGTGTCTTGTGTGGCTAGAATGCTGTAGAATGTCCAGCTGTGGGTAGAAGCAGCTTGTACCCTTCCATCTGGACTACTCTCTGACTGTAGGGTTGCATTATGTAGTGTGCTGGGGCACGTGGAGTGTCAGACGTGTCAGGGATCACAGTCGGGAGTGTGCGTGTGAGTCCCACGCACAGTGCATGTTGCTGTATGTTTCCAGTTCTCTAGGCACTCCGTGTCAGCATCTGCCACCCTCAGGGGTTTGCGTGTATTGGGTACAACCCCATGTGTGTCACATCCACACTTGGGTATCTGTTGACACATGTATGTTGTGCCTGGTGCCTTTTACAAGTCCCTGTGTCCACACCTGATGTGTGTCTGTGTAGTTCTCGGTGCACGTTTCATGTGGCTGTTGGTGCTTAACTCTATGTAATAAAATATGAAGGGGATTTCCTTGGTTTTGGTTTTGGAGACAGAGTCTCACATAGCTCAGGCTGACCTTGAACTCACAGCTGAGGAGGACCTAGAACTGCTGATCCTCCTGCCTCAGGCTCCCTTATGCCAAGGTGCCATGCTGGGGACTGAACCTCAGGGCGTCTTCATGCTGGATGAGAACTCTGCTGGCTGCACTCGTCCCTGGCTCCGTTTTATTTTTTTTATTTAAGATATATTTTTTATTTATTACGTGTGTGCATATCTATGTGAATGAATGCCACGTGTGTGTGTGGGTGCCCGCAGAAGCCAGAAAAGGGTGTCCGATCCCCTGAGTTGAAGTTGCAGGTGTGGTTGCAAGCTGCCGGGTAAGTGCTGAGAACAGAAGTTAGACATCTCAGAGTTGCACTGGCTCTGAACTGCTGTGCAGTCTCTCCAGGCCCCTCCCCCAGGCCCACTTTGAGCAGCGTGTGTTACTACAAC
The DNA here is from genome assembly GCF_000317375.1 of Microtus ochrogaster. Classification (NCBI taxonomy): domain Eukaryota; kingdom Metazoa; phylum Chordata; class Mammalia; order Rodentia; family Cricetidae; genus Microtus; species Microtus ochrogaster. The sequence continues at coordinate 19,402,970 of NC_022030.1, forward strand.
CTTTGGGTGGCCCAGTGTGCCACAGGATGCTGCTGCCCTGCTAAATGCTGGTGTGTGTCCCATACAGCATGTGTGTGTGTGTGTGTGTGGTGTCTGGGTGTGGCTGTGGGTTTCTGAACTTTCGGGAGTTGTGAGTCACTTCGGTGGAGGTTGTGTGGTGTGTCCTGGTGTGTTGGACTCCATCTCCGGTCTGTCGTGGGGTGTTCTGTGGTGTCTGGGTGTGGCTGGTTGTAGGTGTGTACCACTGAGTGCAAACGGTTAGAGAGTCACAAACTATTGTGTGTCAGAGTGTGTCTTTGCCCACGTGGATGGACTCTTCTTCCTTGCCTGGGGCCACAAGACACACCCCAGCCCCTCCTTAAGAAGGGGATGGGATGGGCAGCCTCCCCCTACCCAGGGACCTCCCCGTCTCTCCCCGCCCTGCCCTGCCGCAGTTACCACTCCCCAGAGGGCACAGGGCTAGGCTGTGCCTTCCAGCAAAAGTCCCAGAGTGAGCAGAACGGGCCTCTAGCCTGGAAGCCAAGCTGGCTGCCATTTGCGTACTGAGAGGTGGGGGACCCTGGGCAGGAAGCTGGCTGAGCCCCAAGACCTCAGGGACCATGGGCGGGGAGCTGGTGACTGGCCTGGGGGCCCTGCGACGGAGAAAACGCCTGCTGGAGCAAGAGAAAAGGGTGGCTGGCTGGGCGCTGGTGCTGGCGGGAACTGGCATCGGACTCATGGTGCTGCACGCTGAGATGTTGTGGTTCCTGGGTTGCAAGGTGAGTAAAGAGCCCTTCCACAGAGCAGGGAAAAGAGCTAGGGTCTTAGACCTCTGGGTGTGAGAAAGGAGGGCTAGTCTTATCTAGTCCTGGGTCTAAAGGGATGGGGGTGGGGGGCTCTTAAGGTTGAGGGAGGAGGGCTGGGTCTGGACCTCCTGGTTCTGAGGGAGGAGGGAGCTAGGGTTGGACCCCTGGGCGTGAGGGAGGAGAGCTGAGGTCTTGCAATCCTGGGTCTACCAAGGAGAGTCTGGACCCCTGAGACCTGAGCAAGTGCGATACACCCTACACCTTCCCCGAGCCCTCCCTGCACGGAAAGGGAGGTGGCTCCCAGGGTCAGTCTTTGAGTAAATGTTGTCAGACTGCCGGGGGGGGGGGAATCCAGGCCTTGCTGAGGACCCTGCAAAGCTGACCCTTGATAGCCCAGCTCCGGCGAAGGGAGCGAGGGGGAGAAGAAGTTATCATTAGGCGGTGTCTCCTTGCTCCTTATCTAGCCTTTACCGTTTACTCGGTGCCACCCGGCAGTAACCGACAAAGGAAAGGTGGGAAGTGGTGCCTCCACCCCCACACACTACACAGACGCTTGATTTCCCCCAAAATGCACCTGTTATTCACTTGCCAGACAGTGGTTTGAACTTCTAGTCCCTGGAGAAGCGAAGGCTGGGGGTTCAGACTCAAGAGTCCCAAGAGGAGGAGGCTGGGAGAGTTGCACCAGGCATGGTGGTGGCACACTGTGATACAAGCACTGGGGAGATGAAGGGAAGAGTATCAGAAGTTTAAGGCCAGCCTGGGCTACACAAGACCTTATTGCAAAAAAAAAAAAATTAAAAACAAAATACCGAGAGAACTAAACAACATGGGGAATCAGGAAAGCACATTGGATAGGGCCACCAATCAACCTTCAGAGGACCAGGGAGTGCAGGTGTGTCTGGAACGTGCCTTAGCAAGCCCGTGGGATAATCTGACCTTGGTCAGGCTTGTGGCTTTAGTGGCGTAGGAGAGTGGAGGGCAAGGGTTAGTCTGTGGCCTGAGGGCCAAACACTTGTTCAACAGGAAAGTTGGGGCAGGGGCTGTGGATCTGGTCTGCTGGTGGGAAAGCAGACGGGAAGTTCCTCAGGAGAACTTCTGGGCCCCAGTGCTCAGCCTGCATTTGAGGACTGGGGGTTGGGGGGCAGTTACTGTAAAGTGACTGGCAGCTACATGGAGGGTCAGAGCAGGCCAGCTTCCTTCAGCCAAGTGGCCAAGGAGAGGGCAGCCACTTCGAGGGGGTGGGGCTGTGGAAAGCCATGCCAACAGGAAACATGGCTGGGGCCTGCCTGGCGCTCCCACGCTCCAGCACCGCGCCCAGCAGGAGAGGTAGGGACCTGGGAGTCCTGGCAGATGGGAAGAAACAGGGGGTCCTTCCTTCCCTGAGATCTGCCTTCACCCTTCTCATCTCACCTGCCCAGGCTCTTTCCTCCAGCTGTGATACCATCAGGGAATTGGTGCAACTCCCTGAACCTCAGTTTCCCCACCTGTTCAGATGCATGGCCATAAGCATCCTCCCATTTCTTCCTACCTTTGTTTGTTTGTTTGTTTGTTTGTTTGTTTGTTTGTTTGAACCCCCCCCCCCCCGCAGCTCAGTCTGGCCTTGAAGCTGAGGACCACTTGCACTTCTGCTCCTCCTGCCTCTGCTTCAGCAGGTGCAAGTGCAGGGACCACAGGATGTGCCAGCACACTCAGTTTACAGAGAGACAGGGTTGAACCCAAGGGCTCGTGCGTGCTAAGCAAACCTCTACCAAACGCACCACATCCTGCCCTAAGCTCTCTTCCCATGGCTGCCTGGCAACATTCATATCTCCCTCGCCAACTCCAACTTAAGCTAGCAAACTTATTCTGACAGGATGAAGACACCTGATGCTCAGGAGGAGGGCCAGGTGCCAGGACGCAGGGAGGAAGGGAAAGAGAACTCTTTGGATGAGGTGAAGTGCAGAGGATGGGGTGGACAGGGGCACGGGGAGATAAAAAGACACTGGAGGGAAAGAGTGGAGACAGACCACACAGAAAGGGACAGAGAGATGGAGCCTCAAAGACAGGGCTCCAGAGCCACTGAAAAACCCCAGTTGGAGAGATACACACCAGAAGGCTATAGAAAGGCCATACAGAAGCAGGATGTTGTGGTGCATGCCCTTAATCCCAGCACTCAGGAGGCAGAGGCAGGCGGATCTCTGTGAGTTCACCCTCACACACACACCAGGGAAGGGCAGTAGCCCTGTCTATAGAGTGCTTGCTCAACATACAAAAAGCCTTGGGTTCGAATTCTCATCACTGGACAAATTGGGTGTAATGATGCATGCCTGGGAGCCGGATCTTTTTCTAGACATCACATGTACACACACATGAGGAACTACTTTCCCTAGGGAAAGGGAAAGAATGTGAGTTTCAAGACCCTCCTTGGGGGGCAATGGAGAATGGGGGGCAGATCTGAGACAGGGCTGTCCGCTTGGGACTAGAGGATTCATTTCCTTTGAGGCAGAGGCAAAAGGATGAGGAGTTTGAAGTCGTCCTAAACTAACTAGCAAGTGCAGCACCAGCCAGAGGGGCTCCATGGTACCCTGTCACGATACACAAAATCTAATCCTCTGGAGAGAGGGAGGGAAGAGACCCCACCCAGGTGGAGAAGTGGGAAGGTGTGGCATTGTTGTGAGGAAGTGGCTGGTGTCTGATGGGGCAGCGGAGCAGACTGAAAAACTGAACCACGAGCCTGGGAAGGATAAAGGGGGAGGGGAAGGCTGGGGACAACAGCACTATTGTTCAGGCAGGGGTGGGGGGAGGCCCCCAGGGGCAGGAAACTGGCCCTCTTCCCCTGCTCAGAGGCGGGGTGCTGGCCCAGGCCCAGCCAAGGAAGCTGGTAGAGGGCTGGGGAGAAGCAGGTGCAGGGTCAAGGAAGGAATCAGGGAACCCCTGCCCTGGAGAGCTGTCTCCCTAGCCATCGTCCATCTTAGGGACTTGAGCAGTTCTCATCACCAGCTCTCAAACTCCTTCTTCCCTGGGCTTCAATCCCTCCAAGGCATTGCCACACACAGAAAGAAAGGAAAAAAAAGAAACTTCTGGTGGTTTCTGTAGGCCCTGAACTTCCGCCCGCCCCGTGTGTCTGTGTGCCTTGGGCTTACAGCCAGGGGAAGTGGTGGGAGAGGAGAAGGGGTTCAAGGAGCAAGATTGGATGCCCCTCTGGGAGCTAGGGCTGGGGATCTCAGGGACTCATTCCCCAGATGAGAGCAAGGAAGGGCATCTCTCTGCTCTGGCAGACTGAGTGACAATCTCACTTTTTCTGGAACTGGGGTTTGGGGGTAAGCCCTGCTTGCTGGAGTGGGAAGGAGCATCCTCGAGTGGGTGGATGTCTTATTCTGGACATCACATGTACACACAAATGAGGAACTGCTCTTCATAGGGAAAGGGAAAGGATGTGGGTTTCAGACACCCCCTCCCGCCCTGGGAGAGTGGAGGGTAGAGGGTGATCTGGGACATGGCTGTCTGGTTGGGGACAGGGTGAGGCAGGGTTTTTGCTATTTAAGCCCAGGTAGATACAGACACCCTCCTTTCTCAACTTTCTGAGGGCTGGGACTATAAGCGTGACCACCACACTAGACTCAAGAACAGTGTTTGAGACATTCTGTTAGGAAACTGATTTGGGGGCCAGAACATTGGGAATGGAGAAAGACGGCCTTATTGAAAGAGGGGGATGGGGACGGATGGGCCTGAAGCGCCACTCACTGTCTCTTGTCCTCCCACAGTGGGTGCTGTACCTGCTCTTAGTTAAGTGCTTGATCACCCTGTCCACTGTCTTCCTCCTCTGCCTCATTGTGGCCTTCCATGCCAAGGAGGTGCAGGTAAGTCAGGTCCTACCCCTCAGCTTGGCTCCCCATGTATTCCACCTCCTTTTCCTGCCCTGAAACCCATGTGTCTATGCCCTTGCCCGCTGGGATAGGTAAAGCACAGACAGACAGACAGACAGTCGGACGGACAGATTCTGCTGGAGTATCTGATCTATGCCCCCGTACTTCTTGTCCACTTAGGGATGGTGATCCTGTCTGCCCTTCCAGGTCCCAGCACCCCTTGTTTTGTTTTGTTCTTTTATTATTTTTGGTGCTGGGGGTTAAAGTCA
>NC_022030.1:19408233-19425088 GCF_000317375.1 Microtus ochrogaster
TCACTGGGGGATTCTAGGCAGGGGCTCTACCACTAAGTTACATTCCAAACTTCTCTACAACTGTTATTAGTGAGAATAATAGTGTATACTTAAAATTTTAACTTATATTTATTTATAGGGACCCACAAGTGGAAGTTAGAAGATAGTTTATGCAAATCAGTTCTCTCCTTCTACTTTGTAGGTTTTGGGGATCAAACTTGGGTCATAGGGTTTAGAAGTAAAGGACTTGGCTTGCTGAGCCATTACACAGACCCCAAAAGAATGTGTACTTTTACCCAAGTGCCTCCCTGAGTGTTACTGTCCACGGCTGAGAGACACTATTTTACATGGGAGTGGGGCACAAGGATCTGGGAAACGGGAATGGGATTATATCTCAGAGAGATCAGAGTTTAAGGATGGCTAAGAAGAGTTGCTGAGTCTGGAGGGGGGGAAATTACAAAGAAGTGGAGACTTTAGGGGCTGGCACTATATGGGATGTTGTGTTAGGTGACTTGGGATTGCAATAGGTGGGGATACAGCAATCTAGGGCAGAGATCCAGAGGTGTGACTCAGTGGAAGAGACCCTGCCTAGAGTCCCCCAGTGAGGGCTAGGGGAGAGGTTCCATGATAAAGTACTTGTCAAGCATGCTGAAGAGTTTTATCTCCAGCATTGCGGGGGAGGGGAATCACAGAGTTGTTCGTGCCCTGGGCCCACTGTTTCATTGACCTGTTGTGAAACCCAGGCCTCAGTTTCCAGATTTTTAGATTGGAAGTATAGTGCATGAATCTCATTCTGTATTTGTGAGCATTTATTGGGACACATGTACAGGGGTCAGAGCAATCTTGGGGCATCCAGAGTGCTGCATAAATGGAACTAGGCAGCACCCTCTTGAAGTCCCAGCACTTGGGAGTCAGAGGCAGGAGGATCACGAATTTGAACCCAGCCTTGGCTATAATTACATTTGTGTGTGTGTATAATGTATATAATGTATATAAATAATGTATATGTTGTATATATACATATACATAATGTATATGTATATATACATATACATTATACATAATGTATATACATGCATACATATACATAATATATATAAATAATGTATATAAATAATGTATTTAAATAAAGATACAGCACTTTATGCAGTCAGTGTTCTCCTTCAACAGTGGGTCCTAGGGATGGAACTCAGAGTCAGGCTTGGTGGCAAGTGCCTTTTCTCATTAAGCTATCCCACGGGCCCTGACTATTATTTCTGCCAGTGGCCTTACTCCAGAGCCATACTGGGGAGAGCCCCCAGGAGTGGAAACTAAGGCCTGCGAGGAAGATGGTTCTGTCTCATTCACTACACATTCGTAGTGTCTCGAAGTTGTCACTGCACACAGTAGGCACTTAATTCGTGTAGGAGGAGTATACCTTCTGCAAGTGAGCCACAACTAGCCAGGAGAGTTTGAGAGTGGAGAAAGTGAAGAGACAGCTTGCTGGGTTCCCGACGCCTGCCCTCCTTCCCTCCTCTCCCCTCCCCCCACCAGCCCCACGCCCTGCGCAGCTATCTCTATCCTTTCTAGGCCCAGGGCGTCCCCCATATCTTATCTCGGGGCGCAGGCCGGGTGTGCCACCGTTTGCCCTGCACCTGACCCTCTCTCTTCCCCTGTCTGCCCCTTCCCGGCAGCTGTTCATGACCGACAACGGGCTCCGGGATTGGCGGGTGGCGCTAACCCGGCGGCAGGTGGCGCAGATCCTGCTGGAGTTGCTGGTGTGCGGGGTTCACCCGGTGCCCCTGAGGAGCCCGCACTGTGTCCTGGCCGGGGAGGCCACCGACGCGCAGCCCTGGCCGAGCTTCCTGGGCGAAGGGGAGGCGCTGCTGTCCTTGGCCATGCTGCTCCGTCTCTACCTGGTGCCCCGCGCGGTGCTGCTGCGCAGCGGCGTCCTGCTCAACGCCTCCTACCGCAGCATCGGGGCGCTCAACCAAGTTCGCTTCCGCCACTGGTTCGTGGCCAAGCTCTACATGAACACGCACCCAGGTCGCCTGCTGCTGGGCCTCACGCTAGGCCTGTGGCTCACCACAGCTTGGGTGCTGTCTGTGGCTGAGAGGTGAGGGGCCTGGAAAACAGGGAGGGGACATCAGGGCCTGCTGGGTATGGTGGTGCAGGCTGCAAGGCTGTGGGCCAGCCAACATCAGCAGGGCAGGCTCACACTTTCCATCCGTCCTTCTTGGCCGGGAAATCCTACGCCCTCAATAGGTCATTCCCAACCAATCCTCTGGGCCACCTATAACACACACACACACACACACACACACACACACACACACACAGCCCCTAGGCAACCCCACCCTGTGGTTCCCATGCTGAGTACAGATTAAGACTCTGTAATAGGGCCAATCCTAAGTAACCACCTTGTTGAAAGGGAACAGCTTTTCCAAATTAGCAGGTACAGTAAGTGCTTGCTGTGACTGGAAAGCAGACATTTGGAACCAGTTTGAAGAGGATTTCCCTGCAGTCCCTAGCTGTTGCTTAGCAACTGTAAATAGATGGGGACTCAGTGGGATCCCCACAGAGCCTCACTGTCTCCCTTAGAGAGAAATCTAGCCTGTGGTGTGTGTGAGAGCTGACAACAGAGCCTGCTGCAAAGGTGGGTTTCCAACCTAACAAAGCTAAACCTTTGGAGCCCCAACTCTCCACCCTAGGGCCTCAGCCTCCTGAATGCTGGGTTACAGGTGTGCACCATCGTGTCCTGTTCCGGACAAGGTTTTTTCTTTTCTTTTCAAAGAGAGGTCAATCCCAAACTGTGCATGGTGACACACTCCTGAGGCAGACGCAGGGGGACCTCTGTGAGTTTGAGGCCAGCATGGTCTAAAGAGTGAGCTCTAGGTCAGCCAGAGCTACCTGATTCAAAAAACAAACAAACAACAAAAGAGAGATCAATCATTTTGATCCTGATCTATTACTTGAAGGCCATGTAGCCTCTTTGTGGGTGTTAGAGATGTTCCTTCCTCTGGATAGAGCCTGCCTAGTCACTGAACTTCAGGCTGGGTCTTCAGGCTCAGCCCTCACCCCCACACACTGGATCTAGCAGCCCTGGTTGCCTAGCTGAGCTCAGACAGGATCTAGGATCCGTGGCTGTCAGCTTTACCAACACTTCCACCCTTTAACACAGTTCCTCATGTTGTGGTGAACCCACAACCATAAAAATATTTTTATTGCTAATTTCATAACTGTAGTTTTGCTACAGTTATATGTTATGTGTCATAATGTAAATATCTGATATATAGGATATCTGATAAGTGATTCCCAAGAAAGGGGTCGTGACCCACAGGCTGAGAGCCACTGCCCCAGCACTAGATCTGGATCCTAGACCTGGATTTCTGCAACCCATCTGAGCTAGGTCACATGGGAGAGAGAAAGACCTGCATTTTTGGCTTTTCATCCGGGTGCCTCTTTGGATTAAGAGTGGGAAGGTAGGAACAGGAGCACCAGCACCCCCAGGCTGGGGTCTCAGAACTAAGTTCCCTTTGCCCATAGGCAGGCTGTCAATGCCACCGGGCACCTCACAGACACTCTGTGGCTGATACCCATCACATTCCTGACCATTGGCTATGGGGACGTGGTACCTGGCACCATGTGGGGCAAGATCGTCTGCTTGTGCACTGGAGTCATGGTGAGTGCCACTCCCCCCTCTCACCCTGCCTGCTGCTTAACCTCATGGCTCGGGAAACCATGAACCAACACAGGCCCTCCCTGATGTCCCTGAGGAATGTGGGTGTCTGAACCCCACCCCTGACAGCTTCGTTCTTTATTCAAGACCCAGATACCCAGAACCATTGCGTTCTCTTCGTCCTCTCCCTCCCCTGCTTATCCTCCTCCTCCTCCTTTAAGTTAGGGGTTGGGTTTGCTAAGTAGCCCAGGCTAGCCTCAACCTCCCTATATACTCCAGGCTGGCCTCAAACCCTCAGTCCTCCTACTTCAGCCTTCAGCATGCTGGATACGACATACTAAAAACCCATTTTCTCTTGAGACAGTTGCCCTTTACTCCTTCCTAGAACCCAGGTTCCATTTCCTCAGACCCAGGCCCCAGTTTTCCAGCCTTTCCTTCCTGAGCCAAGGGATCCAGTCTCCTGGCCTCCCCTTGGGCATAGAGTCATCGTCTGGAGTATGTTTTGGGGACCAGCCTTCATAGATTCAAACCTCACTTTGTTCCTTGCCAATTGGAAGCTCAAGCAAACTGCTTGATGTTTCTGGGCCTCAGTGTTCCCGTCTATAAAGTGGGTGGGTCCCAATCCCAGCGTCCTCCTGTGGGATTGTTGAGTGGTAAATGAAGAACATCATATCAAAAGCTCAAAACAGGAAGTATTCAGTAAATGCCCTGGGGGGAGATGATGGGGGTGGAGGGGGAGAGGACGGTTGAGGGGGTGGGGGTTGACGGTTGAGGGGTGGGGGAGATGACGGTTGGTATGACCAATCCTACACATCTGTTCTGACCCCCCTCCTGACTCTCCATGAGGAAGCGGGGGTTGGAGGACCCGTTGCTTTAACGGATCCCCACCATTTGGCTGCCCCACCAGGCCAAGGCAGAAGCTTCTAGCCCCAGGCTGTTTCCTCCCTACAGTTGCCCTCCTTACCACAGACCCTCCCCCGACCAGTTTCTCTCACCCAGCCCCTGCCTTCAGGGCCCAGCTCCCAGTGCTTTGGTCTAGGCCTTCCCACAGGGGACCCAAGCCACCAGCTCCCAGCTCCGATGCTGCCCCCCCCCCACATGCTGAGTTCCTCAACCTTGAGTCCATGACACCCAAACAGTAGTGAGTGTTTGGGTCAAAGGAAAGGCCAGAAGGATATTCCCAAGCGTCAGGGACCCTCGACTGTATCATTTGACCAAAAACAGAAACCACGTGAAATGAGATGACTAGACACCACCATTTTCAAATAATATTTCATTGTTTATTTGGGAGGGCATGTCTGTTGGCATTCATGTCGAGGGGGTGGGGTCTCTGCTTCCACCATAATGGTTCCGGGATTTGAACTCAGATCATCAGGCCTAGAGGCAAGTGCCTTTTACCCCCTGAGCCATCTTGATGACCCTTTTTGTGTTTTTTTTTGGGGGGGCGGAGGGGTGGACAAAGGGCTCATGTAGCCCACCCACGCTGGCCTCAAAGGTGCCATGTAACATAGGCTGATCCTCCTGCCTCAGTGCTGTCCCCTCTTCCCCTGGCACTGGATACACAGGTGTGTGTCATAGAGCCCGGCCCTGTAGCAGACTGGTCCTCTGCCAGTTTCTGCTCTGACGCTTTGCAGGTGGCAGCTGTTGGCATTTACACTACCTCCCCTCTTCAAAATAGTCGTCTAAGGAAAGAGACATTCAAGCTGTGGGGCGGGGACGAGTGGGGTATGCCTGTGATTCCAGAACCAGAGAGGCAGAGGCTGGAGGATTGATGCAGCTTTGTGGGTAGCCTGGGCTACATAGAGTGACTCTGCACCCCCAAATAAACAGAGCTGGGAATCTGGCTTGTCCAGCATGCATAGAGACCTGGGTTAGGCCGCCAGTACTGTATTAACTGGGCACAGTGATAGTGCCTGTAATTCCAGCACTTTGGAGTTGGAGGCAGAAGGATCGGAACTTTGTGGCCAGCCTGAAAGGCAGTTCTGATGGTGGTGGAATGGCAACGGTTGTACCTGCTCTCTGTGGCTGTGAGATGACAGAAGGGAGCTGGTGACGTACAACTGACCCTCGGAGCCACAGCCTCACACGCCTTGCTTGCTGTACTCACAGGGGGTCTGTTGCACTGCCTTGCTAGTGGCTGTGGTGGCCCGGAAGCTGGAGTTTAACAAGGCGGAAAAACACGTGCACAACTTCATGATGGATATTCATTATGCCAAAGAGGTGAGGCTGGGTACTGGGCACCCAGACCGGGGCTGTAACTCAGTAGTTAGAACACTTGCCTAGGGTGCATGGGACCCTAGGTTCAATGCCCAGCACCAAATAAATGGCATGGTGGTACAGGCCTGTAATCCCAGGATTCAGAGGATCAGGAGTTCAAGGTCATCCTCACTGCAGAGTGAGTTGTTCAAGGCCAACTGGGCTACAGGAGACCTGGATTTAAAAAAAAAAAAAAAGCCAGTTCCCTTAAAGCTAGGCATAGAGGTTCATGCCAGTAGCCCCAGGAGGATTAGGCAGTAAAACTGAGGCCAACATGGGCTACATAGCAAGACCCTAAAGGAAAAAATCCAGTCCCCCTTCTCCAAGCCAGGTCTTTCAGATTACAAGGGATCCCTCTCGCTGACACTGTGCCCCCATCAGATGAAGGAGTCAGCAGCACGCCTCCTGCAGGAAGCCTGGATGTACTACAAGCACACTCGCAGGAAGGACTCCCGAGCTGCCAGGAGGCATCAGCGGAAGTTGCTGTCTGCCATCTACACGTGAGGGTCTCTCAGGGTCCCTGTCACCTCTCTGTTGGCTCCTGTGTTCATGTCCAGGCCTGTCCACCTGGATGGGGATTCAGTGTTGGTGGTCCTGGATTCCCGGATTTGCTCCTTTGTGCTCTGTTCCCCTCCTCACCCCTACTCTCTGAGGTAATCAGGGACCAGGGTTGTAATTGAGTCCTCCTCCCCACAGGTTCCGCCAGGTACGGCTGAAACACCGGAAGCTCCGGGAACAAGTGAACTCCATGGTGGACATCTCCAAGGTACCAGGCCCTTGAGGTGTGCGGGAGGCCTTGGGAGGCAGAGGCAGGCAGATCTCAAAGTTCAATAGAGATCTACAGAGCAAGTTCCAGGTCTACACAGAGAAACCCTGTCTTAAAAAAGAAAAAGGAAATAAAGAAAAACGAAAGGTTAAAAAATATAAATAAATAAATAAATAAATAAATAAATAAATGGGAATCACTGCAGGGGGCTGGAACGCACAGATGTGTGGCAGAGGTTATGGAATGAAGAAAAAAGCTTCCTACGCACATGTAAGACACCGTTCCCTTTTAGACGTAAGAAAAAAAGCACACAAAGAATGCCAATGTTTGGTTTCAAATTATCTTTATTACTTACATGTGGACATATATAAAATTTCCCTCCAGGTGTAATTCTTATTCAAATAAAACCAGGCAGATTTACACAGCTCTCAAACACTGGCAACAAGCCCAACTTGGAAAAGAAATTGACAGACACAATGACAAGCGATGACATTGTTTTAGTGAAAGCCACTTCCCATGCTGTTGTGAAGTGGCTGCCTGAGGGTAGAATGGGTCCCTGCGCAGCTAAGGCTCAGCTCCCGTGTCTCCACCAGCGATGGTGACGTTGTACCCCTTGGCCTGGCTCATGTTGCTCTTTCCTTATGGCCTTTGCCTTTTGTCATTAGCCCAGCACTACTCAAACAGCCACCTTTGGCACCAAAGCCATGGTAAACACAAAGACACAGGTCCCCAAACAACATGACACGTTGGAGGAAGGACAGGGTGGCTTGGGTCAGCCAGAACAGGTGGGAGTGATGCAGTGTGAGCACCCAACTGGAGAGTTTCCGCAGCAAGCTCTGAAGGTTCGGGATGCGTGCCTGTCTGGCATGCGAGACCCCCTGAGTTTAGTCCCCAGCCCTCCAGCGTTTGGGAGGCAGAGGCAGGAGGATCAGAAATTCAGGGTACTTAGATCTGAAGAGATGGCTCAGCAGTTAAGAGCACTACTGTTCCCAGCGCCCGCATGGCAGCTTCCATCTGCCTGTTAACTTCAATAACACAGTAAATTCAATTCCAGCCTGCTCCCAAAAGGTCTTACAGACCCCCAAGGATCCTCAGGATCCTCTCCAGAATAAGGCTGCCTGGGTCTGGAGGCCAGGCATCACCAATTCCACAAATGATTAATGAATCTGAATGAGCACATACTTCATGTTAGGCCTTCTCGTGACACCTCCCTGCTTTTTCCACCAGAACAGGGTTCCCACCCCTGGGGGTGTTTTTTGTTTGTTTGTTTGGTTGGTTGGTTATTTTGAAAGGGGGTCTTCAAATTAACTCACGTTAGCCGGGCGTTGGTGGCACATGCCTTTAATCCCAGCACATGGGAGGCAGAGGCAGGTGGATCTCTGTGAGTTCGAGACCAGCCTGGTCTACAAGAGCTAGTTCCAGGACAGGCTCCAAAACCACAGAGAAACCCTGTCTCGAAAAACCAAAAAAAAAAAAAAAAAAGGAAACAAATTAACTCACGTTAGCCAAGGATGACCTTGAACTCCTGGCCTTCCTATCTCTGCCCGTCCACTTACTAAGTGCTGGGATTACAGATGTAGATCACCACGCTGGGGATCAAACCCAGGGTTTTGGGAGTACTAGACAAGAACTCTATCAACTGAGCCGCATTCTATGCCTGCCCCTAGACTTTAGTTTTCTTTAGATTTGTTTTACTTTACATGTATGATTGTTGTGCCTGTATGTATGAATGTGTATGCCTTCTGCCTCTGGATGCCATCAGAGCCCCTGGAACTGGAATTACTGGCAGTTGTGAACCACCCAATGTGGGGTGCCAGGAACTAAACCCAGGTCCTCCAACAAGAGCAACCAATGCCCTTAACCTCTGAGTCATCTCTCCAGCCCCTGCCACTGTGACTTTTAGGAGACTCTTAAGCCTAACAACAGCACCAGCCAAACACCAGGGTCTGAGAGGTTCACAGAAGATACGGTTAGAACAGTGCTCAAGGGCCAGAGAGGGCTTGTCCGCATCCTGCCATCCCACCCTGCAGAGCAGACAGGACCTCTCGACACCCTCACTCCAGTGTTCCCTTCCCACTCAGATGCACATGATCCTGTGCGACCTGCAGCTGGGTCTCAACACCTCGCACCGGGCCCTGGAGAAGAGAATAGACGGGCTGGCAGGCAAGCTGGATGCCCTGACCGAGCTGCTGGGCAGTGCCCTGCAGCAACAGCAGCTACCAGAACCCAGGCAGGAGGCCACGTAGCTGGTAAGGGGGCAGGAACTGGGCCAGGAAAAACCCTAAGGAAGAGACAGGCACCTGGTGGCTTGTTGCCCATGTATAAAGTCACCCTTTCTCTTAAGCTGTGTCACCTCTTAGGGCTTTTGAGTTCTGGGCTGGACTGAAGAAGGAAGCCTGAGGGATTTTAGGCAGGTGCTCTACCACTGAATCATGCCCCAGCCTCTCACCTGGCCCTCTCCCTTTCTTTGGTTGGTCTCCGTCCCCATGTCCGCTTGTACCCCCTCTCCTGGACCTTTGCACCTTTCTCTCTTCGCTTACCTGGCTTCTGACAGCCTCCACCTCTGGTGTCCTTGCCCTGCGCTTTCTAACCTACTACCCATCTACCACCCCTTTGTCTTCAGCACCCACGGAAGAAGAATCAGGCTATGTACCCCAGGACTGACCTCAACAACATCCTCCCTACCACTTCTGACTGAGTCCCATGAATAAAGCACTTCAAGATGCTAGGACCAAAGAGGGCCCACGTTGAGATGCTTGGACTCTCTGGTGGTAGCGGCTTGGATCTCCAACCGTGATGGGATCATGGCCACCACCTCACACATGCGCTCATCAGAAGCCTTCTTGCTGTGCTACTGTTCATGAACTCTCAAGCTCTGTCAAAGGTGAAGGTGCCTAGGGCTAGACTACAGGTTCCTGGGGAGAGAGGCAACTGGTAGCCTGGGGTCCAGGATGCTGGGAAGCTTCAATTAACGGAGGGCTGGCCTCGCTGAAGGAACCAGGTCCGAGAGGCAGGAGCCGGTGCCCCCTGGTGGACGCCATGGAAGACGCCGCTTTCCCGGAAGGCAGAGACGTCTGCTGGGAGGAGGGGTGTGGGTGCTGCTCACCTGTCCACTGTCACACTTTGTAATAAATGGTAAACAAAGCCAGACGCAGCCGTTTCTTTCCCAACACCAGAGTCCTTCAGACCTTCCTGTGGAAGGCACTTGCCCTGTCCAAGCTCAGTTTCCATCTATTGAGGAAGCCTGAGCAGGGTATGATGGCAAATACCTCACCAACTGTTTTGAAAATGGGTCTTCAGTATCTCAGGCTGGCCTCAAACTAACTCATGTAGCCAAGGATGATCTTGAACCCCTGGCCTTCCCATCTCTACCTGTCCACTTACTGAGAAGCTGGTGTTACAGATGCAAATCACCATGCTTGTTATATTTTAGCATCATTCGCTGTCCTTGCTCTGTTTCTGGATCTGTGGCGCCACACCTCTAATCCCAGCACTTGGGAGGCAGAGGCAGGAGGATCTCTGTGAGTTCAAGGCCAGCTTGGTCTAGAGGTACCTACTGACTACCACAACCCACCCACTACCCACAGATAAATAAATGGAAAACAAACAAACAAAAATGCTATCCAAGTCTCCTGAAGTGCCCACACCCAGCTTCATAAGCTAGGCTGTTGTCATGGACACCCTGTCCAGATCCGAGGCCAGAGCAAGGCACTTGAATTCCAGCAGATGGACAAGAAGATTCTGAGTCTACCTTCTACTTGCTGTTGACCTAGGACAGGCAGCTTCATTCACTTCTCTGAAGACTTTTTTAACCACCTGTGAAGTGCTGTGTCTCCATGGAACTGCTGGGAAGATCTAAGGAAAAACAGTGCCATAGAGGGCCGGCCAGCATGTAATATTGCCCAAGTGGGAGGGGCTGTTTTCACCATGGCTAATAATTTTCACACATGCTATGTGGCTGCCCAGTCCTCGCTGACTTCCTCCTATTCATTCACGCCTGACCCTGTCCTAGATGCCAAGTCACACGGAGGGATGAGTAGGCACCCACTGTGCCGCATATAAGTTTCACAACTGCTCACGTGGAGCTGCCTGGGTCTCAGGAAGTGAGGAGCCAGAGCTGACAGAGCACCTACTCTTTGGATCCTGCTTCTTGCATTTTGTATTGTTTGGGTTTGTGTGTGTGTGTGTGTATTTGTGAGTATGTATGCATGTAAGGGCCACAGGTCAAGCTTGAGTGTCGCCCTTGGGCTCTGGTCTACTTTTCTCTTTTTCTGAGGCAGGGTCTCACTATGGAGCTCTGGCTGTTCTGGAACTTGCTCTTGTAGCCCAGGCTGGCCTCCAACTCAGAGATCCATCTGCCTCTGCCTCCTGAGTGCTGGGATTAAAGGTGTGAGCTGCTAGGTTGGGCCTCTACCTTTCCTTTCTTTTCTGTGCTTTTTCTTTTGGGACAAGATTTGTCATTGGTATGGAACACACTACACCCATTCATGGCTGGGAGTGCCAGGCATCAGCCTGTGTTTGCCTTCCCAGGCACTGCCACGTCTGGCTGATGTAACACTGGTTCTGGGATCCAAGCCTCATGCTTGCTCCACATGCACTGTGCCAACTGAGGCATCTCCCCAGCCCCGCTATTTTATTTGAGACAGGGTCTCATTATGTAGCCCTGGCTACCTTGGTATTTTGTAGTCCAGGCTATCCTTGAACTCAATCCTTGCTCAGCCTCCTAAGTGCTGGAATTACAGTCATGTGCCACCTCTGACTCGTACCCTGTTTTGTTTTAAAAAACACATTTTGTGTGTTGTATGTGTGTATTTGTGTGGACACCATGGGCACATGTGGCAGGTCAGGGGACAACTTACAAAAGTTAGTTCTTTACTTCTTTGATAGGAGTCCCAAACAGGTCACCAGGCTTAGAGACAAGTGCCTTTGCTCCCTTAGCCTCTCTCCAGCTCTCTGTCTTTAGAAACCCTTAACCTCCACCATCACACATGCCTCAGCTTCCCCATTACACAGAACTAGAAACTGAGCTTGCAGAGCACACAGGTCTGATCCGAGGTCCCAGCCAGGAAGCCACACATCCGGCTGCATAGCCCAGCTTCCCAGCCAGCCCTCGTGTCCCCTGGCTGGTCTGCCCGCCTGCCCTGCCCCATGTGAGTCAGAGCCCAGTGGCCTTGGGCCTGGGACCCAGGCTGCATTCCTGCTACCCAGGCTGAATCATCCTGGCTTGGAAGGGGGAAGCCCAGGCTACGAGTCATTCTGGCTGAGCTATCTTTGGACTTCCCTCCAAGTCCTCTGCTAGTCTCACCCCTGGGCTAAATTGGAGTATACACCACCTACTGCCTCCACTGTCCTTCCTCTGCATGCCTGCCCACTTGGTGGCTAAGCAGAGGTTCCAGAAACAGGTTGGAGGGGTTCCAAAGATGTCCATCCCCTGCAAGAGGCCCTCAGGTCTAGGGCTATATCCTGTTAACTCGCTCCTATGGGACCACTATTTCCAGATTCCCTTCAGCTGGGAAACTTCTGCCTACTCCTCCTTTGGGCCTTGGCTCAGATGCCCCTTCCTCCAGGAAGTCTTCCAGACAGCCTTTTCTAGTGACCTCTCCTGTCATCATAATATTGATCAAGCCAAGCACCATGTTAAGCTCTTTATAAAACTTCACTAGTGCAGGGAAAGGAAACACGGGGGAGGGGGAGGGTTGAGTTTTCTACATGAGTTAACTGAGTAGTGGGCAGACAATAAATCTGCACAGGCTGGAGTTGTAGCTTAGCAGTAGAGTGTGTCATGCCCTGAGTTCAAATCTTGACACTATACAAAAACAAAAAAGTCAAAGAAACCTATCCAAAACCATAGTAAAGAGATAGGGGAAGCCAAATGTTAGGGTGCATACCTTTAATCCCAGAACTTAGATGGCTGAGGAAAGAGGTCATGAGTTCGGGGCCAGCCTGGGCCACAGAGTGAGATTCTGTCTCTTAATAGATAAAGAAATGAGGAGTCATAGGGAAGTGGGATGTGGTCCTGCACCCCACTACTCAGTCAAGAGGTAGCTCACTCACCATTACATTATATTTTAGCATCTTTGACTTTCCCTGCTGCTTCTGGAACCCTTTAGCTAGGGATATGGGAACAGAACGATGGTTTCCCTACAGCTCCATAGATGGAGTGCCCCTTCAGCTGGCCTTCCCAGTCTGTGTACTCTACCATCTCCCAAGGCCACGAGGCCAAAGACCGATCTCTGAGACCTGCAAGTCCTCACAGCTGCTCTGCCGAAGGGGGTGGCCATCACGCTAACTAGCTCTCTGTCACATCTTCAGTACCGAAGGTCCCCGCACACCAGCGATCTTAGAAAATGTCCCTAAGGAAAAATGTTTTATATATCTGGGTAGTCAGAAGCACCCTGCCATCAGAGAACTCAGACTTAGAGGTGGGGGCGAGGAATGCAGCTCAGTGGTAAAGTGTTTGCCCAGCATGCAGGAGGTCCCGGGTTCCATTTACAGCAACACACATAGACTCTCAAACACACGCAAGCACACAAGCACACACACACACTCAGACACATGCACTCATGCACACATGCATGCACGCACACACATACACACACAAACACACATACATGCATGCACATCTTCAATGATTTTGACTGAAACAAAGGCAGAAACACAAGCAGATTTTGGCTGACACTGGGAGCCCCCACAAGAGACCCCTTGTCCTGGGGTAGCTCGGCTCTGTCCCTATTCTCAGGGGGGCTCAGAGCCTGACTCCCCTCTTCCTATGGCTGTACATTCCCCTTCATCATATCAATGCTTCCTAAAAGCCCCATGCCAGGCGGGAGCTGAGCTGTGGACGTTGAGTCAGAGGGTGCTGGCCTCCAACAGTCTGGGGAGATGAGTTGGGTTACTTCCCTCTCCTATTTCTGTTCTGCCTGCACTCCCACGAGGACATGTGGGGGAGCAGGGCTCATAGAGGAGTCAGAAGGGCCAGAGGCCAGCCTCCCTCCTTAATGTATACCATACTCCTCATTGCCCTGAGGACCTTCCTAACATCCAGACTGATTGCACCGTTCCCCGTTCAAAATCCACAGTGGCTTCCAGGGGCTTTCTGTCAAGGGCTAGCTGCAAGGCCTTGCACAGACACTCAATCTCTGCCTCTGACCCCCATTACTTTGCACTGCTGGGGATTGAACCCAGGACCTTCTATGCAGTAGACAGCATGCTGGTGCTCTATCTCCACCCTCACTGTTGGATTCAATTCCAGGAAATGCTCTACCACTTGAGCCATGCTCCCAGCCCCTCACTGGGGATTTTTTCTTCAGGTGTGCACACATGTGCATGTGTGGGCATGCACATGGCATAGCATGTGTGTGGTAGTTGGAGGGCAACTTGTGTGAGTCGGTTTGCCTCTTCTGTGTCCCTTGTGGGGCACAGGGATCAAACCCAGACCAAATGTCAGCACTGGCAGGGAGCACCAGTACCTGCTAAGCCTTGGTGCACTTGGACCGATGCACTCTCATGACTAGTCACCACTCAACCCAAGCAAGCAGTCCCCAGCCCTCTTGAAGCTCTCAGGGCCACTGCAGTCCTCCACCCGCTGGCTGTTTTCCATGCTGTCCCTCCTGGTGCGGTTAACCTGGAAGAGATCTTGGGGTTCACCTGCTTAGGGCCCAGGAAGTGAGTGAGATTCACAGCTGCCGTTATGTCCTCCATGGACATTATGCCCACCCAGGGCAGGGGTGTTCTGGGGTGTCAGAGGCCCCATGAGCCTTCACCTGGAGTTTCTTCAAGGCCTGGCTCTGTTTGCCTTCCCCAGCCCCCCTCCCTGTCCCAATAGGTCCCCTTCTGTGGCTCCCTTACCCCACTATTCTCCTCCTCCCTCGCCCCATTGCTTAGAACAACCATCTCCGGCATTTGTAGCATGATTTATCATCCTCTGTAAACATCCTCACCCCGCTGGCTGTGCAGAGACCTGCTTGGAGCCTATGTGCTGGGGAGTCTCTGCCAGCATACCAGAGCCAGGTGGTGACAGGGCAGAGGGAGTGCCAAATGCCAAAACCTTCCTTCCTCTTACCAAACGTGGTGAGCCTTCTGTCCTGTCAGTACCCTCCCTCATTTCCTTGTGGACAGACTCCTGAGCTGCGCATGGCGGTGCTGGCCTATAACCTCACATTCCCAGTGCTCAGTGAGTGGAGGCAGGAGGACCAGGCAGGCAGGCAAGGTCATCTGCAGCCAGCAGTCTATAGCATGTGAGGCCCAGTCTTGAAAGGAGACAAAGAGAAAGAAGGAAAGAAGAAGAGGATCAAGGGAGGGAGGGGGGTAAAAGGCAGGGAAAGACTAACTCTCATCTCTCCTAGAACTTGCTCGCACTCACCTCAGACACACGTCTTATTAACATCTCGTCGGGACTGTAAGGGACCCTTTAGGTTCTATGTGGTACTTAAGGCCCACCAGCCACCAAACAGCCAAACATTCAGATCTGAAGTTCAGCCTTTCAGTTCGTCCATTCCTTTATGTATTATACAGGCACCCAAACCCAGGGCCTCTCACAGGCCGGGTGTGCAGTGCTGTCCGCTGGGTTGCACGGGTCTTGGTTTTAAGCACTGCACACTTTGCAGGTGTGGCGCACACCTTTAATGTCAGCGCTCCAGAGCCAGAGGCAGGCCCATCTCCGTGATTTTGAAGGCAATCTCTTGTTTGAAGACTGTCTCAAAAACAAAACAAACAAACAAAAAAAAAGAAACAAAAACAAATACCGTACAATTATCGGTTCTGGAAATCGTTCAAAGCCAGCCCTTAAGGAACACAAGGTGGGTGACATGTGACACGGAAGACTTTGACCGAAAGCTGATGAAGCAGATACACAGACGGCAGGCTGGCTCATGTCACTTAGGTTAGGTTGGAGATCATGACAGGTGTTGGGGCATCAGAACCTTCTAGAGAACTAGCCTAGAAAAATGATTCGGAATTGAAAAATTATTCCATATTATTGCAAGAAGGTCACCCATCTTGTGTCTTTCATGTGTTTTGCATTTTTTGAGACAAGGCCTCACTAGGTAGGCCACTGGTGACAGTCCTGCCTCAACCTTTTGAGGACCGTGATAACAGGCGTGTGCCACCACACTCTTCATGGACTCTCTCGGCAAAGCTACACTTCTCCCAAGATAAATGCTGACAAACATCTCACAGAATATGCACTTCGATTTTGAGAAATTTTCATGATAGTTAGAATGGGGAGTTTAAATGCTTTGCATGGGCCTGTGATGGGAATTACTGTAAGATCTCAAAAGTTCAAGGACTGCCTAAGCTACAAAGTGAGTTCTAGGCTAGCCTGAGCTACTTACTGAAATACTGCTTCAAAGTGAAACCATTAAAAGAGAGGCTGGGGGTGTGGTTCAGTGGTAGAGCCCCTTCCTAGAATCCCCCAGTGAGGGGCTGGGGTGTGGTTCAGTGGTAGAGCCCCTTCCTAGAATCCCCCAATGAGGGGCTGGGGTGTGGTTCAGTGGTAGATCCCCTGCCTAGAATCCCCAGTGAGGGGCTGGGGCGTGGCTCAGTGGTAGATCCCCTGCCTAGAATCCCCAGTGAGGGGCTGGGGGTGTGGCTCAGTGGTAGAGCCCCTGCCTAGAATCCCCCAGTGAGGGGCTGGGGGTGTGGCTCAGTGGTAGAGCCCCTGCCTAGAATCCCCAGTGAGGGGCTGGGGCGTGGCTCAGTGGTAGAGCACTTTCCTAGCTGGACTCAGTCCCTAGCATCATATTCACAGACAAAGTAACCTTTGTCTCTCTCATGATGGTCTCCAGGTTCACCTCCAGCTCATCACCTTCTCTTTGGAGCACTTTGTTCCCTTGGCTCTAAGTCATGGCCTTCCTAACGTCCCTGCTCCTCAGCCCCTCTCCAGCATTCAGCTCCTTTCCCCATCCCCAATTCCAAGAGGCCTCGCTTGTCGTCACCAACCCCTCAGCCCAGATGACCTCAGCAGATCTCAGGACTTTAAATACAAGCTACATGTAAACTTAGCATACCTGTGTAATTATTGGTAAGAGGACAGAACACCTGTCATTTGTTTAAGACAGACAAAATCCAAAAGGAAAATGTATCAGTTTGCTTCTCTATTACTCTGATAAAACGCTGACCAAGACAGATTCAATGCAATGCCCATCAAAATCCCAGCAAAATTCTTCAAAGACCTCGAAAGAATGGTACTCAACTTC
>NC_022030.1:19427402-19437070 GCF_000317375.1 Microtus ochrogaster
GGGGGCGGTGGGAACAAGGTAAGATGCCTCCAGACTGGGCAGCAGACACGCCCGGGAGTTCTTGACTCCATCATACCCTTGTGTAGGCTTCAAAATTATTTAGTGAAAAGAACAAATGTTATCTCCAAACGCCAACTTCTCTGCTGCCAGAAGCTCTTGCTGTAGATAGAGCCCAGGCTAGCCTTGAACTCAGGACCTGCCTACCTCAACTTCCCTGGTATTGGGGTTATAGGTGTGCACCACAATGCCTGGCTTTCTGCCAACCGTAAAGTTTATCTAGCTCTGTCCTTTCCCACATGCCATAAGGAGCATCATTCATCAAGTTAAGCAGGCCCCAGACCCTTGCTTAGGGTAGGTGCGGTAGTGTACGTCTGTCAACCCAGCTGGGTGGTCACAAGTTCAAGGCCAACCTGGGCTATGTAGTGAGTGAGAGGCCAACTGGGGTTAAGAGACTGTCTCCAAAAATTGCCCTGCATCAAAAGAACTATCTTTTTAAAAAAAGATATTTCTTTATCTTTATGTGTAGCAAGTGCTAGCCTGTGTTTACCTATACCACATGCTTGCAGCTGTGGAGGCCAGAGGACATCAGGTCTCCAAGGGCCGGAGCTACTGGGGGTTCTGAGCTGTCTGATAGGGGTGCTGGGAACTGAACCAGGTCCTGTAAAGAGCAGTTGGATCTTAGCCATTAAGCCATTTCTCTGGCCCCTCAAAAAGAATTTTGTAAACATCATGGTGTTTTTAGTATGTGCACACAAGTACAGAAGGCTAACTCGTGCTGCTAACTCGTGCCAACATGCGCACTACCTTAGCACCTATACTCTTGTCATGAGAACCCTTAAGTTTCCCTCAGCAAACTCCACGCATTCCCCAGGTGGTTATCATCTGGAGTCATCATGTTGCCTGATGGATCCCTAAGATAACTGTCTGTCACCCTGAGTCATACTTCCTCTCACTCCAGCTTAACCCTCTGCTCAACTTTCCAAGTTCCCTGTCAATCAGCTCCTCTACCTTCCCAAGTCATCTCGGGGCATCTTGCCTAGACAGGTCCTGCGGCTTCCACATGCCCTGCTTGCACTTGACAGCACTGCAGGCCTTTCTCCTCAAAGCACCCAGAGAGTCCTTGTAGAAAGCGCAGTGCATTCTGGTGTCGTCACCCCCCCCCCCCCGCCCCTGCCACCAGTCCTGACTCACATGTGTCTCTCACCTGAACCTCCAGGCAACCACCATTGTGAAGTTTGGGGGTTACTAGGGAAATACTTTATTATTAATAACAATAACACATCAGAACATGCTAGGCCTTGTATGTAGTCCTCCAACCATTTCTTATTGCACCTGAAGTTATAAATCCATACATGACTTAGGAAGACAGTACCTCTGGGTGTAGGCCATCTTGGGCTCTTTCCACAAGCATCATGACCTGAGCTCTCCCGAGAACCCACGGGCGGGAGGAGGAAAATGATTCCTGATGTCCAGACATGTGTACCATGGTTCACACATTCACATCCTACCCCCTACTCCACGTCTCCCTACTCCATGTCCACATGATAAATAAACAAATGTGAGAAATTCTGAAAAACAAACCAACCTGTGCCTCCATTCCTAAGTGCTCATGGCCCCGCTTTCTTCTTGCCGCTCTGTTGGCCCCTCTGGCCATCTCCATGGCTTGTCCCATCCCAACTTTCAGGGACAGGTCATAGGTGAAGGCCACCTTGGTCGGCAATGGCCAGTGATGTCATCAAGTATGCCTATGGAATGCAGCCCCATATAGAATCCAAAGGGAGAGGATGGCAAGATGGCTCTGTAGGTAAAGGCCCTTGCTGCCATGCCTGAGGGTCTGAGTTCAATCCCCAGGCCCCACATGTTGAAAGATGAGAACCCAAATGCTGTCCTCTGACCTCCCCACATACACTAGAAATAAATGTAACAAAAATAAATTTAAATTCTAGCACCAAGGAGGCTGAGATAGGAGTATTGGCCTAAGTTTGAGGCCAGTCCGGGTTACATAGTGAGGCGCTGTCTCAAAAAACCAACAAAACAAAACAGAAAGACAAGCTTTCTGGCCATGCCCCTAGAGATGTGGCAGCCCCTGACCCTCTCTCACACCAACTCTACGACACACTTCATCCTTCATAAGAGCTAGCACCCAGTATTCCCTGACTTCTACGGGAATGGGACACCTGAGGCTTGTGTCTGGTGCGTGGGGGGTCAGTATTCGGGGCAGAGCCCCATCTGTGAGGTGCTGCTACCAGCAAATGACCTTGTGGGACCCTAGCTAGAGGACACCCAGTTCATGCTGCTTTGCATGCTGGGGAACCCCCTCGCCCACACCTGCAGTCAGAGCCATAGAGAGAGATGGGGGAGGGCGGACTGAGTTTGTTTCTTCCTGTCCCAGGCCCACTCCACCTCTTGGGGGCTTCTGAACCTCCCTGAAGACTCACTTCCTTGCCCTTTAATGCCTTCGCTCAAGCACCACCCCCTATAGTAACTTTCTGGGGCTCTGCCACACCCTGTGACTTTTAAAACTCTCAATTCCCTTGTCTTTTTCTTAGAGTTTTATTTTCTTTGTAAAACTAATACATAAAAATTGAATGTGTATGGTGGGCAATGGATTTTATTATGTTTGTCTCAGGTGTAAGTGTGTCTATGCATGTGCACGTGTGTGTGGCACGCACACACATGGAAGGCAGCGGACAACTTTTAGAACGCCATTCTCTTTATCATGTGGGTGCTGAGGATGGAACTCAGGTCATCAGGTCCAGCAGCAGGAACCTTTACCAATTGAACTATCTCGTCAGCCCCCACACAATGTTTTGGTATAAATGTATGTAGGCCACAACTACAGCACACTCAATTGTGAAGTGTTCCAACTGTCCAGTTGCAGGGATTAAGTCTCCTTTCTTGATTCTTTCAGAGGTGCCCCCTGGCCAAACATGGTGGCACATGCCTATGGTCCTCAGGAGGTGGAGGCAGGAGGATCAGGGGTTTAAAGCCAGCCTGGGCTACCCAAAACTCAGGACAAGCTCATGGCCCTCACTAAGCCTTTGGCAAGGATTATATTCCTTTGTTCCGGTTTAGCATTTTTAACTCCAAAAAGCCGCAAACAAATGACTAAGATGTTAGCCCCTAAATAATAATCCTTCCTTGGGTTTATAGAACTCAGAAGAACCCGCTGACCTTCAGATGACGTCAGAGGGCCCTTCAGTTCAGTTGTGGATTAACACAAACTTTGCAAACTGCTCTGCAGTTTAGCTTAAAAACAAACAAACAAGGTAATAAGACCTTTGAAAGAGAAGAGAGGAAGTATGCCCCCTCCCCCCACCCTCGTGCTCCCAGAAGTCGAAGCCCACTTTGAGCTTCTACAAGAAAAAAGGAGATGTTCTGGGGCTAGAAATCCAGCCCAGCATGCAGCCTTCCTACCCACTGTCTCCCCACAACTCTGTTTCCTCTTCAGAAAAGTGTGGGTGTGACGGTGCCCATCTTTAATCCCAGAAACCCGGAGACACAGGCAGGCGGATCTCTGTGAGCTAGAGGCTAGCCCGGTCTACATAGGGAATTCCAGGACAGACGGGGCATCATGGTCTCCAAAAAAAAAAAAAAAAGTTCGCCAAGACAGGAGTCTGGAAGCAGGACTCCCTCCAAATGGAAGACCAGTAAGAAACTTGACTCCCTTTCTCTCTTATCTCTTGAACGTCTGCCTCTTCTGGAGCGCCTAGACCTGGATCTGGACTCTGACAGCTGCTGACATCTGCCTGACCTCGTACACTCAGTGGTATTATTGCTGAGAACACATGAGCCTGTTTTTCAGGGCTTTCACATGGAGGGTTTACTGCTCGTAACTATAGTCACAATGTCAGACGTACGACGGCCTGTGTGTGGAAGCGGGGTGCATGCACGTGAGTGTGGGTCCACATATCTGTGCACACGCCCATGGAGGCCATTGAGTGTCTTCTTTCATTGCTCTCTACCTTACTGCCGTGAGACAGGGTCTCTCACTGAAACGGGAGCTCAGTTGGCAGCACCCAGGAGCTGTTTGCATTCACCCCATGATGAACGCTGAAACTCCATTCCCAGTGGATCCGATGCCCTCTCCTGACCTCCATGGGAACCAAGCACACACATGGTGGGTGCACTTACACACATGCAGGTAAAACACTCATACACACAAAATAATTAAATACTAATTAAAAAGAATACTGCCACATGCATGTATACAGTGGAATACGTGTTTATAGAAGGAAGGCTCAGGATGCGTGTGTAGGCATCAACAGAAAGCTGAACAGCCTGAGCGGCTGCTAGCGTGAGAACTCTGTGGCGGACTGTGCGGCTGACCCTCCCTGGGCGAGTCAATCTTGGCTTGGTAGCTGGGCTCTGATACTCCCTAACCATGGGGCCTTCGAGTTCAGCTTCCACTTTCCTGTCAATAAGGGAGGGAGCTGTACCGAGAGAAGTCAGGGGAGGCACAGCCTGGTACACAGTGGCCCAAGGTCAATGCTTAGCCTCTCCCTGCCCATTTGGTGGTGTGTGCACAGTTGAGTACACTCACTCCGCGTGAGTGAACATGGAGGCCAGAGTTTGACGTCAGTGATGTCTATTTTTTGTTTTTATGTGTATGAGTGTTTTGCTGCGTGTATGTCTGTGCACCGCATCCATGCTGTGCCCGTGGAAGCCAGAAGAGGCCTATTTTTGGAGTGAGTTCATGGGCAATTTAAGACTTGGTCTCAAAAAATAAAATCTGGCCTGGAAAGATGGCTCTGCAGTCAACAGCACTGGCTGCTCTTGTAGAGGGCAGGGGTTCAATTCCCAGCACCTTTGTGGTGGCTCAAAACCTTCTGTTACCTGGTTCCAGGAATCCAATGCCCTCTTCTGGTCTCTGACAGCACCAGGCATACACAGGGCGCTCAAACATACTTACAGGCAAAGCACTCATACACATAAAAAAAGAAATCTTTAAAAAATATAAGCAGAGAGCTGGGTTGTAGCTGAGTGGTAGAATGCTTAAGTTCAGTCCCCAATACCCGATCTCAAATATATGTATGCTAAAACTCAGGGATCCGTGAGCCGGCTTGCTGCCAAACCTGGGCCCTCAGTCTGATCTGTGGGACCCATGTGATGGAAAGAGAGTACTGACTTCTGCAAGTCACCCTCTGCCTCCATGTGTACGTGCACACCCATGCACACACAATAAATGTTACAAAATAGACAAGCCTTTAATTCAAGCCTCATCCTAACCCCCAGAGGCCATACATCCTGCTTAAAGCTCCAGTGACTGCAGAAGCATTGAGCTCTTTATGAACAGCCCTCCAACAGCCATGCCCTGCAGGCCACCTTCAGCCAGTAAACCTGTGCTTTCTGTCGCCAGGCTTTAATTACAAAACTCCTTCGGAGGCTGGGGATGTGGTCCAGTTGGCAGAGTGCTTATCTAGGATGCATGAAGCTCTAGGTCAATCCCCAGCCTCACACAGACAGGCATAATGGAGCATGTCTGTATCTCAGCACTCCAGAGGGCACTTGTATTGAAATTTGAAAGAAAGGGAAGGCAAACTTTAAGTCTTGGCAGCTGCCCACAGGAGAATGGAGAGAAGAGCTGGGGGGTGGGGAAGGGGGGCTGCTGTCTGAGTTACGGCCATCACTGAGATTAGCATGCATGGAGACCATAGTGTGTGTGTGTGTGTGTGTGTGTGTGTGTGTGTGTGTGTGTGTGTGCGCGCGTGCGTGTTGAAATGCTACATAGCAAGGCTCTCTTTCTTTTCTTAGTACAAAAGAGAAAGAGGGAGGAAACAAAGAAGAGCTGGAGGGGGCAGGATCCCAGCACTCTGGAGGCGAAGGTAAGAAAGGGGGTGCATGCAGGTAGGATAAGAGACAGGGGCAGCAGGGTAACAACACTGAGGCCTTTTTAAAAAGGAAAAGAACTGGTGGAGGTGGCACATTGCCATTCACCTGTCTTTCCGTTGGGCAACCAGACACCTGGTGGTTGGCTGAGTCCCCATGAGTGCAGCCCACTGTCTTATGCCTTCTTGCAGCTTCATGCTGTGCGTGAAGTCTTTTGAATGTCTGCCCCTTTTGCAGACCCAGGCTCCTAGCAGCCATCAGTAATTGATATGATAGTTCTGTCCTCAATCAGGCCACATACACCTGAGGCTTCTGATGCCCATCGCTTGCCACAGATGCCAGTCTAGACCTTTCTCTAGGTCAGCCCTTTCTCAACCTGCAGGTCTCAACCCCTGGTGGGGGTGTCCAACGACTCTTTCACAGGGGTCGCCTAAGACCATGGGAAAACACGGGTATTTACATTATGATTCATAATAGCAAAATTACAGTTATGAAGTAGTAACAAAAACAATTTCATGGTTGGTCACCATACCACAAGGAACTGTGTTATTATTACTATTATTTGATTTTTCTAAACAGGGTTTCTCTGTGCAGCCCTAGCTGTCTTGGAACTTCCTTTGTAGACCAGTCTGGGCTTGAACTTGGAGATCCACTTGCTTATGCCTGGGAATAAAGACATGCGCCACCACGGCCCGTTGGAGGGGCTGTTTTATTTTTTTGCTTTTTCGAGACAGGGTTTCTTTGTGGTTTTGGAGCCGGTCCTGGAACTAGCTCTTGTAGACCAGGCTGGTCTCGAACTCACAGAGATCCGCCTGCCTCTGCCTCCCAAGTGCTGGGAGTAAAGGCATGCGCCACCACCGCCCGTTTGAGGGGCTGTTTTAAAGGGTCACAGCATTAGGAAGATTGAGAACCACTGAACTAGGTGTTCTCGCTGCCCTTGTTTAACTGGGCCGTGCCCATAAGCCCTTCAAGATCGCGCCCCACAGCCAGTCCCTAGTCAGTCCTATATTTACAGCATTCGGTCGGCCCAGAACACTGGAATTACTCCTCTCCACCGCATCCTACCCCGTCCCGCCAAAACTACCGAAGACCCGGGATTCGAACTTGAAATCTAAGCAGCGGCCCGCCCAGAGGAACCATGCGCATGCGCCATTTTCAGCCGCACCGTGCTCCCCGCCTCCTCCGTAATCCGCATGCGTACCGAAACCAGGAACCTCCGCGCGCGCGCGCCCAGTCCACAGCGCATGCGCAGAGCCAGCAGAGCGGGGCCTGACTTGGACTGCACACTGTCTTCCTCTTCTTCCTCCTCTGGGCGCTTCCAGGACGCCGAGGCCTGTTCCGGAATAGCTGGCACCCGCTTTCTCTGCCTCTCTCTCACGTTTGTGACCTTCCGGCGCCATTAACTCGGCAGGTGGAGGACCCTCCCCGCCCACGCTGCACTCCTGTCACTCGGAGCGCGCGCCGCGCCCCAGGAACCAATCAGCAGCCGCCGGTGGTAAGGGGGGGCCCCGCGAGTCTGCGAGAGGCAAGCGCGCCGGCGGGGCGGGGCTTGAGGGGGTGGGGCGTGCTCAAGCCGCGCCCCCTGCTCTACCGTTAGGAGGTTGCTGGGCAGCTGGCCCAAGTGAGTGGGAACCTGAAGGTCTCACATTGGTGACGCCGTTGGCTGGAGGTACAAATAAATTAGAGCTCCTGTGAAGTGTCCCCGTAGCACCGATATGGCCCTCCTAATAACATCAGGAGGATATTTCTGGAAATACTCCCATAGAAGCCCGAAGCCCGACACTCTTACATACCCAAGGAATGTATTCGTGAGACCTGGGTTTGGGGGTTCTCTATGCCTGAGTATAGGGAGGAGGCCCCGAATAAAATTGCAAATATAAATAGTTTTAAGTACTAGGGAACACTTAGAAAAATTAGTAAATAGGACTGGGCACGGTGGCTCACACTGTAATCCCACCAGTGTGGAGCCAGAGACAGGATTGCCTTGAGTTTGAGGCCATCCTGAGCTACACAGAACAGGACCCTGTTCCAGAGGGAGAGGAGAGGAGGAGAAAGCTGTAGACTATTAAGTTCTGGAATGTGTCGTGCCTCAAGCATTAGAACAGTTAGGAATTGGGGGTCTCCAGGAAAATTTTGCAAAGCAACTTGTCAATTCTGGAAGACTCCCCAGAAGAGACGCTTGAGAACAGAGGTGGTCGTGGCTCAGTCTGTGAAGTGGTTGTTTGTAAGCACAAGGACCTGAGTTTGAACCCTGCAACCACATGAAAAGTGGGGTGTGGTGGCGTGGATTTGTAGTCCCCTGCTGGGGGCGCAGAGCCGGGCAGATGTGTGGGTTTCCTTGGTCAGCAGTATATCCTAGTTGATAAGCTCTGGGTTCTATTGAGATATCCTGTCTTAAAAAGAAAGTGGGGCTGGCAAGAGGGCTCATTAGGTAAAGGTGCTACCAAAGCCAAAGAGCTGATTTCCATCTCTGGGACTTACATGGTGGGAAGAGAAACTGGTCTCTCAGAGGTTGTCACCTGACTTCCACATATATGATACATCTCTGTGCATGTGTGTATGTGGGTGGGTGGGTGTGCGCGTCTGCGCATACACTATTAGTGATTTGAAAGAAAGTGGATGGCACCTAAGAAACTACACCTGAGATTGACACCTGGTCTCCACATGTGCACGCATGCACACATGCATGCACACTACACCTGATATTGACACCTGGTCTCCACATGTACACGCATGCACACATGCATGCACACTACACCTGAGATTGACGCCTGGCCTCCACATGTACACACACACATGCATGCACACTACACCTGAGATTGACACCTGGCCTCCACATGTACACACACAGACACATGCATGCACACTACACCTGAGATTGACACCTGGTCTCCACATGTTCACACACACACACATGCACACTACACCTGAGACTGACATCTGACCTCCACATGTACACACACACATGCAAGACAAAGAAGCTCTGGAAGTCCCCACCCCAAGAATATGCTTATTAGGCTTCATCTCTGTGAGGTCAGTGTGAGCCCTGAAAATAAACAGTTACGTAATAGTTTGTGGAGAGTGCTCCCAGAGAACTCTGGAGACAGCAGGTCGATGGCCGCTTAGGTTCTGGATTGTTCCCCACAAGAGCTGTTAAGTAGACTCAAATACTGATTCCAGAACACTGCGCAATGGACAAAGGGGGATAGTCACAGTAAACAGGCACTTTAGTGTGAGGCAGGATCCCTGTGGCGCACCTGGGAGGTTTTCAGAATAATAGGGGGGAAGACAGTTAATTGCAGGGGAGGAAGAAGCCCCGGGTTGTGGAGAGGTCCTGGGTCTGTAAACAGTCATTTACGCTCTGAATCACTCCCATAAGCATCTGTTATCAGCCCTTGCCCTCCTCGGTCAGTCCAGTCTGTGGCTGGGAAGAGGGGCTAGACAAGCCCTACACGGCTAGCAAGATTGCCCCTCATTTCTAGAGTGTTTCACGGGGACCTGCTGATGTCATCAAGGCCTGAGGTGAACATGGGGAGGGTTTTGAAGGAACGCAGTGTAAGCGCCAGATGCTGTGTGTCTAGGTTCTTGGGGACCACACTGTCCCCACCTCTACTGCTTCTGCTGTCTGTGGAAGGCAGCCATAGCCACTCCGTAAATTGGTTGGGGCTAGGTTCCAATGACATTGTATGTTTGGAAACTCAAGACAATGTAGATTCGGTCTACGGGCCATGGTTTGCCAACCTGACCTCTTGAGCGAGACCAGGCCATCCATACAGTCCTGTGGACAGGGGAGGACTCAGGCCGTCCATACAGTCCCGTGGACAGAGGAGGACTCAGGC
>NC_022030.1:19437265-19439693 GCF_000317375.1 Microtus ochrogaster
GACAGGGGAGGACTCAGGCCATCCATACAGTCCCGTGGACAGGGGAGGACTCAGGGCTGTTCCACAACACATTCCACTGTAAAGAGACACTAGTGGTGGAGAGTAGGTCATCTTGAGGATTAGACACTGGAGAGACTGGGAAGTTCAGAGTGGGAGGGCTGACCAGCAGAAGGTAGTCCATGGGAACCCAGTGGGCCTGGGGGAGCCAGCCCCTGCCGCTCTCACCACACTCACGGGTCAGCAGTCCTTCGACTGATTTGTAAGAAAATGACTTGGGAAGGAGACTCTTGTTTTTGTGTGGCTCTGCTCCTGTAGGTTGTTTGTGCTGGAACATTTCAGCAGTTGTGAATAGATATATTTCTCACTGCCCTCAGGAGTAGACTGTGGGATTGCCAATACTCGTGTCTTGTTTTGCCATGGTTGCCATTAAGCTGCCTTGGTGATCAGACTGGCTGCCTGAGCTCTAGCCTCCGCACTCACATTTCTTATAGTCAAGAAGAGGGAGAGGCAAAAGACTGTGCCTGTTTCTGTAAGGGGACATTTTCGAGTACTCCCAAACCATGCTTCTGATACCACACCAAAAAAAAAAAAATTAAAAAAGTATTTTCTGGATAGCTGTGTGTTTACCTCACCAAATGGAAGAAGTCAGGAAAGATACAGGACACTGGCGGCCACCTGTTCCCTCAGCCACAGATCTCCCTTTGGGTTGTTCTCTGTGCATACATATGTATGTGGTTACATGCACATGCGTGTAGTACCCAAGGAAGCCAGAAGAGGGCGGTGGGCCCCAGAGCTGGAGTTCGAGGTGATTGTGAGCCGTCTATGTGGATGCTGGAAAAGGGACTCCCTCTTCTGCAAGAGCAGTATGTACTCTTAACTGCTGAGTCATCTCTCCAGCCTCTGGTTTGTTTGTGGGGTTTGGTTTTGGTTGTTTTTGTGAGGATTCATTTATAACAGTGGGTGGGTGGGTGTAATGGGTGCAGGTATGTGTGGATGCCAGAAGCATTAGTAACTTGGTGTGTGAAGTCAGTTCTCTCCCACCATGTGGGTCCTGGGGATTGAACTCAGGTCATCAGTGTTGGTGGGAAACATCTTTACCCACTGAGCCATCTCTCTGGTCCAGTGGTTCCTTTTATAAGGAGGAGCCTTCATATAGTCAGATGAGCCCCATGGAGAGGGAGGATTCCTTTGCGCTAAAATCTTCTTGTTCCCTCCAGGTGACCATGTCAGAGTCTGGGCACAGTCAGCCTGGGCTCTATGGGGTAGAGCGGCGTCGGCGGTGGAAGGAGCCAGGCTCCAGTGGCCCCCAGAACCTCTCTGGGCCTGGAGGTCGGGAGAGAGACTACATTGCACCCTGGGAGAGAGAGAGACGGGTGAGTGACCCCAAAGATGGCATGCAGAAATCCAGGGCTCTTGTTTGGTTGAACTCCTGCTGTCAGCCAGGCTCAATACAGGGCTAGTGGACATATCCATGTCTAAAACTGCCCTCAAAAAGCAAGGAGGGAGAATAATAAAGGGGCTATTTTTGATAATGTGGCTAAGAAGACCTTTGAAGAGGTGACTTTGTGATTTGAGGTTTTTTTTATTCCTTTTTTAAGGTTTATTTTATTATTGTTATGTGGAATGGGAATGTTCACATGAGTACAGGTACCCTTGGAGGCACCAGATTCCTTGGGAACTGGAGTTACAGACAGTTGTGAGCCACGTGCTGTGGGTGCTGGGAACTGAACTCAGGTCTTTTGGAAGAGCAGCAAGTACTCTTAACCACAGAGCCATGTCTCCAGCACCAAGAGGTGACTTTGAGTTGGGGCCTGAAGGAGGTGAAGGGACAAGCCATTCCAGACCCTAGATGAAGAGCACTGTGGACAGAACACCATGTGCAGGGGTCGTGGTGACCTGTGTGGTGGCTGGTGAGGCTGCAGCAGGAGGGGGACCTGAGAGGAGGTGAGCTCAGATCCCACTGGCATGACGGCATTTCACAGAGAGTATTGAGCCAGAGCTGATACCGGCTCCTGTTTCAGAGTCGTGTGCCCCACTAACAGGGCATGTATGCCACTGTTTGCAGAGTGTCCTGTCTCTGTGGGGCTTCCTGAACCCTCACAGGTGCCATGTGAGCCCATGGACTCTGTTTCATGCACAGCCCTTGGGGGACTGTCCAGATCTTCCCACAGCTTGTCAGCCATAGTCCCTGAAGAAGCTGCTGAAAATCTTACCTTTGTCTCAGGCGAGGCTGCTCCCTGACCTTTGTACATCCTCCTTACCCACCTGACCGCAGCCCCTTCTTGTCATTCTGCTCATGTGTGTTCTTCTCCTGCTGGGCTTGTTCTGGATCTCCTGCCCTTCCCATCCTGCTTGTTAGACACCCCTGCTCATGAGCACAGCTGTCTGTCACCCCCTCCCTGCCCTTCCTCCTTGTTAGACACCCCTG
>NC_022030.1:19440033-19452426 GCF_000317375.1 Microtus ochrogaster
GCGGGCCTCTGAGCCAGCAGAATGAGTAGGACTTACAGAGAAACAGGCCCAGTGAGGGTCCACAGTGACCTTAACCAGGAGCAGGCCTGAAATTTGAACCTTCCCCTCTAGACTGAGGGTGATCGGGAGGCAGAAGAGGATGACACATAGGAAGGAGTGCATTTGCCTGTGAGAACAGGGACAGGGCCAAGGGCTTGGCAGTCAGGGTAGTAAGGATCCCAGTGGCTCTCACAGAGCAGGCACCTGCCATGTATCAGGGGTCCCACTAGGCAACACACAGGCAGTTTCCCTCTGTCCTATATTGTCCTGTGAAGGTGGAGCTCCTGCCCTTCCCCCAAGGTTGACCAGGTAGGATTGGGTGTAGCTCTTACTTGGGTTCCCACACCCCGCTCTCCCTCCTTCCCATGAGGCTGCAGAGGACGCTGTCGGGGTTGCGAAGATGTGACTCTGAAGCCGGGTGAATAGTTAAGAGCGAGTTCCCATGCTCAGCCACATTCTGCATGGGTTTCCAGTCTCAAGGGCGTAGTATCAGCACCTGGGTAGGGTTGGGAGGCTTCATGGAGGTTGTCTGGATTAATAGCTGCATTCTCTCTCCTCAGGATGGCAGCGAAGACCCCAGCACTAACGTCATGCAAAAAACCCCCATCATCCTCTCAAAGCCTCCAGCAGAGCGGGTGAGCATTGAGGACCTCAGGAGGGAGGTGGGAAGAGGGGTGATGGGAGGTCTCCACGGTGATCTGCAACCTTCTCACTCCCACAGTCAAAGCAGCCGCCACCAACCACAGCCCCAGCAGCACCACCAGCCCCAGCCCCACTGGAGAAACCCATTGTGCTCATGAAGCCACGTGAGGAGGGGAAAGGGCCTGTGGCTGGAACAGGAGCTGCCACCCCTGAGGGCACTGCCCCACCCCCCACAGCCCCTGTGCCACCCAAAGGAGAGAAGGAGGGGCAGAGACCCACGCAGCCTGTGTACCAGATTCAGAACCGGGGCATGGGCACTGCAGCACCAACTGCCATGGACCGTGAGTGGACCCCGCAGCCTAGGCAGGGACCAGTTCCTAGCCGCCTTAGATCCTCTCCGTCCTGTCGGGCCAGGCCACGCTCCTGCCTTCCTGGCCCACTCAGACCCTCACTGCCCTGTGTAGATGGCAACTGTACTTTCGTTTCCCAGACACTCAGACCCAAATAATCACACAGAAACTATATTAATTACAATACTGTTTGACCAATATCTTAGGCGTCTTTCTAGCTAACTCTTATATCTTAAATTAATCCATATCTATTAATCTGAGTATTGCCACGAGGCCATGGTTTACCAAAAAGGTTCTGGCCGCAGCATCTTTTTCCTTGACTCTGCCTACTCTCTTTATCTCTGTTCAGATTTTCCACCTGACTTTACTTTGCTAAGCCATTGGCTAAAACAGCTTTATTCACTACCCAATAAAAGCAACACATATACAGAAGGACTTCCCACATCATTTCCCCTTTTCTATCTAATTAAAAAAGGAAGGTTTTAACTTTAACATAGTAAAATTACATATAGCAAAACAGTTATCAAACAAAAATTATAGTTACAATATTTAGTCCATTTACATTTGGCAAATTAAGGAAAATACTTTATCCTGTATTTGTGAGTCTACAGTTTTATATCTAATTTATCTTTCATCATAACTAAGGAAAACTATAACTGTCTTCAACTCCAGCAAAGACCCCAGAAGGATATAATATTGCCTAAGTAAACAGAAGTGCATTGTAAGCAACTTCCAAAGTTCTAGAATTGACAGAGACATCTTGCTGCCTGGACAGTCACCCAAAGTTCTTCTGTGATGTTGGGGCATCCACCTTAGTCTATAGGCAGCAGTCTTTTTCCATGAAGCAGGAAATTTGAAGGTTTTTTTTTTTTTCTGCCTTGTAATGGCAAAGTTTGTCAGTTCCTATCTTCTGTGTCCTGCAGAGTGTCTGGCAGTTTCTTCTGTGAAGCAGGAACCCTGAAGGACCAGCCCATCTTTTGGAAAGTTTAGCAGTCACTTTTCTGTGGGTCCTGCATGTCCAGTTCATACAGCATACCATTAAGCAGTCCAGGCAAGAGCAATTTCTTGCCCAAATGGCTAGCCTTGTATTGAAGGCAAATGCCATAACAAGTTTCTTCAATGCCCATTAACCTCTCTGAATTGATGCTGCCAGAAGCAGGCATGTCTCACTGTCAAGAAAAGTCTAAGTTCTTAAACCATTTTAAATGCCATATTCTGTAGGTCTTTGGAGTGTTGAAGATTATCTAACTGAAATATATCTCTGTATATCTAGAAACTAACATGACTAAAAGTTTATTATAGATAACTATCTATTAGCCTGTATTTCTTGATTATACATTACATTTTTAAATGAGCTGCAAACGTAATACCTTAAACAAGAGCAGAAATACATATCGACCTTAAATCTGTATGGACCAAAACCCATACCAATGCAGAGTATTCATCTCTATATGAATCCTCTCTCTTTCTGTCCAGCTGTGGTGGGCCAGGCCAAGCTCCTGCCCCCGGAGCGCATGAAGCACAGCATCAAGCTAGTGGATGACCAGATGAACTGGTGTGACAGCGCCATTGAGGTACGGCCTCCCTAAGTCCCACACGTCTGTCCATACCCCTCCAGAACAGCCCTCAGGACCTGCGAGGAGCTCCCATCCAGCTTAAGGGCTGCAGTTGAAAGACTGGGTCTGCTGATGTTAGGCAAGAAACAGTGGGGATTGGACCCAGGGCCTCCTGCACGCTAACAACTTCTCTGTTCCCGAGCTCCAGTTCCAGGTTGCTTTGAACTTTTTTGGTTCAGAAGTAGGGTACTAAGTTGCCCAAGCTACTCTTGAACTGTCTAGTTTTCCTGCCTTAGCCTCCTGTGACACCAGGGCTAGTTGAAACCCTGACATGCTCCGATGTCTCTTGCTAGACATCCCTGCTACCCTAATACCAGAACCTCTGTGCCATGGCACAGCAGAGGAAGGTCCTGATCCCGCTCCCACACTCCTCCGGGGTCCAGCGGCATGCTGTCTTCACAGTGCCAGCCAGAGGCTCCTTCCCTGCAGCTCCTGCTCTAGCGAGGGCATCGTATTATCAGGCCGACGTGCCTGTGCCTCTCTGCTTTTGTACCTCTTCCACTGTTCAGCAGACTCTGGAAGGGCCGCCCCTTCCTTACCCCTGTAGCCTCAGCCTGTTAGTGCAGCATGCCAGTGCTGTTTATTAACCTGGCCGTGCCTGCTGGCTTCACTGGGCCCTTTCTGTAGTGATAAAGCCACTCTTTTTGCATTGCCTCGTTTGGCAGCCTCCACCTCTGCAGGGCTACTGAGCACTTGACATTGTGACCCCTATTTAATGAATTAAAATAGCCACATGTGATCCTGCTGCCACAGTGAACCTCAGTCCTGGGTAGTTTGGCTCATTAGACTCCAGTTGGCCTTTGGAAGAGGTTCTTCTGCCCCCTGGTGGTAAAGATCGGCAAAGCTGGTGACCGGAGGCAAAGGTCTCAGGTGTTTACAGACTTAGCTCCTTGTTCTGATCTAATCACACTCTGATCTGCAGAGACTGCCCAGAGCAGGGGCCTGACTTGGGTGGTCCTGTCTTCCTGCCTCTCCATTCCTCCCCTGAAATACACTGGCCTTTCCCCACTGGTTCTCAACCCTCCCTAGCTGCCCCTGCCAGGCTCTACTAGGCTTGTGAGGCTCATGTCTTCCATTGCCCCCCAGTACCTGCTGGATCAGACTGACGTGTTAGTGGTCGGTGTCCTGGGCCTCCAGGGGACAGGCAAGTCCATGGTCATGTCACTGTTGTCGGCAAACACTCCAGAAGAAGACCAGAGGTGAGGCACGGAACAGTGTTGAAGACCAGGGGAAGGTGGTCATCCATGGGGAGAGGGACTGGGATTGTAACGAAAGGCTTCAAGGTGGCTTCCTGTCCTGGGCTCATGTCATGGACGAGGATGAGTATGGGCTGTCTGTGGATTGAGGCTCACCAAGGCTTTCAGAAGGTGGTGGCTGCCTCAGGCTCTCCTCTTGCTCAGGTAGTCTTTTAATTTAACTTTTATGCGTTTGAGTGTTGTGCCTGTGTATATGTCTATGTACTGCTTGCTTCATGGTGCCCACTGGAAGCCAGGAAAGGTTTCAGATCTCCTGGAATGGTGGTTACAGGCAATGTGAGCCTCCCATGTTGGAACTGGAAACTGAACCAGTGTTCTCAACTGCTGAGCCATCTCTCCAGCCCCTCAAGTGAATTATTGACGGATGAAGCAGCTGGCACAGAGCCCAAGAGTTAAGGGTATCTGGTGATCTGGGAGATAGGACAGGAAAAGAGCGGATTCTGCGCTAGCCTTGGTCCTCCTGTGTTATGTTCCTCTGCACAGGAACGGTGAGGCCTGAGGTGTCGCTGACCTGCACACGGGTCTTCTGTGAGGGGACATGAGATGAAGATAAATGGTGATAGTAGAAGAGAGGATTTGGAAGGGGACCTTAAGAACTGCGTCCTGACGCTGAGGCAGGGAAGCCTGGCCCTCCTAGAAATAACCTTTCCACATATGCGAGTCATGGGTTAACCAAGCCCTACCCCCTACATGGAGAGTGACTTGCCACATGTCCCACGTTACATATGCATGCCTTCTCCCCCTTTCTCGTGTGCACATGCTCTCACACACACATCCACTAGGTTCTCCCTACTGTCTCCTAAAGCACCTCTTAACACAAGACATCTGGCTTGCAGTGTCTTGGGACTTACTACTTCAGGCGCCACCATACTGTTGGCATTAATTAGCCTCTTTTCTAAAGTTGATTCCGCCCAGTGTCTCACTGGAACTTCCCCTCTCTATCTACACAACCTAGCGGGAGCAGGGAAGGCAGGGACGGGGGACTAGAGGAGCGTGAGAAGACCAAAGGAAGACTCAAAATAGGGATGGGCCATGTCTTGGTTAGGGTTACTATTGCTGTAATGAAACATCATGACCTAAAGCAATTTGGGGAGGAAAGGGCATATTTGACTTCCACTTCCACATCATAGTCCATCACTGAAGGAAGTCAGGGCAGGAACTCAAACAGGGCAGGAACCTGGAGACTGGAGCTGATGCAGAGACCAGTGGAGGAGAGCCGCTTACTGGCTTGCTGTCATGGCTCGCTTAGCCTGCTTTCTTATAGAATCCACCTAGGACCAGCAGCCCAAGGATGGTACCACCTGCCGTGGACTAGGCCATGAGATAATACTCTACAGCAGTGGTTCTCAACCTGTGGGTCTTGACCCTTTCACAAATCACCTAAGACTATTGGAAGACACAGGTATTTACATTACGATTCATAACAGTAGCAAAATTACAGTTATGAAGAAGTAACAAAAATAATTTTATGGTTGGGGGTCACCACAGCCTGAGGAACTGTATTAAAGGGTTGCGGCATTAGAAAGGTTGAAAACAGTTTTGCTTGCAGCCTGATCTTATTGAAGCATTTTCTTTCTTTCATTTTTGAGGGGCAGGTGGTTCAAGACAGAGTTTCTCTGTGTAGCCCTGGCTGACCTGGAACTTGCCCTGTAGACCAGCCTGCCTTGAACTCACAGAGATCCACCTGCCTCTGCCTCCCAAATACTGGGATTAAAGATGTGTTCTGCCACCACCCAGCCCGTGAAGGTATTTTCTTAATTGAGGTTTCCTCTCCCATGGTTTGCTGCATGACATAAAACCATGCAGCACATTGACTCCTTGTCATCTTGACAGACACACATACCACATTCAGCCACAACCTTTCCTTTCTCAATGATCCCAAGATCTCACGTGAAAGACATAAATAACTTTAAAAGACTTACAGTCTTTTTTAAAAAAAATACTTATTTATTATGTGTACAATATTCTGTCTGTGTGTATGCCTGCGGGCCAGAAGAGGGCACCAGACCTCATTACAGATGGTTGTGAGCCACCATGTGGTTGCTGGGAATTGAACTCAGGACTTTTGAAAGAGCAGGCAATGCTCTTAACCTCTGAGCCATCTCTCCAGCCCAATACCCATCTCTTTAAAAATCAAAAATCTCTTCTACTGTGGACCCCCATAAAAAGCAAAATTAAGTTAAATACTTTCTTGTTTCAAGAGGGAAGAACCAGGGTACAGTCAAAATCAGATCAAAGCAAAACCAACAATATAAATAGCTCAACGTCCAATGTCTGGGATTCACTCGATCTTCTGGACTCCTCCAAGGGCCTTGTGTCACTTCTCCAGCTCCACCATCTACTGCTCACACACTTGTCTTCTGGGTTCTGCAGCTCCACTGCACCATAGCTGCTGTTCTTGGTGCTTATCCCATGTATGCTAGCTGGTTTTGTGTGCCAACTTGACACAGGTTAGGGTGATCAGAGGAAGGAACCTCAATTCAGGAAATGCCTTGGTGAAATCCGGCTGTAAGGCATTTTCTCAATTAGCAATTCATTTCCATTGTGGGTGCTGCCATTTTCCTGCTGCTGGTTCTGGATTCTATAAGATTCTATAAGAGAGCAGGAGCAAGCCAGGGGAGCAGGCCAGTGAGCCCTCTATGGTCTCTGCATCAGCTGCTGCTCCCAGGTTCCTGACCTGACTTCCTTTGGTGATGAACAGCAATGCTGAAGTGTAAGCCTCATAAACCCTTTGCTCCTCAACTTGCTCTTTGGTCATGGTGTTTCACCACAGCAGTAGAGACCCTAACTGAGACACCATGGTACTGGCATCGCCAAAACACTGGGGTCTTCTGCTACAGCTGGGCTGTACTTTCACCAATAGCTTCCCCTAGGCTCTCTTCATGGTGCCAAGTCTCAACTTCTTTACATGACCCCTTCAGTCCTGAGCCTTCAACTGCCACTGAGGCTGCGCCTTCCCCAGTGGCCTCTCCTGGCCTCTCACAGTGCCAAGCCTCAGCTGCTCTCCATGACCCCTTCCTGCCTTCAAAAGCAGCACTTCCTGGGTGACTCTTACATTACCAAGTTCAGTTGCCAACTTGTACAGCCTTGGCCACCTCTGGAACAAGGGCAGGAACCTGGAGGCAGGAGCTGATGCAGAGGCCATGGAAGGTGTTGCTTACAGGCTTGTTAAGCCTGCTTTCTTATAGAACCCAGGACACAATCCAGGAATGGTACCACCTGTCATGGTCTGGGCCCTCCCCCATCAACCACTAATTAGGAAAAGTCCTGCAGGCTTGTCTGCAACCCAGTCTTACCGAGGCATTTTCTCAATTGAGGCTCCCTCTTCTCAGATGACTCCAGCTTGTGTGGAGTTGACATAAGACTGCTCAACACCAGACACAGTAAGGAATGAAGGCCAGGTTGTTCCCAGAAGCTGGAGCTGGGCTTTTGTACAGAGGGTGCCTTATCCTTAGTGTACAAAGGGCTGTGAGCCCTTTGTGTGGAGTCTCGCATCTGAAGCACAGTTTTATTGTTGCTGTGATTGGAGATGGGGGTTTGTTTTGTTTCTTTAAGACAAGGTCTCTCTACATAGCCCAGGCTGGCCCTATCCCACAATCCCTCTGCCTCAGTGTCAGGTTTTTCTTCTAGGGGAAAGGGCCTATACTTCTTACCAAGTCTTGGCCTGGTGGAAACCCAGAAAAGGTTAGGGAGCACCATTGCCTGAGCCTAGAGCTCAAAGGTCCAACTGCCTCTCCATCCCCGGCCTCTCTGCCCAGTTGCATATACAGCTGCCTGTGCCGTCATGCTGTTTCACCTCTTGGGTGGCATCTTTGCCCACCCCTCTTAGCAGCAGGCACAGTCCCCTGTGCTCTCTGTCCAGACTCCAGAAACCGCTGTCTCAGTTTGCATTTTACCCATGGCTCTTGTCAACTCCTAAAGATTTCACCTCATTTACAGCCTGCTTCCCCTCCTTCATGCCCAACCCCTGCTCCCAGCCATTATCTCCCCTGGCAGAGGCTGAGATCTACCCAGCCAGTCTTTGTGCCTTCGCTCAATTCAGCAAATGTGTACCAAATGCTCCTTACATTGCCAGCCCCTGTTCTTGGTGCTGGGTTCCACAATACGCGTGACTGTCATAGCTGCCATGTGGGCTTGTTTTCTGGGGAGTTTGTAAAGAGAATCCATCTGGCATGTTAGAGCCATTTGGCATGTTGGAGGATGATAACAGCCAGGCATGTGGTGAATGCCTGTGGTCCCAGCTTTCAGGAGGTGGAAGCAGGAAGATCAGGCATTTGAGGTTATCCTCCGCTACATAGTCAGTTCAAGGTCATCCTCAACCTTATCCTTGTTCAAGGACAACAAAACCAGTTTTAACAATTGGCCAGATTACAGTTTTTAAATCCAGCACTGAAAGAAGAACGGACTCAATGGATAGTGTGCCCTAATGAGAGGGAATACAGACACAAAGCCTTAGGCCTGGGATTTGGGCCTGAGTTGCAGAGCAAACAAGAAGGGGGTCAGTAGCTCAGGGACAGCTTGCCAAGTGAGGCCCATGCAGGGTCTCAGTCACACTGCAGAGAAACATGTGCAGAGGGCTATAGGAATGAATGTGAGAGGCCCTGGGAGGTGCCTTGTCTGCGGAGCCACCTCCAGCCTTTCCTGCAGTCCTTGCACACAGCAGAGACGGGCATTTTCCAAACCAAAATCTATTCATCACTCGTCTGCTTCAGGGCATCTGGACTCATACACCCCCACCCCAAATCCTGCCTGTGTCCCATGAAGAAAGGCCTATGTGTCTGCCTGCTGATGTCCTACCTCCACCTGGCCTGTTGTTGCCTTTCTCCTCAGTCTTGCCCTCTGTGCCTCCTGTCAGTCTAACGCCCTGGTCTGCATCCACCCGTCGTCACATGTACTGCCTGTCCCTCTTCACTTGCTCCCTGGAGCATTTTCCTTGCCCTCAGAGCAGATCCACCACCCCACCCATCCCATCATTGTCTTTTCTTAGCCGCATAGTTTCAGAGCATATTTGAGCTAAATGGAAGTCTTTGGAGCCAGCGGCTTTGTTTCGTCCGATACTCTGCCCGTGAGCACTCTCACATGGATGTTGGGAATCAAACCCAGGTCCTCTAGATGAGCAGTGCACACTTCTAACCACCAAACTGTCTCTCCAGCCTAATTGCACACTTCTTGAGTATGAACTTTGTAGGTGATATTTGCACCACAGATACCAAAAGTTGGACACACTTGGTTGGGTAGTAGTATCATTCCCTTCTTATAAATAAATAAATAAATGCAACGGTGTCTTCACTGTGTAGACCAAGCTAGCCTCATAGTGATCCTCCTGCCCTTGCCTCATAAGTGCTGGAATTAACAATATACCCCCACAATGCCTAGCAGTTTTCATAATTTTTTGTGACATAGTCCCACTGTGTACCCTGTCTAGCCTGGAATTCATAGAAGTCTGTTTACCTTGTTCCTCCAGTACTGGCATTAAAGATGTGTACCACGGCTTCCTGCCCTTGTCATCTCCATAATACAGATAAGGAAACTGAGGAAGAGGGCTTAAGGGCCAGGAAGACAGAGTTGAGATCTGTAACCTGGAAGTCTGGCAGTCTCTGCCTGTAAATGCTTGAGTCTGCTGACTCCCTTAGCTGCACTGACTGTACCTGTGGGCGGGCATGAAGCTGCATGCTGAAAATCATATCATCACTCCCTAGCCGTGGCATCAGATGGAAGAGATGGAAGGCCTGGGGGCTGGCGGAGGGTCCGCGTCTCAGGTATTCTGTGGCTGGAGAGACTCAGTGCCAAACAGCTCATGTGCTCCACATGTTCTCCCCATAGGGCGTATGTCTTCCGGGCTCAGAGTGCCGAGATGAAGGAACGAGGGGGCAACCAGACCAGTGGCATCGACTTCTTCATTACCCAGGAGCGGATTGTCTTTCTAGACACACAGGTGCCAGCCCAGCCCCAGCCCCCTCTCCCTGGCCCTTAGCATCCTCCTGTTAGAGTGTGACATTCACTTTTGCACTGTGGCCTGGAGGATCTCCAAGCACCATGCCTTCAGGTGTGGCCTCGGGTCTGTATCAGTCTATATCCTGAACTTCAACCTTATCAGGAATGTGACCTGAAGTTGAACTCTGCCCCTTCACCTGTCAGTGGGGGTGCAGGCTCTACTCAGCCTCTTGGAAGCTCGTTCTAGTCTATGGAATGGTCCAAGAAAAGTGTTTGACCAACACCTGGTACCAGGTTCTTGCTTAGAATTGTCACTATCATTGGGACTGACCTGCCATGGATATCTAGGCAGTGGTCCTCAGCTCCTCACCCTCAGGCCCTTCACAGGTCCTTTTCCATTTCTGACCCCAAGTTTCAGAAAAGGGAAGTCATACTGCCTGTCTGCCTGGGAATTGCCCCAGGGTTTAAAGTTTCACAGTAGCCCTGAAAGAGGTAGACCTGAGCCGGATGCTCCCAGCTCTCAGCACTGTGGTCTCTAGAATAGACTCTCTACACTTCGACCTGTTTGTCTGGCCAGTGTCTCCCTTCCGAAGACTCCCATGGTGCATGCTTCTTGACATTTGCGGCCTCTGATGCCTCTGTTCTCCACACCCCTCCACTGTGGTGTGAATCACTGCTGTGTATGTCCAGTCCCCAACTGCCTAGAGTCCTTTGGGCACTGGGCCTGGCCCAGCGTTGTTACTCCCCCTTGGGGAGGTTCTGCTCTCCAGACACTGACATCACAGAGTGGGAAACCTGCTATCTGGAAAGGCTTCAGGAAAACCTGGAACCCTGAGTGCCAGGCCTTGTTGTGTAGGGTCTGCAGGGACCTGAACACAAGCAAGCCTGGCTAAGAGCACCTTCCAGAACAGCTCACACTCCGCTAAGCAGCAGTATGACTGACACCAAAGTGGTTTCCCGAGGTGTTCAGTTGACTGTGACTTTCAGGAAAGTTCAGTGTGCTAACCCCTGTTTCTTCTATGTGCACTGATGCAATTTGTAAATTCACACCAAGTTTCACACTAATCATTTTTTGACCTTAGTAATTATTTCAGCAACACTTTGGAAGCACATAAAAAACAGCCAGCGACAAAGAGTCTTAAAGGGGCCAGGGCTTATTTATGCTCTGTGAAACTTAGGAGCACCAGGGGCTCTTGGGACTCCAGGCTCTTGGAAACAGCAAGGCTTGTCTCAGGAAGGCTGGGAGTTCATGGTTCGCCCCCTCTTGCTGA
Organism: Microtus ochrogaster; assembly: GCF_000317375.1. NCBI lineage: Eukaryota > Metazoa > Chordata > Mammalia > Rodentia > Cricetidae > Microtus > Microtus ochrogaster. Next base: position 19,451,142 of record NC_022030.1, read on the forward strand.
CCAGCGCTGCACTGGTTAGACTGACCTGCTCTGCTGCTGGCCTCACTTTGTCTTCGGCAGTGTTTGCCTGCACTCTCAGAGTATGCCTTGCAGTAACTGCCTCACCTTCCGGGTCCATCTCTTGCAGCCCATCCTAAGCCCATCCATCTTGGACCACCTCATCAATAATGACCGCAAACTGCCCCCAGAGTACAACCTCCCTCACACCTATGTGGAAATGCAGGTGAGGGAGTCTGGTAGGGGCTGAGCTGAGGGCTGGGGGCGGGGGACCAGGGGCTGGGCTGGGGGAGAGGGGGCAGCTCTGGCTGAGGACAGACCTGGCCTCCAGCAGTCACTTTTCACCCCTTGCCCTCAGTCTGGTGCCCCTCTATGTAAGGCGGCTGCTGCTTCCTACCTGGCCACATTTAGGGCTGGCCTGTAAGGAAACAGGTCACACAGTGTTGCTCACAGAAAGAAGCCCTTTGTGCTGCTCCTTGAGCTGCATCCTGGGAAGAAGAGCTGGTGTCTGACCTCTGCCCTCCCTATCCCTCCCAACAGTCACTGCAGATAGCTGCCTTCCTCTTCACGGTCTGCCACGTGGTGATCGTTGTACAGGACTGGTTCACGGACCTCAGTCTGTACAGGTGAGCTGCGAGACAGGCTGGAGGGAGGACAGCCTCAGGCCAGGGCCCCACTGGTCCCCTCGGTACCCATGGGGATACTGTTGCATGTTTGTTGTAATTGGTCGTTCCTACAGGTCCAAAGGCCTCTGCTGGCTTCTCCACACTGGGGTCTAGGTAATGCATGTCTCCTCTGCTAAGGCCCCATAACCAACCTTCACCAGGTTCTCTCAGTCACTATTGGACTGCTTACAGGGCAGTGGTTGCAGCAGGAGCGTAGGTCATCTTAAAGCCACCCATGGGAAGGCCTGCACATGGAAGGACGATGGCTTCCCCGTGGCTATGAGGATGGAGCCCCTCCCTAGTCCTTCCCAGCATGCATGCTTGTGCCCTCCCTGACACAGGTGCAGTTAGGGCAGAACTGCAAACAGCTACTTGGGAGGAGTGGCTAGACACTCAGATGAGGGTCTCATGCCTTCCCCACCCCTCCTTCTGTGGGGGAAGTCAGTGGTCAACAAGCCCGACATGGTGGTCTTTAGCCAGTGGGCACAACTGAACTCATGCAGTGCGACCCCTCCATGGACCTCACCTCCGTGTGGTGAGCACAGCCCTTTCTGTGCTGCTTGATAGAGCCCACATCATGAGGAAGACACCCCAGGCATCTGGTTAGCCTAGGGCCCACACCA
>NC_022030.1:19452596-19456242 GCF_000317375.1 Microtus ochrogaster
AGGAAGACACCCCGGGGATCTGGCTAGCCATCCCTCCTGCAGCTCAGTGCCAAGGTGCTCCTCTTTATGCCTCTTGTCCCTGGCTGGAAGCACTTGGCCTGTGTATCTTTTCTGACGCCCTCATGCGTGAGGCCAGCTCCAGTCCTCCTCTCCCTCCCTTCCCACACCCCCACCATGGTGCCTGCCACTCTGAAGTGACACCACTGTTCTGATGACCTCCCTTGGTACAGATTCCCAGCACCACATGCAGGGTCTAACACAGGCAGGTGCAGAGTGCAAAGGGCGGGTTTGTTCAGTCCTTGGAGTTTGGTTTTCCAGCAAGCGTGCATACTGTCTGGTCCCTTGGGCAGCAGGAATAAGGCTGTGGGCCGTGGGGGAGGAGAGTTCTGCCTGAGCAACTGGGGTCCCCAAAATTAGGTGTTTCCAAAGTTTGAATCCCAGCTATGTTGAGTGAGTACCTGCCTGTGTTCCTCATTCTGTGCAGACCGAGTAAATCAAGGAGCTCAAAGCATCCGGTGCAGTACCCACAACAGCATAGTACTGGCACAGACCCACTATGGCAGTGTTGTGCCCTGAACGGCACAGTAGTGGGTACAGCACAGTTCCTGGTTCAGAAAAGCATGTGTTTGGTGGGGGCTGTTCCTGGATAACTCTAGAGGTGGGGCTGAGTGGTGGGTCTCCACAGCAGTAGAAGTCTTGCCAGGAAGCAGAAGGGTGTGAGCACACCTGAGTGATGTAATTCTGGAGCATCCCCCTACCACCATCACCGGGATTCATTCATACAAGTAAATGAAGGAGCCCTGTCCCAGGCTCTGGGCGCACAGGTGTGAAAAACACAGAACAGGCGGCTCCTGTGGGGGTTGTGTTCTGCTGGGACCCTCGACAGAGCTTTGTTGTCAACCCATGGTCTGCAGCTGGACCCTGGGAATCATGGGTAAACATGTAGAGAAAGCCCATGTACTTAACAGGTCTCATTTCCCCATTAGATAACGGGTTTGTTTTATTTACTGTTACACACTTGGAAAATGTGTTGGAAAACTGCACAGAGTGAGAACATCCACATAAAGACCTGTGTGCAGATATTTATAGCACCTCTGTTCATAATGGCCGCTCAGAAGCAGCCAGCATGCTTTGAGTGGGTGAATGGATGAAGAAGTGGGTCCATCCAGACAATAGGGTGTTATTCAGCACTAGGAAGAAATGAGCTGTCAAGCTATGAAAGGAACGGAGGAACCTTAAATGCATATTGTTAAGAAGCCAGTGTGGGAAGGCTGCAGCATGTGTGGTTCCGGCCATGTGACAGCCTAGAGGAGGCAAGGCCTGGGACAGGAGGGAGATGAGGATGAACTAGCATAGCACAGGGGACTTCCAGCACAGTAGCCCCTCACCCCTGCTATACTGGGGACTTCTTGCCCAGTGCATTTCTCCAAACTAGAGTGTCTGCACCAAGACTGAGCGCTGTGTGCAGGGTGAACTGGGGGACAGTGATAATCATGCTCTGGTCTGCCATTGTCACAGATGCCTGCTGTGCATGCAGGAGCGTGGGTCAGAAACTGTCTTGAGAGATCTTGGTTGGTTTTATTCTTAATTTGTTGGAGTTTTGTTTGTTTTTGAGGGACTCAGTTTCTATGTAGCTCATACTGGCCTCAAACCCCAGGTGGCTGGGATTACAGACACATGCCAAAACTCAAAGACAGTGCAGTTGACCCAGGTGCCATGAGCTGGTGTCATAACCCTAAAAGTGCATGAGGAGGTTGTCTGACTTTGACCAGAATCTCAAGGGGCATCCTCCCCAGGATATGGAAAGGGGGTGCACATGCATGGCCATCAGCCCCTCATTCCACCTGCAGGTTCCTGCAAACAGCGGAGATGGTGAAGCCGTCCACCCCGTCCCCCAGCCATGAGTCCAGCAGTTCCGCAGGCTCGGATGAGGGCACTGAGTACTACCCGCACCTCGGTGAGAGCTGCTCTGGGACTAGAGGGTGGGCAGGCATGAAGACTTGGGGAACACTTTTGTGCCTGCGAGAGGGAAGTCTTTGGAGCTCCCTCTCTGGTCCCCACTGTCTCAGTCCAAGGCTGGGGCCAAGCCTGGGTCTGGCTCCAAGTCAGAACGGGAGAGGAGTTGGCCTGCTGTTTCTGTGTCCTTGATGTCACAGGGGGAGGGACCTGCTCTCTGCCTGTTGTGTCCTCCCTGGTGCGCTTCGACAATTGTGTTTCTGGACACACACGTGTACACACTAGCCTCCTCTTGTGTTCCTGATCACTCAGCTGTCCTTGTCTGTCTTGTCATCGGGCTAGGGATCCTTGATGCTGGAAATTGGGTCTGACTGTCTGTCCCCAGCACCGCCCTGCTCACAAATACTGAATGACTTGAACTAGTGGGGAAAGAGTGTAGGGCAAGGCTAAGCGTGGTCTGCTGCATGGCTGTACCTTCCACCCCCCCCAAGTCTTCCTGCAGAACAAGGCACGCAGGGAGGACTTCTGTCCCCGGAAGTTACGGCAGATGCACCTAATGATTGACCAGCTCATGGCACACTCCCACCTGCGCTACAAGGGTGAGCATCCCCAGGCTTCTCCCCCGCCCCCCCTGGCTGGCCAGTGGCATAGATCCTTGTGCCACTCCCTCCCAGGCAAAGAACCCCAGATGAGCCTTCTGGCCGCCAGTCCCCCACCAGAGACCACAGCTCAGGCTGCGGACTGGTGTCTGTTCCCAGGGACATTGTCCATGCTGCAGTGCAACATCTTCCCAGGGCTGCCACCCGACTTCCTGGACTCAGAGGTCAACTTGTTCCTCGTGCCCTTCATGGACAGTGAAGCCGAGAGCGAGAACCCACCTCGAGCAGGTAGTTACTCTTAGGGACATCTGGCCATGGGGAGACAACCTTCCCTGGGGCCGGGAGAACTCGCTGGCCTGCCACTGTTGCTGGGCCTTTCTTGGGATCACGTTCAGCATCGGAGAGGTTCAGGAACAGCTGGTACGAGGCAGAACTCTGAAGACCCATCCCCCATTTTAGGGCCTGGTTCTAGTTCTCTTTTCTCGCTGCTGCCTGGGTACCGAGGTCACCCCAGCTTCCAGTCCTTGGTTAGCAAGCTCCGCAGTCAGGTGATGTCCATGGCGCGGCCTCAGCTGTCGCACACCATCCTCACCGAGAAGAACTGGTAAGAGTTGTTTGGAGTGCCTTTGAGTGCCTGAACGGCACTCTTGCAGGGGGACCTAAGTAAGTAAGGGGGACCCTTAGTAAGTCTCTCCAGTCCTTGCTAAACAACACTTCCCCAGGGCCAGCAGCATGGAGTTTTGTGTGACTAACTCGTGGGCCTCAGCTGGCTTCGGGGGTTTTTTGTTTGTGTGTTGTTGTTTTTTGTTTGTTTGTTTGTTTGTTTTATGAAAGCCTGTAGTCCCAGCACCGGAGACTAAGGCAGAGGGGATCATTATGAGTTCAAGGCCAGCTTAAGCAACACAGTGAGTTCCAGACCAGCCTGATCTACAAAGCCTTCCTTATCTCAAAAACAAAAGTTGAGGTTCAAAGAAATGTCACATACTAAAGTCACACACTTATCGTATGATGCCAGGAGAAGGATCGGGACCCTGGTTAGGCAGGAGATCTGTTCACGGTCATGAGACTCTATGTTAGCCAGGCGGTGGTGG
>NC_022030.1:19456412-19463018 GCF_000317375.1 Microtus ochrogaster
AAAAAAAAAAAAGAGACTCTTTGTTTTCCTGCTCCCTGCCTGCAGGCGCTCTGTCCCACCCTCCTTCACCCTCAGAGGAGCCCTGCCTCCAGCCTGCCCTGTCTAGGAGAGAGTTGAATATAAGCAGGGCCTAGTGCCGCCTCTCACTCTGCTGCTGCAGTCACTGAAGAGTGGAGAGCACAGGCCACGGCAGGGTGCTTCTCACTGAGCACTTAGGGCACAGCTCGGGTTCCTGTCATTGCTAAACCAGGGCCTGAGGGGAGGGGAAGACCTGGGTTGTGCAGCTGCTGTTGAATGTTTTGTCTATTATGATGCTGGGGGGGGGGGTGGAGACACCTTTCCCCCTTGGGCCTTCATCCAAGCCCAGCCCCTCAGCCCCCAGGAGAGGGCATGGAAGCAGGGCCACTCAGTCAGGGTGGCACCATCGCTCCAGGTCTGGGAAGCTCCTTTGTATGTGGAAACTTACTGGGCCTCAGTTTCCACCCCTGACTGCAGCCCTCCGCCCACAGGTTCCACTATGCTGCCCGGATCTGGGACGGGGTGAAGAAGTCCTCAGCCCTGGCAGAGTACAGCCGCCTGCTGGCCTGAGACCGAGGGGGTAGCACACAGGGAACCCCTGTCCTGTGGACAGTAAGGGCACAAAGCCTTCCCCCAGCAGGGGAGGAGAGCGACAGAGGCCTGGCAGAGGGATCATGGCTCCCTCCCAGAGACGTGAGGTGTCTGAGGCCAGCCCCTCCCTCAAATGGGGTGCTGCTCGGGGTGACCAAGAGATCCCACCCCCAGCCTGGGATGAGCAGCCCTTCCCAAATCCCCATAGAGACAGGCAGCAGGAGTCAGAGCGGTCCCCAGGAAGCCTTCCCTAGAATTGGGGCTGGGGTTGGAGAGCTCTTTGTGGGGGGAGTTGGGGAGGGAAATCTGATGGTTCAAATAAACCTGGTCACAGGAGCCTGCTCTGGGTTTGTTCTTTCTCCGACCCATCACCCGCTCCAGGAACAGGGCAGCTGATCTTGTCACTAGAGCAACACAATGTCTGTTTAGACTGAAAAGGTAGAATTGTCATGTGTGGTTTGGCCTATAATCCCATCAGGAGATTGAAACAGGAGGACCAAGAGTTCAAGGCCAGCCACAGCTGTGTAAAGAGAGCAGCCTGGGCCGGAGACCCTGTCATAAAAATAAATGCAGGCATGGTGGCACACGCCTTTAAGCCCAGCATTGGTTGGGGGCGGGAAGGGAGGATCTCTGTGAATTTGAGGCCAGCCTGGTCTATCTACAGAGCAAGTGCCAGAGCTGTCACACAGAAAAATCTTCCCTCAAAAAATCAATCAATCAAGAAATAAATAAAATAAAGGAGTAATAGGATCGTCCTGTAACAAACTGTTTGCCCTTACCCAGCTCTTCTCTCGCCCTTTGGACCCACTGACTCTTGGCCTCAGATGCCCAGCAGTACACACATCCTCCTGCTCACAGACAGTGGAGCTTACAGACTGGGAGGCACCCTGTGACCCATGGCTCCCAGACTTGCTCTGGAGTTGTGGCCCCATGCAGAGTTTGTCAGTTTGTCTTGAGCAGAGGCCTTCTAATGAATCTTTTACAAACACACGGGAGGTGCCTGCACTGGGTGCAGTTCTGGGCCACAAGTCTGCATGCTCCTTTGCTACTGGATCTGAAGCAAAATCTTTCTTTTCACCTTCGTTGTTTACTGTGACCCCTGCATTATTTTCAAAATAAAGGAACTCCCATCTTTTCTTTGATCTGACTTTTGTCATAGAATTACTACTGCTGATGGGTGTTTTTCTTAGCTCCGGTTTGCCTTTCTTAACTGGCCATCACCACGGAACCCACACAAACAGCAGGAAGTCTGGTCGGTCATCCCTTGATTCCCTTCACAGGCAAGATAGACAGGTTTTTTTGTTTTTGTTTTTGTTTTTTTTTAGATTTATTTGTTACTGTATACAACGTTCTGCCTGCATGTATGTCTACAGGCCAGAAGAGGGCACCAGATCTTATTACAGATGGTTGTGAGCCACCATGTGTTTTCTAGGAATTGAACTCAGGACCTCTGGAAGAGCAGCCAGTGCTCTTAACCTCTGAGCCACCTCTCCAGCTCTGATATACAGAATTTTTTATAGTTTATTTTTATTTTATGTTCATTAGTGTTTTTGCCTACATGTGTGTCTGTTTAAGGGTGTTGGGTTCCCTTGAACTAGAGTTACAGACGGTTGTGAGCTGCCATGTGGGTGCTGGAAATTGAACCAGGGTCCTCTGGAAGAGCAGCTGGTGCTTTTAACCACTGAGCCATCTCTCCAGCCCCCAATATACAGAATTTTGTCTTCTGTATTGTCAGCACAGTTGATCACAGTTCCTACTGGAAGACCCAGGGAAATCCAGAATTTTGCCCTGGAGGGCCCACCACGTTCTAGTTTTGCCATCTTGAGTACCTAGGAAATCAAGAAGGAAGGAAGTCCAAGGACAATGGAATATGCGCTTCCATATGATCTTAAGGAGCTTCCAAAGCCTTATGCCCTGCCCCCAACTGTGCAGATACCCTGCTGCTGCCCTTCCCTGTCCAAACTTGTGTCTCATGTCAGACAAGGTGCACATGTATGTATTCCCAGCTCTGAAGAGACAACAGGGTCACAAATGCCAGGCCAGCCTTGGCTATATAAAGATTAGACCAAATCACAGATGCATGAACAGACCAACCTCTGCTCATCCGGGAGTTTGCTCCAGAATAGGGCAAGAGAAACTGGCCAACAACCAGGCCTCATCCCAGAGAGAGGGAGCCTGAGGTTCAGTCCTAAAACCAACTAGTCTGGGACAGCCAGAGCGCCCTGCAGCTGGGTCACAGAGCTCTGTGCAGGGTCAGCTCCGTGGCCAGCTCAGTCAGATCAGCTGGGGATGGATGGTGCAGAAGGTGCCAGTGTGCTCAGGGCAGTGACAGCAGAGGCATACACGAGGGGCTTTCATCAACCATGTCTTTTTTTTTTTTTTTTTTTTTTTTTTTTTTTTGTCTCCACCTTCTTTTTTTTTTTTTTTTTTTTTTTTTTTTGGTTTGTGGTAGGGCTGGCCGAGTTGCCCAACTTGTCTGATGAGGAGTCAGGCGATGACTTTAGACAGGCAAGCATGTCCAGCTTCCTGAGCACTCCCTCTGCCCAGTGTGGCACTCAAGGTTGTAGAGTTACCTTTCTCTAAGAGGGGCAGTGAGATGAGCCAGCGTGGCCACCAGGAATATCACCCAGGCTTCTGCAACTTATTACTCTCTGCCAGTGGAAGGCAGATTTAGCCACAGCCACCAGGGACTCGGGGTCCACTGAAGGAAGTGCCACCCACTTCTCTCCTGTCCCACTGGTGCTGCCTGGCTCACACACTCTGACCGGAGCACAGCATGTGCTGGGCTTAAGGATGTCAGCCCTAAAGCCAGGCGACCTCTGTTCAGACCCCAGCCCAGTGACCAAACCATGCTGGGGGTCTGCTTTCCCGTCTATGAAGGTTTTTTGACCAGTGGATCTGAACTAAAAATGCAGGCTCAATAGAGCCCTGGCTTTCCAAAATAACGGGCATGTCTCAGCACGTGTGGCTGTCCCTCTGCCACTGTTGCAAGGAGGGCCACCTGTCGGGAAGCAGTATCTGTGAGCACCCCTTGACTGTGGGGTTTGGTACAATCACACCATGTGACCTTGAACAACCTCTGCCCACTCTGGACCACCACTGGAAGGTGGCAGTATTTCACACAGCCCACACCTGACAACACCATCCCAGATCCAAGAGGGTGCTAGACTTCCAGAGGCAGGGAAGTCTGCTTGGCTTAGATCAATTGCCCTGGAAGGCATTGTGGTATACTTCCAGTACTTGGGAAGCTGAGGCAGAAGCATTGCTATGAGTTCTAGATCAGTCTGAGTTACAGTCAGGCCATATCTTAAAAAGCAGAGGGCAGGGAGGAACTGAGAGAATTAGTAAAGGTGTTCGCTGACAATATGACATGCTTCAATCCCCTGGAACCCATGGTAGAAGGGGAGAACTGACTCTTTGGGCTTGTCCTTTGACCTCCAAATACACACTATGGCACACACACACACACACACACACACACACACACACACACATTGATAAGTAAATGTTAAAAAAAGAAAAGAAAAGAAAAAAGTCAGTGCACCTGACTCTAGCAAGTGAAGTATGGCCGACACCTGGACAGCTGCTATTGGCAGGTGTCCTTGTAAGCATTGCGGCTCAACTGGAAAGGGAGTCAGGAGCCAAGGTATACTGAGTGCTATAGTTTGGATGGAAAAGTTCTGGCAGTCAGGGTCCAGGAAATACTGAGTGTTACAGCTCAGGTAGAAGAGTGTTTTGGCAGTGGGGGCCAGGGGATACTGGGTGTTACAGCTCGGGTAGATTAGTGTTCTGACATTCAGGGGCCAGGGAATAACACAGGTCACAGTAAGCATAGCAGCTTACAGCCCTGCTTTAGGGAAAGGCTTCCCTATGTAACAGGTCTACTCTGGCAGGAGAGGGCTTTCCCAGCGAAGCTGTTGCAGTTCGGTTCTGGTGCCTGGAGTATAAAAACTGCTCTCTGCTAGGGGAAAGATCCCCCAGGGAAAGTGTTACAGCCGCACTCCGCTGGCTCCATCTCAGCTCCAGCAAAAGAAGGTCTTCACCCAAGCCTCATTCAGGAGACTTACTGGAAGTGACTGCCTCTACCAGGGTAGAAGACAACAGCAGCAAATGGAACAGACACAGGGCTTATATAGGGCTTCTTGGGCGGAGTTTTTCTAGAGAGATTTTCAGGGTGTGAATTGGCCGGATTGAGTTCAGATTGGCTAGATACCTGCTCAGGGATTGGTTGGTTTTATGCTTAGTTGATCACTGGCAGAGTTGGCTCTGGTTTCAAATCCAAACTATGTTTCTTTCACTGACCTTTTTTAGCTTTTTGCCTCTAGTTTTGGGGCCAGGTCATATATCTTTCACCGACTCTAATTCTAGGGCCAAGGTTTGTTTCTTTAGCACTGGTTTCAGAGTCAGGGTGCTCTCTTTGGTTCTGGGTTCAGGGCTGAAGTCTTTTTCACTGGCTCTGGTTTCAGGGCCAGGATGGGTTTCTTTGGCTGGCCTTTCTACCCTACAGTCCTGCCCTGATGACCCCTGCCACAGCCCTGGGCGCCAACAGCAATCTGAACTTGCCAGCCTAGGCTCTGCTACTGCCCGAGCCCATGTTCTCGGCTGTCAGTACGTAGCCTTCAGCAGTGGCTGTGTGTCACCACTGTCATAGGTGGTTTAATATCAATGACAAATTAATCTTGCTGCCTTGGCTTCCATCTTGAGGTCTGTCATAAGTTGTCTGAAGCCCAGATGTAACTCGTCACCTCGCCCTGCCCTGTGGTGACTTGAGATACATCCCACTTGTTAATCTCGGTGACCCAAGCCTAGCATGTGTCATAGCGGTTGACCACAGTAAAACAGTGTCAGCATCTCATAAAGAGCTTTCATTCCAGGCAGGTTTTACCCAATGCCCAGGGGATACTGCCAGTGGAACTTAAGAAAACCATAGCCCGACATGTGTCTGTCCCTTCCACTCCCTTCTCACTATTGCCTTTTCCAAATAGAAAGAAATCAAAAGACTGAGTTTGATGCCCAAACCTGTAATTCTAGCTGCTTGAGAACCTGAGGAAAGAAGATTGCAAGTTCAAGGCCTGCCTGGGCCACAGAGGGAACTTGAGCTAGTTAGTGAGTCCCTATCTCAGAATAGAAAATAAAAAAGACAACTGGAAATAAAGTTTATCTGTAGAATATTTACCTAGAATCCCTGGCGAGGGGATGGGGTGTGGCTCAGTGATGGAGCCTCTGCCTAGAATCCCCCAGTGAGGGCTGGGCGTGGCTCAGGGGTGGAGCTCTTACCATTTGAGATGCACTATGTTTCCTTTCTCAAGAAAACAAATCATAAAAGCTAAAGTGACAGAGGCTTCGCCACTGTAGGCCTGAGAAAGAACAATATGGCTGACTAATGTGCACTCACTATAGTCCTGTCTCAGCAGCTGGGGAACGAGATTCTCCACCCACTTGTACTGGCTTTGAGAGGAGGATTAATGTGCTGGGGGTCGCCAGCTAGCACACGGGGTGTTAGGAATGGAACCTGAAGCCCTGCCTCAACCTCCACATGCTGGTATTCCGGCGTGCACCACCACATCCAGCCATCTCCGAGTGCAGGGAAGTGAGGTCCAGGAAGTTAAAAGTCATTTCGTTAAGACCTTCAGCATGCTTCAGAGGCAGGACGTGGTCCAGCACTCGCGGGTCTCTTTTGGCATAAAGCCCCTCAATGGCTTCACTGCTGCATACTCAACTTGACATGTCCAGACCTCCAGTCGGCACGGGCCTGAGGGAAGAGACCTGATGGGGCTGGTGTGTGAGCAATGACTACCCTGGCCTCCTGCCTTCCGAGTACCAGTGCCTGCTCAGGAATGACGACAGATCAGCAAATCCTGTCCTGTGTCCGGGCCTTGCTGTCCTGATGAATACGGTGGGCAGGGACAGCCGGTGTAGACATTCTGTCATTGCGTGACCATGTGCATCCCCAGCCATGACACTAAGGCAGGTGCTCCGTGTGTGTTCTTGTACGTA
>NC_022030.1:19465376-19468722 GCF_000317375.1 Microtus ochrogaster
CTGCAGGCACAGAACAAGGTCTGAACTCCAAGAAACTGAGGGGATGGAGTGGAGAAGGGAGACAGGAAGTGGGGACCCATTGGCTGAGGGAGTAGAAGAGAGCTGATAAAGAGCCTACTGCATCCCTCCCGACCTTAAGACTTGTGGTGAGACTCCCCATCGCAGCCCCACACGGAGCTAGGATTCCCTGAGTTTGGGATGTCAGCAATCCATAGGGTACAGGGTCATGGGCTAATTTAGAGCATAGATCTAGAAGGGACCTGCTGAAGGTCTGTGCTTCTTTAATATGTATAAGCACCTGCATGTATATCTGTGCATCACACACAGGGCTTGTGCCCACAGAGACCAGTAGAGGGCGCTGCATCCCCTGGAACTGAAGTTACAGGTGGTTGTGGGCCACCATGTGGGTGCTGGGAGTTGAACCAGGTCCTCTGCAAGAGCACCCAATGCTCTTAACCACTGAGTCATCTCTCCAGCCCTGAGCTGGAGCTTTTATTGTAGTGGGTGCTTTTGTTTGTTTTCTCTTGAGACTTTTTTTTTTTTTTGAGCCATTGGGGCTGGCCTCAAAGGTTTCTTTCTAGTTCTAGGGGTTAAACACAGGGCTTCAAGCATACAAGGCAAGTGCTTCTACCCCTTCCCCAGGACAGCCCCAGCTGAGCCTCTGTGTAGCTGAAGACAGCCCTGAACTCCTGATCCTGCTTCTGCCTCCCAACTGCTGCAATTTCAGGTATTCCCTACCACACACAGCCAGGTCTGGGCTTTTTATACCCCTGCAGCCCCTTTGGTGCAGGTAGGGCCATGAGTACCCCTAAGTAATTCTGATAGAGACAAAACAAGGGAGAGAGGCTTCCTGGGAAAGGGAGTTCTGGGTAAAGTTACTTGCATACAAGCCTGGTGCCCTGAGTTCAATCCCAAGAACAGATAAAGATGGGAGGAGAGAATTAATTCAAGTTGTCCTGTGACTTCCGTGCTTACACACACACACACACGCACGCACGCACGCACACACACACACACGAGGGGAGAGAAAGTCCTTTTACAAAGCAAAGTGAGTTCACCCCCCATAATCTTCCCAGGGAAAGGGAACCTTCAGTCTGGGGCTGTTTGCTAGGGCCAGGTCACCCAAGGCTAGAGCTATCCTCAGATCTGGGAATCCTCAAGAAGCAGATGGGTCCGACTTGGGTGAGCCCAGCTCCCTTGTCCCACATCCTCGTCTGCCACCTGCTTTGTGCAGTCTCCAGAACCTTCTTGGGAGCTTCACGAAGCTTGGAAGGTTTCACAGGGCGTAACTGCCAAGCTGGATCTCAGCCCAGCCTCCTCTGCACAGAGCATGAGGCAGAGCCGCAGAACACTTCCTTTGCTACCTCCCCTGCAGGCGGCTCTCCAAAAGGCGGCCAGGCTGTTTCTATTGCGAGCTTCCCAGCCCGCCCAGGACTCAGAGTCTCTTCCGGAACCACCGGTCATGGGTGTGTGGCTGATCCCATCCGTTCACCTGACCCTGCCTCTCTGCCTCTCAGGAACCCCAAATTTGACTTCTCATCTCACTGCTGTGTTCACACCTCTGACTCCACAGCTCAGAAATACCCGTCTTTCAGTTATTTCCAGTCCATTCTAAGTTGGCCACACTGGGCAGCAAGCTGCAAATCGGCTTCCCCACAACCTGTAGGCCTCAGTGGTTCTTCTGCACTCCCAGCAACTCATTTATTTTTAATACAGGTTTACTGTGAATAACTCTGAATGCCCTAGAACGCACTCCATAGACCAGCCTGCCCTTGAACTCACAGAGATCCACTTGCCTCTGTCTTCTGAGTGTTGAGATTAAAGGTATGCACCACCACCCCCTGGCTTTCTCTTAGGTTGAACACTTGTGACCCTTAACAGGGAGTCCAGGCCAGAGTCCTGATCACTTCTGTGTACCACCGTTCATGGGACCACCACCAAGAACCACCCACAGAGGAAGGCCCTCAAAAGTGACTAGGAGACTAAGCCCAGTAGTCTCACCCCTTGTGGCAGACGTACCAGTCACAACCATGTGTTATCGGATCCCCCCACCCAACACCAGACACACCCTCCAGCCTTTCAGCCTAATCCTGGTAACCATGCTCATCCATGCTGCCGTGGCTTGGATCTTAAGCACCAAAAAGAGGCATGGGTCCTCAATGCAGCATTCAGAGGAGGGGAACTGGGGTGCAGCTCATCTTCGGTAGGATGCTCACCCAGCATCCAGGAAGCCTTGGCTCCATCCCCAGCACCCATTAACCAGATGTGTGGTATACACCTGTAATCCCATCACTCAGGAGGTGGAGGCAGGAGGATCGGAAGTGTGAGATTCTTCAAGATGTAGTTCAACGTCAAGGCAGGCTGTGTGAGGCCTTGTCTCTACAGAAAGCTTTTAGGACGGGATCGGGTCATAAGGGCCTGAAGGCATCAGTAGATTGCTCCGTTAATGGGTTCACAATATGACGTAGGGGTAGGAGTGTGTACGCCATGGTTAGTCTGTGTGTCACTGCTTGGGTACCATGAGGTAAGCAGCCTCACCTGTCATGTATTCCCGGAGCAAAGAAACTCTGAGCACCGGCCTATAGCTATGATGCCAAGCATCATGGGCTGAAGCCTTGGAAACTGAGCCAAAAGGAAGCCTCTTAAATCTTCAAGTTGATTTGCTTAGGTATTTTATGTAGATCCACTATCTCAGAGTCATGGAGACTTATAGGATTCTAGATGGGGATGTAGGTCAGCTGTAGAGCCCCTGCCTAGAATCCCCCAGTGAGGGGCTGGGGCGTGGCTCAGTGGTAGAGCCCCTGCCTAGAATCCTCCAGTGAGGGCCTGGGGGCGTGGTTCAGTGGTAGAGCCCCTGCCTAGAATCCCCCATGGCTCAGTGACTAGAGGACTTGTCTAGCATGAAGCTCTAGATATGGTCACTGGGGAGAACAATCGGCCTCCCACTCATAGATTCTGAGACAGCTGAAGCTTAAAAGGCTCAGTCTAGACTATTGAGGGGTCCATCTGCCTTTCTTCTCCTCACACGCCCCATGAGCATTGCACGGCCTCTCATTCTGCCAGTTTCCCATGCCCCACACCGAGGGAAGCCCCAGGCTTTCTGGCCCCCTCTTCCTTGCAACCGGTGCCCACCATTGTTCCCTGCTATCAGGGCAGGCCCAGGGTGCCCTGTGTCGTTGGCCCCAATCTCTGTGTCTATTCTCTCTCTCTCCAGAAGTCGCCTTCACCATGTGACTGTAGGGCTGTCAGAATGGGACAAGAATGAAAGTTTAGTACAAGAAGTGGGTGTGCAGCTCAGGGGTAGACAATGCTTGGAGCCGGGCCCCAGGTCCATGCCCAACACCAA
>NC_022030.1:19469261-19482685 GCF_000317375.1 Microtus ochrogaster
CACACACACACACACACACCACATGAAAGCACACAGCCTCCCAGGCATTTTACTACTCCCGCCTTGGCCTCGTGGGGAGCAGGGAGAGAGACCACTGAACAGTCCTGGCCACCCCTCCACCCCTCAAGCTCCCTGCCCTGGGGGGGGGGGTCAAGTGTGACCATATGCAGTATTTACCCCCTAGATCCAGGGCTGTCTGTGTGCCTCCATAACACCCACCCTGCTACCCATCCCACCCACCTCCCGCCCAGCAACTGCAGCGCTCAGTTTGATCACAGTAGCCATGTTTGGTTGAGCTGGTTTTGTTTCAGGGCTTGGCTGCAGGGTGAGGTGGAGGAGGCGGACTGGGGCAGGGGTTGGGAGGGCTGCACGTTCATTTGTCTTCTGACAAATCGCGCCTCTTCCAGCTGTCAAGAATGTACTTGAGGAGGAGACCGAGCTTCCTGCGAGTGGACAGCGGGGCTTCTTCGCTGGTTCCCTCCGGGGTCACCCGCTTTTCCACACCGCAGTCACCAGACGCCTCCAAGCTCACCTCAGCCTGGGGCTCATCTTCCTCCAGGGCCTTGATGCGGACGCGCTGGGCATCCTCAGCCATCTCATTGAGACAGCCCTGGAGCATGGTGTAGACTGTGCCGAAACTGATGCCCCCGGCCACCAGCGTTCCGAACACAGGGATGCCCCGCTCGAAGGCACGGGCCACCCGCATGGCACCATCCGAGGACTGCGAGTACAGTCGCAGGACAGTTTCTGGTGAGACCTCATTGGCCAGAGGGGAGCGGATAACGGAGCGCAGGTCCCCTGCCTGCTTGCCCACCTGCTCGGCCAGTTTGGCCAACGAGTCGTCGTCTAGGCCGAAGCTGCGGTGGTAGCCACGCAAAGAGCGGATGAGCAGGGCGTCGTCGTAGGCGGCTGCCAGTCCAGGGACAGGCAGGGCCTGGATGACCCCGGACACCAGGGCTGTCTTAAGCACCTGCTCTTGTAGCATGTCCTTCTTCCTTTGCAGAGCCTCCAGCGAAATGTCAGGCAGGGAGAGCAGGCCAGCGTGGCGACGGTGGGCGGGCAGGTCATGCTCCCAGGTGGACATGAGCATCGGGAAGTCATAGCGGGTTGGCGACAGGTTGGACACCAGGAAGATGCGTGGGTCGTTTAGGCCGGCTGCCCGCAGCCGCTCCGCGCAGTGATCCCGGATCTCCTGGAGGACAGCGGCCTCGCTAAAGCCCGAGGGCCGCTGGCTGCGGGTGGCCGCCAGATCCTCGTCCACCTTGGTGCGCACGAAGTAGAACTTCTTCCCCTGGCGCAGGATCTCTGAGGCCAGGCGGGTCTCCACGGCGCCGCAGCGGCGGGGGGAGACGAGCAAGAAGAAGTCATAGCGACCGAAGTCCACCTGCTTCAGGTACTTGTCTGCTGAGCAGCCTGGAGAGCCGGCCCCCGGCAGGTCCCACAGGGTCACGTCGGGAAACTGTGGGTGCGGGTAAGGCGAAGGCTGCATGGTGGTCTCCACGACCCCTGTGAGAGCTGCGCCAGGATCCTCGGCCCCCAGGCCACGCAGGGCATTGATGAGGGAGGACTTGCCGGCTCCCGACTCGCCCGTGACGCCCACCTCCAGCCGGGTACTCTCTGAGTTGGCCAGCAGCTCCCGGAGGCGAGAGGCGGCTTGAGGGATGTCGCCAGACTCAAAGGCGGTGCGCAGGGCCTCCAGCTCTTCTTTGGCCATGAGAATGGTGGTCTCGTCCTCAGGCACTCCGGGCAACTTGGAAGCTGCCATGGTTCAGAGCTGGACAGGAAGATGGGGGACAGTCACGGGACGTGTGACCTCTCAGCGTCTGCAGAGGAGAAGGGAGACGTTCATATGACAGAGGGGGAGGGGAAAGGACTCTTTAGAGTCTCTTTACCACCCGCTTTCTCTTCCTCAAGAACTGGGGTACTGTAGCTCTCACCTGCAATTCAGCACTGGGTGGGGAGGGTGAGGCAGGAGGATCAGCATGAGTTCAAGGCCAGCCTGATCTACACAGAGAGTTCCAGACTGGCCAGGGTTTCATAGTGAAACTCTGTCTCACAAAACTATAACGACAATCCAGGTCTAGTTCCTCACACCTGTATTCCTGGTACTTGGGAACCGAAAGTAGAGGATCATTTGAAGGGCACCCTCAGCTATGCAGGGAGGGTTCATGGCTAACCCTGTCTCAAAATAAGAATCCAGATCTATTTAACATGAGTTAAAGGATTTTGGGCCACTGGCTTGCCGCGTGACCTGGGACAAAACGGGCACCACGCTGGGCCTGTTTGTCGCTACAGTCAGTTGGCATAATAACCAAGCAGCCTACCGAGACACTGTCGGGTCTGTGAGTAACCTAGGAAGGACTCAACTTTGTGAGGGACGCTTTGTGCCCAGAGCGAGGCTGGGTGGCCTGTTGAGACCAAAACTTTACAATATCTGGGTTGAGACGGTATCACTATATAGCTCAGGCTGGCCCAAAACTCACTGTGTAGCCCAGGCTGCCCTGTAGTCACAGCAGTTCTCCTGAGTGCTGGCATTACAGGTATGAGCTACGATGCCCAACTGACGCTTCAAAACATTTGAACCAAAGCTGCTCGGTCTTACTGTGGCCAGGCCTCCCGTCCTGGGCAGCAGGACCTGCCTGTGGCTCTGGCCAAGCTGGAGAGTCACTACTTTTCAAACAGGAGCCAGTAAGAGGTGGCTCTTCCACATACTGGCCCAGCACTGCCTTGCTTTCCTCATCTGTGAGATGTGGCTGTGACCATCCTCACCACAGCGTCTCCTAAGAGTGGGAGGCTCCCATGAACTATGACATTCATGAAACAATGGCAGACACACAGCAGGCGCTATTAGCCACCAGTGTTGTGATTACTATCTGTGACCTACAACTTTCTTTTCTAAAGACAGGGTCTGGCTATGTCTAGCCTCTAATCCAGAGCAGGGCTCTCACCTTAGCCTCCTGAGAAGGAATTGCAAGAAATGCCCCCATGCCTGGCTAGGCTTGTAACTTTGAGCCTCTGTCCTCCTGAGCCCTGCCTGTCTGCCTGCTCTGAGCCACCTTCAAAGGCCTCTTGGGCCCCTTAGGCCCACCTATGTTACCAAGTCACGCCAGTCAAAAGTGAAGGCATTCTTCATTCAGCCCCCACCCAGGCCATGGTGGCCTTGCCGGACCCACTCTCTTGTCTCCTCAGATCTCCTTGCTGATGGTCTCTCCATATCCCCTCCCTGTAGCCCTGACGACACCCAGCTCTCCCTCTTCTCATTTGTGAACCATGTGACCCAAATCCTTGAAAGTGCAGCCACTCACCCAGTTGTGGTGGTACCGTGCCTGTAATCTTAGCACTTAGGAGGCTGAGTTAGGGAAATTACCATAAGTTCAAGGTCAGCCTGTGCTACATACTGAGGTCCTGTCTCAAACAAGCAATCACCACCACCCCGGCCCAAAAAAAAAAAAAAACCCTCCAAATAAATAATGAAATCTCTTGCTTATAGAGAGACTCCCTTAGAATCAGGGCCCACTTTATCTGGCAAGGAGAGGGATCTAGGCTCAGATAACACAAGGGATATCTCCCTGCTCAAAGATGCAGTCAGAACTCTAGTCCAGGTCCATAGGCTCCTTTAGCCACCTCCCCCTCTGCCACATCCCCCTTCCCCTTGGCCCTCCTGTACCCCCACCTCCTCCTCCACTGCCCTCCCCACTCTCTGACCCTCTTTCCCCAGCTTCAGCCTCCCCTTCTCAAGCCCCTCCCTTACCTACCTCACCTACCTCACCTACCTCAGGTGTGATCTGGGACAGGTCCCAGCAGCCCGAGGCAGAACAGTCGTCAGTGGTGATGGGGTTCGGATGGGAACTTTGGGAAGCTCAGGTTTCTGTGCAGGGACCCAAAGGGCCCAGCTGGAAAGCCCGGCCCCTCAGGGACTCACCTGACCTGCAGGCTCTCCCTCTCCCCTCACACTCTCCCCGCTGGTGGCGTCTCCTCCCCAGCTAGCCCAAGATCACAACCTGTTGCTAGGGCCCATTATAACAGTGAGTGTCAGTTCATTGGTCAGCTGGGCGCCGTGTAATAATGAGGCAGTGACATCAGAGGGCAGGGTCCCAGGGAGCAGAAACTCCAACCCCAGGTGCCCCTAGGGCCGTCATATGGGCTCACCTTTGGCCTTTCTAACAGATTTGTTCAGAGTCCCCTGTTGGCTGAGGGTGGAGGGTGCATAGAGGGTTTGGTTAACACAGCGAAGCCCTGGGTTTCATCCTCAGCACCAATCACACCCAGCGTGGAGGCACTCGGTCACTAAACCAGCACTCAGTAGTTGGAGGCAGAAAGATCAGAGGTCAAGGCCATCCATGGCCACGTAGCAAGTTCTGAGGCCAGCCTGGGTCTCAGGAAACCCTATCACAAACAAACAAACAAATATAAACATACAAACAAGCTGCCCCAAATCATTAAGAGAAACTCTCTGTGTTCTCCATCACCCCCAGGACAAAGTCCTACATGAATAACTTGGACATCTGAGGCTCTGGCCTCGCTCACCACCCTGCAATCGAGGGAACACTTCAGCAGGCTGCTTGCCAGCCTGTCATAGTCACTCATCTCTCTATGTAGCTCTCAGGTGTCCCACGCGCTCTGGGGCATGAGGGCCAGGGTGGGGGTGGGGGTTAGCTTGGGTAATGGGACGGAAGGGGTTTCCATAGTGGTTCATGCCTGTGATCCCAGCTCTGGGGCAGTAGATTCCACGTTCAAGGACAGCCTCCTCTATATAGTGAATTGGAGGCCGATCTCACAAGCCCAAGGACCCGAGTTCAATCCTCAGAATCCGTGTACAAAATGCTGGGTGTGGTGGTGGGCACTGGTGACCCTAGCACTGGAGACACGGAGACAGAAAATCGCTGGGGTTCCCTGGCCAGCAAGTCTCACCTAGTGTCCCACAGACCCACGAGTGGTCTTTGTCTCAAAGGAGGCAAGTGCATGGCACCCGAGGTTGTGCTCTGGGTTACACATGCACCATAAACCAACCCTGACACCTAGCTGTACCACCTGCAGACCATAGCAGCTCTGAATGGAGGACACCAGACAGGGCACTGAGCCCCCCTTCCCTCCTCCCTTCTCTACCTACCCGCCCCTCTGCCACCTGTCAGTCTTTGCTCAGGGCCCATGTGTCTGTCACGCCTTGCTTCATTCTGTCCCCTCTGCTTCCTCGTTACCCTGTGAAGCCGCGTCCAGGCTGTGAAGAGGGAAATGAAAGTAAACATGAGTTGTTGGTGGTAGCCCATGCTTGTGACTCCAGCACTTCAGAGGTGGGGGCAGGAGGATGGGGCGTTCAAAGGCATCCTCAGCTACTTAGCTGAGTTTGAGGCCAGTCTGGGTCCTGTGAGAGCTAAGAGCAAGTGGAGAGCCCTGAACCAGCAGATGGGCTGAGGCAAGGCCCACTTCGGTGGGAGGGGCCTGAGGGGAGTAGAGGGCACCAGGAAAGGAAAAGTCAAGGTGAAACGGAACAGACATAGACGCCAGGGACAGAATGAACAGTCTCGGAGCTAGAGGTCTGTGAATCAAGGGGAGATGCGAAAGGTAAGGATAGGCACGTATCCAAAGTCAGCCTTGGCTACAGGGCAAGTTCATGGTCAGGCAGGGCAAACATGAGGTCCTACTTCAAATGAAAAAAAAATCAATAATTAATTAAAACGAAAATTAAAGAGAGGGGCGGGATATAGCGCAGTGGTAGGGTGCTTGCCCAACACGCACAAACCCCTAGGTTCAGTTCTCGATACCAAAAAAATTGGTGGGGCCAAGATGCCCACAGGTGAAGGTTGAGGCACCCAGTGCAGGGAACCTCAGGATTCCAGCTGCTCTCAGGACCCCGTGAACGCCTGTCTGTCTGTCTGCCTCCTAACATCTCCTCAGCCAAGCTCCAAGGGCTTTCCTTCCCCCATGCAGTTTCTAGGATGTGCCTCAGGCTTCTGTAACTCAAAGATTTGTTCTGGCCATCTGAGGAGCCTACAGGGGTGAGGACAGAGGTCCCAGAAGGGACACATTGGCTGGAGCTAGGGCAGGGGTGACTGCTGCCCACAGTGTCCAACATTTCCAAACCTTGGGCAGCAGCTGCGTGCTCCGTGGGATCCTGCTGACTGGCAAACCGCAGAGACGAAATCAAAAATAGTCTCAGACGTTCCCCGACACTGAGCAGACTGTGGCACGTCCCCAAGACTCCTTCCTCAAACTCACAGACACGTGTGAGGCCCATGAGGGGAAGGAGGGACTCTAGAAGACCAGCAAAACAGAATCGTCAAACAGATCCGCAGGCACAGCGAGCCATGGGGCTGGAGAGACGGCTCTGCGGTCAAGAGCACTGGTGACTCTTGCAAAGGACTCCCTTTGGTTCCCAGCATCCTCATGGCAACTTGCTAACGTTAGTATCTCCAGTTCCCGTGGATCTGACACCCACTTCTGACGCCACAAACATCACACAAACACATGGAGCACATACATGAATGCAGGCAAAATACCCACATAAGTTTTTAAAAAATCTTATAAAAATAAATTTTTAAAAGGTAAACAGGAGTTGGAGACTTATCTCAGTGATAGGCGCTGACTTAGCAAGTGTGAGGGTTTGAAATCTAGCACTAGAAAACACACATACACACATGCACGCACCACACATAACACACATGCACACATGCACATACCACACATACACACATGCACACATGCACACATGCACACACCACACATACACACATGCACACATGCACACATGCACACATGCACACAGAAGAAAAGGGATGGTCAAGATGGCTTAGTGGCACTGGACATGGTTGGCACCTGCCTTTAATCCCAGCACTTGGTGGAGGCAGGTGGATATCTGTGAGTTCAAGGCCACCTTGGTCTATCTATTTAGTGAGTTCTAAGACAGCCAGGACTATGTAGAGAGACCCTGTCTGGGGAAAAGAAAAAAAAAGGGCCAGGCGGTAGTGGCACATGCATTTAATCCCAGCACTCGGGAGGCAGAGGCAGGCGGACCTTGGTGAGTTCGAGACCAGCCTGGTCTACAACAGCTAGTTCCAGGACAGGCTCCAAAGCCACAGAGAAACCCTGCCTCAAAAAACCAAAAAACTGGATAAAGGTGTTTGCTGACATGGCAGATATCCTGGATTTGACCACAAGGTAGACAGAGAAAACCGATTCCCACAACCTATCCTCCGACTTCCACATGTACACCTTGGCAACAAACCCACGCTCCCACATAGGAACACGTGCACACTCACACGTGAGCAAACAAGGTCAGCCTGACACTCCCACCTGTCATCCAAGTGTTTGGGAGGTGGAGGAAGAGGATCCCTGGGGCTTCTGGCCGTGGGTTGAATCAGGTAGCCACGCCCATCTCATCCATGGGTGTTGAGATTTGAACTCAGGTCCTCACACTTGCATAGCAAGGACTCTGACGTAGTCATCTCCCCAGCCCACATTTACACTGTTTCTAACGTAATATTTTAAGAGCTCAGGACTAGAGCACATGATTGGCAGGAGGCCTTGGGTCCCATTCTTGGCACCAGAGAGAAGGAAGAGGGATGGGAAGAGAGGTGGGGGGAGGAGGAGGAGGAACTGGGTCCAGAGGAGGTGATTGAGGCAGATGAGAGTGTCACAGTTACTCACTCCTTCCTTCCACACATAATCAAACCCAAGACGCCTGTGGTTGTCAGACATGTCCTTTTCTGATCCCGCTGACAAAGGAAAAAATAATGCTGCCAATAAAACCACAACATGACATTTCCTTATCACTTCAAATATTTATTCCAAGACAGCTGAAAGAGCTCTCAGGAGCTTATTTAGAAAACACAGATCTTATCACGCAGCAGTCCTGTGTACAGAGAGTAGATTGGTGCTCGCCGGCCATGCAAGCGCTCGGGAGGCAGACATGGGAGGATTGAGTTCTAATAGAATGCCAGCCTGGGCTACCCAGTGAACCCTGTATCAAAAATAATAGCATCTGTCTGGGCAGTGGTGGCGCACGCCTTTAATCCCAGCACTCGGGAGGCAGAGACAAGGGAATCTCTGTGAATTCAAGGCCAGCCTCATCTGCAGAGCAAGTTCCAGGACAGCCAGGGCTACACAGACCCCTTCTGAAAACAAAGCAGAGGAACAATGAGCAGGTGGGATAGCTCAGTAGCTGAAGGCATTTGCCAAGCATGCATGGAGACCTGAGTTGCATCCCTGGGAGAGAACCCACACTCCCCGGTGTTCTTTCAACCTCCACATGCACACACACATCACTGTGCAATGCATAATCATCATCATCATAATAATACTGTAAAATAGCGCGTGTAATCACGGCACTTGAGAAATGAAGGGAGGCAGACACTCAAGACCATATAGTGAGTAGGGGCCAGTTTGGGATGTAAGAGACCCTGTTAACACACACACACACACACACACATACTTACGTATAATAAAAACAAGCCAACAACAACAAATCCTAAAACACTTCCTTAAGCACGTCTGTACAACATGCGTCACTGTCCCTCCGGCCCCAGCTAAGCAGCCTTGCATGCTCTACCCTTCCCGGGTGTTCACTGTATAGAACATCTTTTTATTCTTTGGTTTCTTTGGAGCCCCCACATCCTCCTCCTTTCTTTCTTTCTCTCTTTCTTTTTTGACAAAATCTCTTGTAGCCTAGACTGACCTTGAGTCCTGTAGCTAAAGGACTTTGAACGCTGATCCTCCTGCTGGCATCTTCTGGGGGTTGGAATTGCAGGTATGCATATGTGTGTGCGCACGCGCGTGTATGCGTGCATGCGTGCGTGTGTGCGTGTGTGTGCGTGTGTGTATGTACATGGAATTAGCCTTCAGGGTTTCACTCAGTCTCATTCAGTCTTTCTTTCAAACATTGGCTGCCATATGGGTGCCGGGGACACAGTAGTGAATAAAACTCTGTATCTCAGGCTGTCCCGAAACTCACTATGTAGCGCAGGTTAGCTCTTGTTTTTGTGGAGCTTACATTTTTGAAAGATATAGATAACAAAAACAGTGACGATGAGGCCAAGGGGTGAGAAGAGGGAAGAGAAGGAAATCACAGGGACGTGGATGTGGTGGACCGCCACACGTGACTCCTTTCCTCCTGGGCAAGTGCCACGTTTCTCAGGAGATATGGAGGGTCCTTTATATGAAATTGGGACTTCAGTTCTAGCTTGTGAGTGGTGCTGACTCCATATTTTATTTCTTTCTTGGCATCCTGACCTGCCTTTGTGGACAAATGTCGGGCAGGGACAACAGCTACTGCATGACCCAAAGCTGGCTAGCACACTCTAGCCACTAGGGGGCACCAGATGAACGCAGCAATGCCGGAGGAGGCTAAAAAAGGGCATCATAGCCTCTGTGGGTGCTGGAAATCAAATGTGTGTCCTCTGGGAAGCAGCAAGCACTCTTAACCACTGAGCCATCTCTCCAACCCTCTCCTGTACACTTTAGGACTTCTTTGTCTCCCTCCCTTTTTGCCTCCCTGTCTCTTTCTTCTTCTCTCCCTCCTCCTGATCCTCCTGCCTCAAGCTCCCAGAATGGCAGGTGCTCTCAACCACACCCAGCTAGAATTTTCTTTCAATGCACAGGAGAGGTATGTCATCCCAGTTTCTAAGATTTATTGGAAATTATTTGTGACTTGCAGAAACGGAACAGACATTAGTCCGTGTCCTGTCAACAGGATGTTGACTCCTGTCTCTCCTCGTCAGAGGAAGATGAGAGGAAATTGCATGAATCCTCACCAAAGGTAGGCCGGAAGAGGAAGCCCTGTGAACCTCCCTCCCTCGATAAGGAGATGACAGAGTGAGAATCAAGACATCCATGCATGGTCATGAGGCTCACACCACACAACCGAGGACCGGGGAGGAACTGAAAAGTTGGAAGATTCCCATGAGGTGCTAAAAGCTGAGAAAAAGGAAGATGGTGAACCAGTCAGTTGTGGTGGTGTACACTAATCTCAGCACTGAGGAAGCCTGTGGTTTAGAACTGGTTCCTGCTGGTCTATCCCCTTTGTCCCATGCTAAGAGAATCTTCTGCTAAAAAACAAGTGGGGACTTCCAGAAAGATTAGAGGAGGGATTCTTTCTGTATCATCTGTCTCTCTGTCTGTCTGTCTCTCTGTCTGTCTGTCTCTATTATCTATCTATCTATTGATCATCTATCTATCATATCTCCATCTGTCCATCCATCCATCCATCCATCCATCCATCTAGCTAGCTTTTGGTTTTTGTTTGTTTTGCTTTGTTTTATATTCAAGACAGAGTTTCTCTGTGTTGCCCTGGCTGTTCTGGCTGCTCCGTAGACCAGGCTGGCCTTGAACTCAGAGATCTGCCTGCTGCCTCCCTAGTGCTGGGATTAAGGCATATGCCACCACTGCCTGACTATGTCCTTAAACCTGAAAACCACAAGAAAAGACCAGTCCCACAATTATCAAATTATCCAATAAAGCAAGCTTTATTTTATAGGTGCACCCAAGGACTGGTCGGCTGTTGCCTTGCAGTGTCCTCTGGCCTTTTGAGGTCCCTTATGGGGTGAGGTAAAAGGTTAACAGCTGTAAGTATGTTTACAGGGGCGTGAGAGTGGCTTTAGAGTTTGTTAAAACATACAATGAAAGAAGAAGGCAAGGATATGCCTCATGTAAATGAGGTCACGTGTTTTGCAGGTTACAACAGATTTAAGAAACAGAAACTTATTCTTAAATAGACATCTATAATTTTTTTTTTTTTTGGTTTTTCAAGACAGGGTTTCTCTGTGGCTTTGGAACCTGTCCTGGAACTAGCTCTGTAGACCAGGCTGGTCTCGAACTCACAGAGATCAGCCTGCCTCTGCCTCCCAAGTGCTGGGATTAAAGGCGTGCGCCACCATCGCCCGGCTTATACTTTTTTTTTGTAAGGTATGAGGGCCTAACACAATGGACTCTGTAACTTGCAATGTATGTTGCTCCTGCTTTGACCTCCTACTATGCATCTATATCTGTCTGTCGGTCTGTCTGTGTTTGGAAGTTAGAAGACTTAACTCCAGGACTTCTTTCCTTTCACATTGTAGGTTTCAGGAAATAAAGTCAGGTCATTTGGTTTGGCAGCAGGAGCCATGGGTTATATGGGACCATCTCACCGTCCCGTCCCCCCACACACACGTTTGTGCGTGCAAGAGGTTGAGAGTCTTTGTGTGTGTGTGTGTGTGTGTGTGTGTGTGTGTGTGTGTGTGTGTTGTGTGTGTTTACACATGTGTGCGGGAGGTTGAGAGAGAGCTGGAGAAAATGACTCAGCAGTTACGAGCCCTGGTTGCTCTTCCAGAAGACCAGAATACAATTCCCAGCACCCACACAGCATACAACAGCCCTCTGTAACTCCAGTTCCCGGAGAACCACGCCCCCTTCTGGCCTCCAGGGGCACTGCACACACATGGTGAACAGATAGACAAGACGGCCATACACATAAAATGAAGATAGGTTTAACATTTGATGTGTGTATGTGTGGGTGAGTGCAAGCACACTCAGGTCATGGTTCCTGTGTGGAGGACCACCACTTTCAGGAGTGGGTTCTCACCTTCCACCTTATTGAGCAGGGTCTGTCTGTTTCTGCGGCGGAGCTTCATGCTCCGGGCTAGCTGGTCCACAAACTTCAAGGTTCTCCCACCCCCATCTCACCATAGAAGTCCTGGGGCTATGCGGGTCTCGGGAATTGAACTCTGATCCTCGGGCTTTACCCACTGATGTTCTGAGAATAGACCTAGATGATGCTAAGTTAAGAAGGATAACTCTACCACCTTACCAGGTACTGGCTGGCTCAAGTCTAGCCAGGGAGGCTCAAGGGGAAATCTGCACAACTGTGGGGGCTTATGGGAAGGCAAGAATGAACGCTCTTTCTTCCAGGATATGGTGGCACCAGAGCCCAGTTTGGAGGCTGTAGCCCTCATGAGGCAATGTCAACATGCTGAGGACAGCAGAGCAGGGAGAAAGGTTCCCTATGGCTCCTTCCAATTCCGGGATCAATGGGACACTCATTATGTAATATCACCTGTCCTGTTCAGCCTACCTCAGGGCCTTTGACTGCGTAGTTCCCTCTGCCTGGGAACGTCCCACTCTGAGCTGCTGCTGGTGGAGCACACCTTTAATCCCAGCACTGGGGCGGGGGGCAGAGGCAGGTGGATTTCTATGAGTTAGAGGCCAGCCAGGGTTACATAGTAAGTCCCTGTCTCAAAGAAACAATTAAAAAAAAAAAACCAAACCCCTATAAACCTATCTGTCTTTGGCAACAGCTCCGTTCCTCTTGACCGCACTGCTTCTCCCTAATTCCCTTCCCCCGGCATATTGTCTGTGCTTTCCTTTGTCCTCAGTCTCCCCCACTATCCCACAGTCTCCCCATGCTTGCTAACTTCACTGGATCTGAGATCAGCTAAGAGGTGGCAGCCTCTGGGGAACAGTGATGGATTTGCTTGATTAAATTAGCTGATGTGGGGAAACCCATCTTGGATGTGGGAGGCGCAGGCTTCAGATATAAGGGTGTCCAAAGGAAAAAGGCAGCTGTTGGCGTCATGAAGTCAGGAAAGAGGGCTTAGCTTTCCAGAAGGAAGCCGTAGTCCCAGAGAGGAAGTCAGCCTGGTGACCACTCTGTCCCCAGGTGCTACTGGACCTCAGCAGTTCTCCATAGAGACAGGAAGGGATGAGGAGCCTTCCTGCCAAGGAGGACCGGGGAGACTCTATAGAACAACACAAGCATGACCGGGACCACACTTGAATGGCGCTGTGCCTAGCCTGGGCGGTGAATGGATTCTGTAGTGTGTCTGGCAGGCCAGCGGATAGCCTGGGAGCTCTGGAGCCTCTGGGTCACCTCCATTTCCCTGTGCAGGGTGCAGAAGCCACAACCACGCAGAGAGGCGTTCTGGCGGCCTGAGGAGATGGTAAAGAAAGGAATTAGGGCCATACCAGGCAGAGGTTCACACCCGCATGGGTGCATACCTTGCACACACACACACACGGCCCTCTCACAGATTCACTTTGCACACCTGTATACACACGAACAGCACCCTTGTCCTTGGTGAGAACTCACTGACCAAGGGGCTACACTCAGCTCGCTCCTTCACTGTGATTTTTCTCCCTTGCCTGCTTTCCCTTAGTTCAATACAGACAAAAATCGATGGCCACCCCTCCTCCCCGGCCCAGACTGCTGTTTCACACCTCGGCTTTACAGCTCCATCTTCCTCCTGTGCTTCCTTGGAGCTATGGATGAGCTCATGACGTGATGGCCTGGATTGATGCCTCAAAACATGCCACGAGTTTGTAGCGGATTGGATGGATGACATGAAAACGAAATGTTTTCATTTGTCTAATGCAGAAACCCTGAGACGAGGCCAGGTGCGGTGGTGCAGGCCTTTGATCCCAGCACTCAGGAGGCAGAAGCCGGTGGTTCTCTGTGAGTC
>NC_022030.1:19482888-19486359 GCF_000317375.1 Microtus ochrogaster
CAGTGAGGGCTGGGGTGTAGCTCAGTGGTAGAGTGATTCTCTAGCATTCGTAAGTCCCTTGGTTCTAACCCCAGGATGGAAAATAAGGAATCTCACACAACTGTAGATTATACAAATCCTTATCACATAATGTGTATGTACATTTATAGAAACACACTCACATATATATAGAAATACAAATGAGCTCAGGCTAACCCCTAATTCACATTCCTCCCGCTTCCACCTCCCAAAGTTAGTAGGTGTGCAACACCAGGCGTGGGACATGCACAGGAATACATTCGGACACTTCTGAGCAGGGCCGTCTTCCTCCTTCCCTCAGTGTCAGCATAGGATCCCTGCAGTTCCGTCATAGCTCCTGCTGTGCTCCAGAGTGAGGCCACTCAGGGTGGACACGGGGAACCACAGGCACTTTCCAAGCACTGGGGATGTCGCTAGTTAGTCTGCATCAGCACGCATCGTGTAAAATCAACAGCCGACTCTCAAGAGAATTTCAAATGCAGCTCATACTTTTTCCTCCTCCTTCTTTTGTATTTTATCTTATTTTGTCTTGTTTTTGCCCTTTTTCCATTTTTAAATTAAGAATGTTTTTAATACAATCTTTCTCATTTTAAATAGCTATCCCCTTTCCCACTGCCTCCCCTCCACCCACTCCAACCTTTCCCCGATCCCACCCCACCCCCTATCCATTTCTCAGAAAAGGTAGACTTCCCATGCAGAGTCAACAAAGTCTGACACTCCCCTTCAAGGCAAGACCAAGGCCCTCCCTCCTATATCTAGGCTGAGCAAGGTATCCCTACAAAGATAATGTGCTTCCCTAGACACCAATTCAAGCACTAGGGATAAATCCTGGTCCCACTACAAGTGGTTCACAGACTGCCCAAGCCTCACAACTGACCCCTTGTGGGCCTTGTTTGGTCCTATGCAGGTTACCCTGCTATCAGTCCAGAGTCAGTGAACTCTCACTAGCTCAGGTCAGCTGTTTCTGTGGGTATCACCAACATGGTCTTGACCCCTTTGTTCATATTATAACTCCTCCCTCTCGTGGGCTGGTCTCCAGTAGCTCTCTGCCTAGAATCCCCCAGTGAGGGGCTTGGGGCGTGGCTCAGTGGTAGAGCCTCTGCCTAGAATCCCCTAGTGAGGAGCTAGAGGTGTGGATCAGTGATAGAGCCCCTGCCTAGAATCCCCCAGTTAGGGGCTGGGGGTGTGGCTCAGTGGTAGAGTCCCTGCCTAGAATCCCTCAGTAAGGGGCTGGGGTGTGCCTTAGTGATAGAGCCCCTGCCTAGAATCCCCCAGTGAGGGGGTGGGAGTGTGGCTTAGTGGTAGAGCCCCTGCCTAGAATCCCCCAGTGAGGGGCTGGGGGTATGGCTCAGTGGTAGAGCCCCTGCCTAGAATCCCCCAGTGAGGGGCTGGGGTGTGTGACTGGGTGGTAGCACGTTCCCTAACATGTGCATGTCTCATGGTGCCCACCAGTCATTGCATCTTACAAGTTAGAATTCGTTATCAAGGCTGCCCAGTGCTCAAGCAGGAACTGGAGCAGAGGTCATGGAGGAACACTGCTCACTGGCTTGCTCCTCAGACTTTACTCGGCTCCTTCTCTTATACATCCCAGGTGGCACCTGGCTAAGGATGGCACCGCCCACAGTGAGCTGAACCCTTCCACATCAACAGCAATCAAGAAAACGTCCATAGGCCAGTCTGGTGGAGGCTACCCCTCAACTGAAATCCCCTCTTCCAAGGGAGCTCTAGTTCATGTAAGTAGGCAAAACCCAATCAGTATACAGAAGCACCAAGTCTACACAGGCCACTGAGAGGAATCCCCGAGACCCTTAAACACTCACAGCTGCATGTCAGTTCAGGCAAGCATCCCACATCTTGCTGAAAACACAGCCACAGCCAGCTAGAGAACCACACAAAGCCAGAAATCAGTAAGCACCTAAGTCTAGCTGTTCAGACGTGTGGATACCTACTCACGTGGGCCCTCACCCTCCCTGAGACAGTTCTACATCACCACAGGGGCGTGATGGGCAGCATGAGAAACAGCCCCGCACAGTCTGCCTTGCAAACATCAGTACTGCAGAAATAAACACACAAAAGCACTTTTCAAGAGTCTGAGGAGGTGAGGGCTCAGTGGTTCTTGCAGCTATGGCAGAAGACCTGAGTTCAGTTCCCAGCATCCATGTAGGTCAGTCAGCTTACAACCACCTGTAACTGCAGTTCCAGGAATCCATTCCAGGAACGCCCTCTTCTGGCCTCTTCTGGCACTGCATACATGTGCACATACACACATGCACAAACGTAAATAAAAGTAAAATGCACCTTTTTGAAAAGAACATTGTGTGATTGATGGAATATATCAAGCCTGAAAACTTGCACACACATGCATGTACACACAAACACACACACACCACACAGGCACACTGTGATGGACATGTACGTTAGTTGTCTCTGTCTGGCTCCTCAGATGCATGGCCAAGACCACCATGTTTTACCTGCTCACACCTCCCCCGCTGTAGCCCTCTTCCTGCCAGAAGGATAGCAGTTAATGTCCTCAGAGGGCACTGCGTGTGCATGAACACCGTGACAGGAATGTGGCCTGAGGCTCAGGGGACCTCTCCTTGTCCTCCCATGCTTTAAGTGGTCACCTGGGCAGAGGCTTCTGCAGTCGGAAGTGCAGACCGCAAGGCCAGCACTGTGTTTGTCTGACTTATTGATGAATAATCACCAGCTCAAAGCTTAGAGCACACAGGACAGAGAGTGTGGTTTCGCTTACTTGAGACATCTAGGGCAGTCAGCAAAGCATGGAAACAGAAAGTAGATGGATGGATATCCCGGGCTGGAGGAAAGCGGGAGGGACATAGAAGGACGTTAAACTGGGGGAGCTAGTAATTCTCCCCTCCATCAACTAGAGATGGAACCCAGGGTTTTAAGTACGTTTCCTAAGAGATCTACCACTGAGCCACATCCCAACCCCTCACTGGGGGATCCTAGGCAGGGGCTCTACCACTGAGCCACACTCATAGTCCTTCAGTGGTAAATTTTAGACAAGCCTTCTACTGCTGAGCTACACCCTCAGCCCTCTGAGGATGGAGCTGGGACTGAACACATGGGCATATGGACACCTTATGCCCATATTCATAGGGACTACATATGCAAAATTTCCCCATCCCCATCCCTCCCCTAGCAATCTTCTTTTGTCCTCTTCCTTTCCTATTGTAAATTCCAAGCTCCCACATCTGCCTCTTTCTCTTCATTGTGATAATTAATTTAATGTGCTGCTTAGTTTTGAAAGTAAAGCGTTAGCAGCTGGGAATTTGAGGATGTGAAGGTGAGAACATTCTGGCGTTGCCTACAGATCCAGCACGTGGAACATCTTTTTGCATCTCAGAATGGGCCTTGCTGTGCAGACTCTAACAAAGGCATCTTCTGTATCCTTCAAGTGCAGAGAATGCTGTTCTGCCCAAGTAAAATATC
>NC_022030.1:19486659-19488951 GCF_000317375.1 Microtus ochrogaster
TAAATGTTCTACCTTGCATAGAGTTTCCATCTTATAAACTGTTTTTAATCAGCATTCCTTCCCCAAAGAATAATGGTGATAAAGGATAATTCACAAAAATAATGGTGAATGCTCTTGGGTGGTGACAAAGAGGACTATTAGCAAATCTACCTTCCTACACAGGCAGGGAAGTGGAAAAAGAAAGAAGTAGACCATGCGATTTTCCTTCCTTAAATAGAACCTTAGTCTCCAATCTCACAGCTCAGGATGCTGGAGCTTAAAATTCCTGCAGCTGTGGAGATTCGCAGTGGGTGTTGGGACAGAAGCCTGCGAGTCTGTAGTGAGTGCCAATGGCATTCTTCTGCTTTTGAATGTGTGAGGCGCTGTGTAAGAGGTTTCTCTTGAGAGCACTGTGGCAGGGCGCTGAGGGCCCTGGGGACACATACTTTTGGAAAGAGCGAATGTGAACCTGGAAAGGTTGAGAGAATGGGTTCTGAATGGTAGCGGAGTTAAAGCCTCAGGTTTTATCCAGCCTGAGCAGTGAGATGGACCGGGCATCCTCTGGACCCCGGGTGTCGTTCTCCTGTAGGTCTGACTTCAAGTGTAACATAGCAGCCCTCCTCTGGGATTTAGAAAGGTCTTGCAAAAGAAGGGGAGGTGACAGGGGCGATTCAGAGGCAGAGCCTCCCGTTTTGATGTCTGTCTTCCTCTTTCTGAAACCACTTGAGCCATTTCCTGCTCTTGTCTCAACAGTTCTATATGACCTTTACCATTTAACAACCGTTCTTTGTCTGCTGGTTTTTGTTTTGTTTGTTTGGGGGTTTTTTGGCATTTATTTATTGGATAGTGGGCACATCTATACCACAATGTGCGTGTGGAGGTCAGAAGACAGCCTGTGGGAGTTGGCGCTCTCCTTCCACCTTGTAGAGCGTGGGCATTGAACTCAGGTCGTCAGGCTTGGCATCAAGCGCCTTTTCCCCGTGAGCCATCTTGTCCTCTCTGCTAGGGGTTTTAAATTTTGGAATATTCTCCCTTCAGCCAACATCTTCCCGCAATGCTTCTGTCTCAACAATATGTCTGTAACCAGGCAACAGTGATGCCCACCAGTCCTTACAGCTATTTGGGAGGCTGAGGCAGGAGGATCCATTGAGCCCAGATGTTTTGAGCAGCTTAGAATACACAGTGAGACCTTGAGTCACAGCTAATAAAGCTGAGCATGGGCCTGTGATCCCAGAACTTGGGAAACAGAGGAAGGAGAATCGAGAGTTCAAGACCAGTCTGATTAATATACCAGCGCTGTCCCAAAAATGCAAGATGTGGGCGCTGGAGCGATGGCTCGGTGGGTACGGGGGCAGCTGAGCCCGACAACCTGAATTCTGACCCCAGGAACCCCAGAGTGAAAGGGGAGAACTGGGTCCCTCGAGTTGTCCTCTGACCGCTGATATTTGTGTGCAACTACAATTTTAAAACATGGTAATAATAAAATCTATAGATAAATACAGCCCCCGTGTCTGACTAAAGAACAGACCATAGTTCTAATCACCCATGTCCTCCCTCCAAAGCCAGCAAGATCTTGTTGTTTTTGTATTTTTGAGACGATTTCTCTCTGTAGTCTTGGCTGTCCTGGAACTCACTCTGGGGACCAGGTTAACCTTCCAAGTGCTGGAAATAAAGGTGTGTGCCTCCACTGCCCAGCTTAGATATTTATTTATTTATTTATTTATTAAAGATTTCTGCCTCCTCCCCGCCACTGCCTCCCATTCCCCCCTCCCCCATCAAGTCCCCCTCCCTCATCAGCCCAAAGAGCAATCAGGGTTCCCTACCCTATGGGAAGTCCAAGGACCACCCACCTCCATCCAGGTCTAGTAAGTTGTTGAGCTTAGATCTTTTGAATATTATTTTTACTATCTATTTTCTTTCATTCATTTGATTTAAAATTAAAAATTAATCTCTTTCCAAAATATTCTGGAAAAGGTACAAGAATGAGAGCTATATACAGAAACCCCACCAGGACTCTATCTAGAAGAGGAAAAAGATTCATGTTAAGTTAGCTATAAATAGGAAAAAACAGCTATAAAGAATGAAAAGTACTTTTACCTCTTTACACAACTGAGAAACTTCCTGGTAGAATAAAAGCTTGCTAACAAAATGACTGGGTCAAGTTTGAGTGGAATCAAAACACATAAGCCCAAGGAACTAACTGGGGCCATCGCCTTGGGCTCCTGGGAGCCACTCTAGGTTCAAGTCTCTTGCCAGCCCTAAGGTGGCTCCCTTAACTAAGAATTGTGCTTCCGTGCTCCCCTATCCAACCTT
>NC_022030.1:19489051-19495512 GCF_000317375.1 Microtus ochrogaster
GAACTCACAGAGATCCGCCTGCCTCTGCCTCCCGAGTGCTGGGATTAAAGGCGTGCGCCACCACCGCCCGGCTAGATATTTATTTATTTATCTGCTTTTGTTTGATACAGGATCTTGCTATGTAGCCCAGCTGGCCTTAGATTTGGGCTCCTCCCACCTCAAGGCCTTCCCACCTGCTGGAATTACATACACCTGCCCCAAATAGACTTCGAGGATCATTTCAGCCAACCTAGCGGGTGAAGTGAAAGTGACCTGGTGTGGCCTCTGAGGCTAGGTCACAAAAGAATAGGCAGCTGGGTGAGCTCCTGAGGCAGCCACAATGGGAGGAAGCTTAGTCTCGTTCTTAGAGAGCGATCAAAGGCAAAGATCCTGAGGCCCCACCTGTAATGTGCTTAGTCATTAATTCAGCTCTCACCGCAGACACTAGAGAGAACCAGTGTTCTGTGGACCACTTCCTCCATTTCCCATCCCCAGGAACCACAGGTGCGAGAAAATCGTTGTCGCCTGAAGCCGCCACATCTGCAGGTGATTTGTTGGTTAACAAGAGAGAAACCAAGACACACATGCAGGTGACAAAGCGCCCTGCTTGCCAATGCCCTCCTGTACGATCCCTGCTCCACACTGCATTGTCCTGTTGAGGGTGACACACACTCTGCTTCCTAGGAACAGGAACGGTTCGTGACTAATAGGAGTGGCATGGGCTGAAGAGTTCCTGGAACAGTAGTGGCACTTCCCAGAGCTGGCTCTCACTCTGGAGAGAGTGGGTGTGACCAGAGGAAGACAGGAGCTAGGGGCCCCCATCCCAGACTACTCCCCTGACGCACACATCCATTCCCAAGGACAATCCGGGTCATGTTCCTCCACAATCTGACTAGCCTGGCCTCAGTTGCCTTCTTCCAGACTGGGAATGAGGGGTACATGTCCTTGTGCCCACCTACCTTCTGCTCATTTGTCCTGAAGAAACCTTCCATTTGGACCTGAAGTTCTAATGCCCCGCTTTGTTTTCATATTGGACTTCAGGTAGCCCTTACCTTGAAAGGTGGCTGAACATGACTTCAAATTTCTGATTCTCCTGCCTGTACCTTTGGGATTCTGGGATTAACAGCATGCACCCCCAAACTGAGTTTGTGGGGTTCTGAGGATGGAGCCCTGGGCCTCATAATGCTATACAGGTGCTCTACCAACTGGACTATAATTCCAAGCCTCAGACCCATTTTTCAGATGGAAAAAACAAGCTTCCTCCTTCTTGCCTCAGCTAGTCAGCCCTGGCCCTCTCTCTCCTATGTGTGAGAAACTCCCAGGTCCTGGCAGTAGTCAACCTTGTCTGGGAATAGATTGCCACGATTGTCACAGAGACCAGGGAGGAGACACAAACACCTGCTTAACAGTTCCCAAGACAGTCTCGTTTTCTAGTCCCCTTCCCAAGCTCCTGTGAGCC
Organism: Microtus ochrogaster; assembly: GCF_000317375.1. Lineage (NCBI taxonomy): Eukaryota > Metazoa > Chordata > Mammalia > Rodentia > Cricetidae > Microtus > Microtus ochrogaster. The sequence goes on from NC_022030.1 coordinate 19,490,490, forward strand.
CTCTATTCCTCTCTAGATAACACAGATGTCACCACAGGGCCCGGCATTAGCCACCCTAACCCTAACCTGTGTAACCTCAGGGTTCACCCCAAGGCTCTTCCTTGCTTACCCCAAACCTCATCCTTTTCCTTGATCTGCCCCATCGGGTCCCTACCCAGCCTCAGCTGGCTGAGCTAAAAAGAGCCTTGCATGCAAGGTTGAGGGATGTCACAATGCTGTGCCTCAGAGATCGGGCTAGAAGTCCCTTGTGGGCTGTGGAGAGAACAGAAACCACCTACCCACACCACAGTGTTGCGTGTCAATGAGGAACGTGTTTTACTAGTTTAGATTTTGGGTTTGGGGGTGTTATTTTGCTTTTTAGAACCAACTTTGGGGGAGTTTCATTCTGTTTAGTTGTGTTCGTTCCTTCCTTTATTTCTGAGGTAGCCCTGATTAGTCTGAAACTCATTCTGTAGACCAGGCTGGCCTCAGGCTCCAGAGACCCACCTTCCTCTGCTTCCTGAGGGCTGGGGTTAAAGGTGTGCACCTCCATGCCTGACTTGTTTGGTTTTGGTTTGTTTTGTTTTCCAGATAGAGTCTTGTGTGCCCAGGCTGACTTTGAACTTGCCACGTAGCTGAAGATCGTGAACTCCGGATCCTCCAACACACACAGTACTGGGATTACAGAGTTGAGCTATCGTCTTTTTAACAGTCTTACACAGCCAGGCTGACCTAGAACTTGAGTTGAGGATTACCTCAGACTCCTGAACCTCCTGCCTCCAACCCCCAAGTGCTAGGATTGAAGATATGCACCCCCATTTCCAGTTTTATGTGGCTACTGGGGATTGAACCCAGGGTTTGAGGCACACTAGGGATGCATATTACCTACGGGCAGGTCCAAATTCTGGTGGTTAGACAAAAGCCGGAACTGGAACTCACGCAGAAGGGTCCCCCTCTACCCAAAAGAGCCATTCCCGATCACTGGCAGAAGGGATGAATGGCTATCTGTGGTGTATGCTGGCAAAGCAGATGCATGCTGGCCTCCAGGCTCCTCCAGTATCTCAAGTGCATGTTATATATTTCAGAGTCCATGCTACGCTGGCATCCTCTTCTCCACTCTTCTCACTACCCCTTCACCCTAAACTTCTCCAGCCCACAGGCTTCCTTCCCAGCTACTCATTCTCCTCAAGACCCTGTTATTCCGGTTATGCTGCTCCCTCCCTCTGGTCCTCTGCCCAGTCCCTTCTCTTGCCCTCCCTTATCCCCCCCCCCCCACACACACACCAATCTGCTGGCCGCATTCAGTTTACTTCTTTCTCTCTCTGCTTCCTGCTCTGGACTCTTCCAGATGCTTCCAGCTGTCTCTCCCTCATATCTGCATAAAGAGCTTCCCCTCAAACACACCTTCGAGCAACCATGTTGTCATTCTATACATCTGGTGCTGAACCTCTCCCTTTATCCCGCACAAACAGGGGTGTCTGCCTGAAGGAGACACCCACATTCCTGCATGGGTACGAGGCAAAGGCAAGGTGGGGATTGCTCTCTGAGCCGCCTCACTTCCCTTCCAGCCCACAGGCTCGCAGCAGCTCGGCAGTCTCCGGGCAAAGTCATGGCACTCCACTGTCTGCCCAGACTAAGCCATGGAGATAGAGTTGGCCCCAAAGGCCGAGCTGAGAGAACCCCAGCCAACCTCCAACTTGACCTCCAGAGAGACCCCTGAGAGTCCTGCATGGAAGCTCCAGCCTGGGAGAGGTCCAGCTCCTCCATCCACACCTTCCCATTCTAGAATCTGAGTCCAGGGCTTAGGGTCTCAATCAAGGTCAAATACTGACTTCCCCACTGAAATCCAGGCCACTTAACTTTTTTTTTTTAACATACCAATCCCAGTTCCCCTCACTCCTTTCTTCCTGCTTCCCTCCACCTTCCCCCCACCCCATCCCCATCCACTCCTCAGAGAGGGTAAGGCCTCCCCTGGGAAGTCAACCAAGTCTCTCCCATCACAGACTTGATTCTTCGTTGAGGAAGGACCAAGCCCCCCCCCCCACACACACACATCTCATGCCCAGGCTGAGCAAGGTCTCTCTCTATAGGGAACAGGCTCCACAAAGTCAGTTCATGCATTAGGTTAGATCCTGTTCCCACTGCCAGTGTCCCCACACACTGTCCAAGCCACACCATTGTCACCTGCATTCAGGGAGTTCAGTCCTGTGCGGGTTCCCCAGTTGTCAGTCCGGAGTCAGTGAGCTCCCACCAGCTCAGGTCAGCTGATTCTGTGGGCAGGCCACTTAATTCTTAACCCAGGACAGAGTTGGGAGGAGCAGAACCAAAGGGAAGTGACTGCAGACAAAACCCCAAGGCCTATGAATTGCCCTTGGATTGCAGCCCTCAACCAGGCAGCTGCACACATTCTTCAAAGGCTGGGACAGGAGGATTGGTACAAGTTTCAGACTGCCAGCCTGGGCTACAGAGCGAGACTTCATCTCAAAAACAAACAACAATACCAAGTCCATTATCACCCCCCCCCCCTTTCAGGGGCTGGGAAACTGAAGTCCAGAGAGGCTAAGGGACCTGCTCAGGGAGGTCACACAGCTGAAGAATAGCAGAGTTTGAATTGGACTCTTTCCCTATGTGCCAGACAGACCATAATGCTCACCTTCATATGTCTCTGAGGAACACCAGGACTTAGGCCACCTAGCAGGAAGTGGGAGAAGGTACCCTGGGTCCAGGCCAGTAGTGCCACAGAAAGTGAGCAAATAGCATGGAGCAATAAAGAGCTGCTGGGGAAGGGCGTGGGAAACATCTAGATGGGGAAACTGAGTCTAGAGATGTGTGGGTGACTTAGAAGTGACCCAGTCCTCAACGATTCTTATTAAGGGTTTGCTTCATGACTCCGTGCAGGTGTCAACCCACTGGATCCATGGAGTGATGCAGGTGGTCCACACCTGTAATACAGTATCCATAGAGTGATGCAGGTGGTCCACACCTGTAATACTGTATCCATAGAGTGATGCAGGTGGTCCACATCTGTAATACTGTATCCATAGAATGATGCAAGTGACCCACATCTGTAATACTGGAGCCATAGAGTGAAGCAGGTGGTCCACATATGTATCACTGGATCCATAGAGTTATGCAGGTGGTTCACATCTGTAACACTGGACCCATCAAGTGATGCAAGTGGTCCACATCTGTAATAGTGGATCCACAGAGTGATGTAGGTGGCCTACATCTGTACACCAACACAAGGAAGGCTGAGCATGAGTCCAGCCTGGGCTACAGAGTGATGTAAAGGGCAGAACAGTGCAGAGGTTCCTCCATCTTGTATTCTTATGAAGCCATTTCCAGTTTAACTAGAATTTGATCTCTTTGACAGAGAACCCTGTAGGAGATTACATACCTCTGTTCTGGGAACCGCATGTCAGAATGCCCCCACAAACTTATCTCGGCTTCTGTTAAAACTGCATGTTCATGTGGAGACCTTTCCGGCTAACCACTTCTCTTAGTTTCTCTTACAGCTGCTTGCTTCAGGCTGGAGAGATGACTCAGAGGTTAAGAGTACCTCTTTTAGAGGTCATGAGTTCAATTCCCAGCAACCATATGGTGGCTCACAGCCACCTATAATGCTCTGTTTATATAATAAATATAAATCTTTTTTTAAAAAAAAGAAGAAAAGCTGCTTACTTCAAACTGATCCCTGTGTGAAGCCCCCGTGCAACTGTCGAGTGACATGCCAGTGACCTACTTTCCCTCAGGCTAGAGACTGTGTGTGAGGGTCATCTCTGGTGGGCTACCTGTAGCAGTGAGACCCTACCTGAGAGAGAGAAGCTCGTGCTAATAATGATGGTGGTGGTAGCTGGGTGTGGTGACACCCGCTGGGGAGACAGAGGCAGGCTGATTTCTGAGTTTGAAGCCAATCTGGTCTACAGAGTGAGTTCCAGGACAGCCAGGGCTACACAGAGAAACCTGTCTGGAACACATACACACACAGACACGCACAAATAATAATAATGGCTGGACACGGTGGTACTCATCTTCAATCCCAGCACTCAGGAGGCAGAAGCAGGCAGGTCTCTGAGTAACAAGTTCTAGGCCAGCCAGGGCTACATAAGTGAGCCCCTGTCTCAAAATGATAACAATAACAACAATATTTGGGAGGTCAAGGGGCTGTGACACCAGTCAGGAGAGTGTATACCTAACACACAGATTGCCCTGAATTTTATCTTTATAAAACTAAGGGGAATGGGTCCTGCCTGCCATCCCAGCACTTAGGAAGCCGAAGCAGGAGGACCAGGAGTTCAAAGCCAGCCTAGGCTATGTGAGAAACCTGTTGGGGCAGGGGTGGGGCTATGAATGAGAAAATTAGGACTAGTAACTCAGTGATAGAGTTCTTCTGTTGTGTTATTTTTGTTTTGTGATTGTTGTTTTGAGACAGGGTTTCTCCGTGCTGGAACTCACTTTGTAGATCAATTCCTTCGAACTTACAGAGATCTACCTGCCTTTGCCTCCCGAGCGCTGTGATTAAAGGCGTGCACCACCACCCAGCAGTAGTAAAGTTCTCAGCAGTTCACTCAGGGCCTAGGTTCCATCCCCAGCACTAAACAAAAGCAAACAGCAGCCTCCAGCCACTGCTAACAGTGTTACCATCATCATCTTAGCAATAAAGATGAGGACCAGTAAATGGGCCTGTTGGCCCCTCAACTGTGAGATCCAGGTCACCCAGCCCTTGAGCAGACTCAGACAGGAGTGTTTGTTATAGGGATCGGTGGTTTTTTCCAAAGAGCATGAGGAGGCAGAAGTCTGAGTACTCAACTCATCCATCTTGTCTTACCAATTTAGAGATGCTGGTTCTGGAAAGAAGAGAGAGACAGTCCCAACAACCAAGAGAGGGGGACCAACCTTGGGGTTCCATGATCAGCTGTGGGGAGATTCTGTGAGAGGTCTCTCATCCTCAGAGCTTACTGGGGTGGTCCCACAACTGGGTCAACAGGCCCCAGAGTGCAGAAACAGTTGGCCAGTGAGGTAGAGTGGAGAGGCATTCTCTCCC
>NC_022030.1:19496512-19514376 GCF_000317375.1 Microtus ochrogaster
TATCTCTCCAGCCGCCTTCCAGAATCTTTGTAAAAGATATCCTTAAAGCTTTATTTTATTTTATGCGTATAAGTGTTCTACCCGCATGTACACTACGTGCACGGTGGTGCCCTGAGAGACTGGACGAGGCTGTGAGCCACCATGAGGGTGCTGTGAACTGAATCTTCGTCCTCTCTAAGAACGGGCACTTTCAACCACTGAGCCATCATCTCCCCAGCCCCAAGAATCCTTTCTATTTCCAGTCACATGGGCAAGTTTCAGGATTGGGGATGGGAAGGGGAGCTGCCACATGTCCCAGGGGCTCAGTTTCCTTATCTGTGGTGAGGACTGGCCATGTAGATTTGTCCTCAGAACAGACCCTGCACCCACAGGCACCCAGCAACATGCAAATGGGGGGATAGCCTCATTTAAAATGTCCCTCACTGGATTGGGAGGTTGAGGCAAGCCTGGGCCTGGGCCACATACAAAGACCATGTCTCAAAAACACCAAAGGGAGAGGGTGATGGAGGCTGAGGCAGGATGATTGCCAGGAACCAGTGGTTAGCCAGGGATTCACAATGAGACCCTGTTTCAATAATCCCCCACACACACAAATAGAGAAAAGAAATGATCAAAAGTATAGCTGAGTGATAGCACTCTTACCCAGAATCCCCCAGAGAGGGGTTGGGGCGTGGCCTAGCATGCACAAAGGTCACACGTGCATTCCATCCCAGGTTACATCCCCAGCACTAAAGTTCTTTTTACATATTATTGTTGTTGTTGTTACCGTTATTATTATTTTGAAACAGGGTTTCTCTATGTAGCTCTGGATGTCCTGGAACTCATTCTGTAGACCAGGCTGGCCTTGAACATAGGAGATCCTCCTGCCTATGCCTCCCCAAGTGCTGAAATTAAAGCCCTGTGCCACTGCACCCAGCACTGAATTTTGAAATTTAGTGGGGGGAGCTGGAGAATGGCTCAGCAGTTAAAAGCACTAGTTGCTCTTCCAGAAGATCCAGGTATAGTTCTCCAAAGTGCACGTGATTCCCACGTTCTAGGGGTTCCAATGCCTTCTGTCCCCCCACCCTTGAGATTCCAGGACCCAAACCCAGGGCCCAACATGTCCTAGGCAAATGCTCTACCATTGAGTCACACCCCAGCCCCTCACTGGGAGATTCTAGGCAGGGGCTCTACCACTGAGTCACACCCCAGCCCCTCACTGGGGGATTCTAGGCAGGGGCTCTACCACTGAGTCACACCCCAGCCCCTCACTGGGGGATTCTAGGCAGGGGCTCTACCACTGAGCCACACCCCAGCTCTCCCAGACTCTTTCTGTCAGTCTCTCTTTCTCCATCTATCCCTCTAGCTCCTTGACTTGTGTTGCTGTCTCTGTGTTCTCTCTCTCTCCTCCCTTCCTTCTCGACCATTCCTCATCTCACTGTCTCTCAGTTCCTCTCTCCTGCCCTCACCCTCATCCCTTCACCTCATCTTTCCTTCCTCAGGCTGGGGAAGCCCCCACGTGCTGAGCCTCGCCCACAGTCCAGCAGCAGAATGAGAACCAGGTGAGTCACCAGAAGGACGGAGTGGACATTCTTGCAATTTTTCTACAGGTATCGGTGACTTGGCACCTTCCTTTGTCCCCTACTTCAACTCCTCTCTGGAACCTCCCAAAAGTCAGCACAATACAAAGTCACAGCTGAGGAGGAGGGTATGGAAGGAGACAGCTATGTAGGGGCGACGAAGGTGACAGACCCGGATAATGGCAACGCTCCTGATCCCCCTGCCTCAGCTTCCAGAACACTGAAATGACAGTTGTCCCTCACTATGCCTGGCGTCCTGGAGAGCTGGGGATGGAACCCTGCGCCTCGCCCCAGCCCAGCCCACTGTTCAGTCCCCACACCACCCCAAAGGGGGCCGTTTTCCAAGAAAGGAAACAGAAGGCCTGTGTTGGCTCAGGGTAACACAGCCAGGGAGTGGTCCATCCTGGCCACCAGCAGGCTGACAGCCACTGACCTCAGACTCCCTGGCTCCGCCCCAGCTTCCTTGTCTCTCAGGAAGAAGAATTTGGAGTCTTGCTGGCTGGGGTAAAAAACACAGCTCCCGCCTCAAAGGGGATGAGCGAGCTCATTCTAGAGCCAAACATGACTGACCATGGTGGGACACGGGTTCACACATGTTGACAGTACTGCAAAATGCAGGAAGGTGGGCTTTTGTTTGTGTGGTTGTTTTTGGTTTTTGTTTTTGTTTTTTCACAGTTTCTTTGTGTAGCCCTGGCTGTCCTGTCCTGGAACTTGCTCTGTAGACCAGTCTGGGCTTGAACTCACAGAGATTCATCCACCTGTTCTTTGCCTCCCGAATGCTGAGATTAAAGGCGTGAGCCACCACCACCCAGTCAGTCCCATTTTCTTATTTGTTGAATTATGATCTCTTAGGAGAAAGCATTTTATTTGGAACTTTTTCTTTTCCTTTTGGCTTATCTTAAAATTGTTAAATTAAGAAGTGGGAGTGTGGCTCAGTGGTAGAGCCCCTGCCTAGAATCCCCCAGTGAGGAGCTGGAGGTGTGGCTCAGTGGTAGAGCCTCTGCCTAGAATCCCCCAGTGAGGGGCTGGGGTGTGGCTCAGTGGTAGAGGGATGCCTTGGGCTCCATCCTTCCTAGCTCAGGCCTCGGTGATTCAGGAGACACACTGTGAGATCACTACTGTACAGGTAGCTGCTACTCACTCATTGCTTTCTGCTCTCTCGGGTTCCCACACACCAGTCACACTGACCTGCTTGTGATTCTGTACCCTCGGGGCCTTTGCACTGACTGTCTCTTCCCTGTGTCTCTCTCCCAGTTTCTGTTTCCCTGGGCCCCCATTAGACTTCTTTCCCAGCTACAGTGAGACTCCCTCACAGAGGAGCTTGCCTCTCCCTGGTACCCTTGCTCTTCCTTCAACATTTTTCCCTGATGCAAAAGATTAGATAACAAGACATCCTCCCCATGTCACGGCCACGAGGGTGGGACCCTTGCTTCATTTCCTGTGGTGTCCACTGTTCCTGGAATGGTGTCCAGCACAAAGGCGGTCTTGGGGAGGTGCTGAAGAACTTGGTGAGCCCTCCATTTTGGCGAGTCAGTGTTCTGTTCTAGATGTGTCCTCTGCTTGGCACTGCTCTGCCTGGGCAAGGTGTGGTACCATGCCTGTGATTCTGCAACAGGCAGATCTCTGTGAGTTCAAGACCAGCTTGGTCTACAGAGTGAGTTTCAGGACAGACAGGGCTACAAAGAGAAGCCATGTATGTATGTATGTATGTATGTATGTATGTGTGTGTGTATTGTGTATGTATGTATATGTACATTTATATATGAAAACTCTGGTTGATAAGAAACAGTCAAGGCCAGAGATGGTTTTAACCTTTGCTCTTTCTTTCCTTCTTTCCTTCCTTCCTTCCTTCTTTCCTTCCTCTCTTTCTTTCTCTCTTCCTCTCTTTCTATTTTGTTTTGAGACAGGATTTCTCTGTGTAGCCCTGGCTGCCCTAGTACTCACTCTGTAGACCAGGCTGGCCTTGAACTCAGAGATCTTCTGCCTCTACCTCTGCCTCCCCGGGTACCAGGATTGCAGACCACACACCTGCCTCAACAAAACTGTTTCTAGGTAGCGTTCACTGCAAAGCTCACCTCCCTCCTAACTAGACTCCTATGGTTTCCCCTCCCTGACCCTTCTACTAACCGACACTTAGCTACATTCCACCGTCCTAGGACACCTGGGATTTGAACACAGCGAATGGGACGACAGGGTTGTGACCTCAGAGACCCTGAGTCAGGCCTCCTGGGATGGGTAGCTTTGTGTGCTAGGGATGAGGAAGGAGAGGCACCCACACAACCCGGGCTGACTCACGCTTAAGCAAACGGTGGGCGGAGCCCTTGGGCCACAAAACTGTCTCCTTCCCTGCGCTCCTCTCCCACTAGAGCAGAGGTGAAGGGAGACACCCAGACGCGAGCATGGGCCTCAGGGGGAGGCTGCTACTGCTGCTGCTGCTGCTGCTGACGGCCTGGGTCCCAGGTAAGGACTGGGTGGTGACAGCCGGGGTGAGTTAGGGGGAAGGGAGCCCAGCACTCAACCCTTCTCCTCCCACCCAACTACTCTTCGGGTGTGTTCTCCAGAACACATTTAGACATCCCACGTGGCACATTTAGACGCCCGGAGGCATTCATTTAGCAAACCGATCTCTGGCGCTGTCCCAGGCTCTGCAGTCAAACTGCAGGACGCGGGAGGCACAGAGACGTTAAGTAGCTGGTGCCAAATTGCACAACTAGCGACTGAATGTGACTCCCGGGGGCCGCTTCCCACAGTGTTCTCTTTTCGGTGGGGATGGGATCCAGCTTTGGGGTAGGAGGGAGATCGCCCCCCCCCCCCCAGCATTTCCAACGGACCCGTCCCTCGAGTACATTTGGCTTTCGCTACTTCCTCACCTGCTTCCTCCAGGAAGTGTAGGGGGAAAGGTGTTGAGAAAGCAGAGGAAATGGAGAAGGAATTGAGTCAGCGTTTAGGGCGGTGAATAACCCTCCGGATCCGCGAGAGGCCGGGGCTGACTAATGGTCTGGGAAGGGGACCTTCGCGGGAGGTCCGGGTGGCCAGGGAGCTGGAGGGGGTACGGGTGGGGGTGCAAAGGGGAGGGGCTCTTGGCGTAGAAAGGCGACCTGGCGCAGAGCAGACCGGCTCAGAGTTGCAGACGGGACCTCGGGGTCCCAGACTGCTCTTACTGTGAATTAGAGCCCAGGGATGACAGCCCCGCGGAGAGGAGCCTGAAGTGGGGCTACCACCTGGGTTCGGAGCAGGCTGTGTGGTTTAGGACAGTTACCTAGCCTTTCTGTTCCGGGAACGTGACTGGGAAACTGGGGAGGATCCAGAGCCTAATAGGCTGGAGCTCTGGTCCTGATTAGAACCTAGGATGTCTGGGGCGGGGCCACGAGCTTGAGGAAGAATTAGAAGACCTGGAGGAGGGGCTCCAAGCCAGGGGAGGGGCCAGGAGCGGGACTAACTTTTAGGGCCTGTGGTGGGTCTATGACCTGATTTAGGTTCGATTTACAGGGGTCGCCCAAGCCATCGGAAAACACAGATAATTATGATTAATAACAGTAGCAAAGTACAGTTATGAAATAGCAAGGAGCTGGGCGGTGGTGGAGCACACCTTTAATCCCAGCACTCGGGAGGCAGAGACAGGCGGATCTCTGTGAGTTCGAGGCCAGCCTGGTCTACAAGAGCTAGTTCCAGGACAGGCTCTAAAACTACAGTGAAACCCTGTCTCGAAAAACAAAAAAAATAAAAATAAAAAGAAGTAGCAAAGAAAATAATTTTGTTAGGGAGTCACCACTGTTATTCTTTTTTAAAAATATGCTGCAAGATCCCCGCGGCAGTAGGGAGCAGAAATGCTGTAGGTCCCAAATGGTGGTAGCGGGCCATGTGGTGGCAGGCAGCGGGCCCTGGGAGCAGCCAGTCTCAGGCAGAGACAGCTGCTGGTCTCAGAGCAGGGGTGGCGGGCCATGTGGCAGCAGGCAGTGGGCCCCAGGCAGAAACGGCTGCTGGTCCCTGAGCAATGGCTGGTCCCAGGCAGAGAGACACATGGCGGGCGGGCAGAAGACAAAAACATGGATAGACATGACATGCAGGGTGAGGTTGAATGTTTATTCAGGGGGTTATGGAGGAAAGGGGGGACAGAGAGAGAGGGAGAGAGGGGGAGAGAAAGAAGAGAAAGAGACAGAGAGGGGGGAAGCAGAGAAGTAGGGAGAGAGGCAGAAGCAAAGCTGCCTCTCCGAGAGGAAGATGGAAAAGAGAGCAAGCTCAGGCAGGAAACTGAAGATCAGCCTGCCTCAGCGAATAGGGGAGGGAGTGGGCGTGGCTTGTCTCTTAAAGGGACCAAAACCATAACAACCACAACATGAGAAACTGTATTAAAGGGTCGCGACATTAGGAAGGCTGAGAACCTCTGGTCTATGTAATTAAGGTGAAGTCCGGACAGAGCAGAATGTTGTGGGAAAATGCCCTTAAACGGAGGCAGGTGGATCTCCACATTCAAGGCCCGCCTGGTTTGCATAGAATTCCAGACTACACATATGTAATGATCAATGAAATAATATAAATGTAGGAAGAAAATTTAAGGGAAGAGTCAGAGGGCGTGGTTATAGTAGAGATTAGAGTCTGAAGCAGGGCTGAGGAAGTCGGTACGGCTAGAATGTTGGGCGGAGCTAGAGAAGGAAGATGGGCAGGAGTTGTGGGGCGGGGCTAGCGCCTGGGTGAGGGTGGAGCTAAGGTGGAGCTAGAACCTAGCAGAGATGTTGGGGAGGTAAGAAGAATGCTTTTGGAGCTCACTCACCTAATTTTGGAGGGCTTGATGGTGAGGTTATAGCTTCAGGATGAAGCTCAGGTCTTGGAGAGAGCACTGTAGAGAAGCTACAGAAAGGGGTGGAACCTGGATCTCCAGTGGATAGGAGATCCATGTAACAGAACTGACCGAGGTCGTATTGGAAGGACACAGCACCGAAATGGGAGCCAGGGTTAGAAGTCCTGCAAGAGGCCAGAGTTACAACGAAGGGCAGCTGATGCATGTCTGTAATCCCAGCACACAGGAGGCTGAGGCAGGAGGGTTACTGTGAGTTTGAGGTCCGCTTGGACTATATAGCTGGGGGGAAGGGAGCAGATCCTGGCTCTGAACCTGTTGACCACCTCCCTCTCTTCCCCTCGCAGCCTGCCAGGGCCTGAAGTGCCTGCAATGTGAGAGTAACCGGGACTGCTTGGTGAAGGAGTGTGACCTGGAAGAGGATCTTTGCAGGACCACGGTATTTCGTGAGTGGGAAGGTAAGGTCGACCCCCACCGCCAACAATAGGCTAGAAAACCTTCTCTCTCCAGACAGTAAGGAAATGCAGATGTTTAAACATCTAAGGAGGCTGGAGAGACGGCTCAGCACCTAAGACCAGCTGCTTCTCCAGTAGCCCTGAATTCAGTCCAGAGATCCACGTGGGCTGGCGCACAACCACCATAACCAGCTCCAGGAAGGAGCTCACTGAGGCCCTCCCCTGCACTTCCGTGCACGTACTCACCTACAGACACACAAACGCTTGGATCTTTTTTTTTTTTTTTTTGGTTTTTCGAGACAGGGTTTCTCTGTGGCTTTGGAGCCTGTCCTGGAACTAGGTCTTGTAGACCAGGCTGGTCTCGAACTCACAGAGATCCTGCTCGCTTGGATCTTGAAAAGGACCCAGGTTCAATTCACAGCACCTCCATGGCAGCTCACCACCTCCTCAGGCAGCAGGCACGAATATCGTGCACAGACACGCAATCAGGCAAAACATTCATACACACAAAATAATAAAATCTATCTAAAAAGATTTTTTAAAATAAAGTATCAGTGAGAAGCCCAATGCCTTTAATCCCAGCACTGGTGAGGCAGAGGCAGACGGATCTCTGTGAGTTCAAGGCCTCTGGTCTACAGAGCTAGTTCCAGGACAGCCAGGGCTACACAAAGAAACCCTGGATCGAAAAAAAAAATCCTAAAAAAGAAACATGTTGGTGAGACCCTGGAGGGCATAAATTGGCACATGTGCCACACACAGCAATACCAAATATTTTTGCTTTGCTTTGGGGTTAGTGGTACATGGCGGGGGGGGGGGGTGGCATTTGATTTGGTTTGGTTGTTGTTGTTTGGTCCTGGATTATTTTTAAGACAGGGTCTCATGTAGCCCAGGCTAGCCTTAAACTTGCAATGTAGCTGAGGATGACCTTGAACATGCCTCCTAAAGACTGGGATTATAAGTGTGCACCACCACATCTGACTTAAATGTAACTATCCGAGTCAGCAGGGCCGTGGTGGCGCACACCCTTAATCTGAGCACTCTGTAGGCAGAGGCAGGAGAATCTCTGAGTTCGAGACCAGCCTGGTCTACAGAGTGAGTTCCAGGACAGCCAGGGCTACACAGAGAAACCCTGTCTCAAAAAGCAAACAAACCAACACAAAACCTACCTAAGATAAGGGTAGAGAGACAACGGAGCAGGTTAAAGCACCTGGTACTAAAGAGCTGGTGCTTCGGGACACACCTGTAGCCCTACTGCTGGAGAGTGGAGGCAAGGGGGTTGGGACCCCCCAAACCAGTCTGGGCTACATAGCAAGACCCTAACTCAGAAACATTAGTGTTTTTCTTTCTATCGAAGGCACCTCCCTGCTGGCTTCATTCACCTTGGGAGAGAGTTGTAGATGGATCCAGAAAATCCCAATGGTGTACATGGAGGAGGGGAAGATAATTCTAGAAAATAACAGAATTGACCCAAACAAGGAGTGGCACTAGGGGCGGGTGACCCCGAGACCAGGAGTGGCACTAGGGGCGGGTGACCCCGAGACCAGGAGTGTCAGGGACTTGTCGGAACTAGGGGCCCTCTAGCGGACTATACCTGTATTCCTCCTAGCTGATGAAGAACTGGAGGTGGTGATGAGAGACTGTGCCCATTATGAGAAGACCAACAGGACCATGAGTTACCGAGTGAACTCCAAGATCATCAGCCTGGCAGAGGTCGTGTGTGCCACAGACAGATGCAACAGACCGAGGCCTGGTGAGTTGGGTGTCCTCGCCGCCCCCAGCTGAAGCCACGATTCCACTCCCAGACCTACATCCTTCACCCCAGCACCAAGGCTGTTCCTTAGTCTGGGACCTCGCTCATCCCTGCCCAGCCCCATGTCACTTCTCCCAGTTGTGTCTCCCAAATCATCTCCCTCTCCACCTCGAAATATTCTCACACCCAATTGTTTTGCTTGGATGAGACACTTGAGATACACTGTCTAGTGCAGGCTGGCTGACAACGGGAGATCCTCCTGCCTCAGCTTCCTGAGGGCTGGGATTATAACTCTGAGCTGCCACACCTAGCCATTCCAATACTATGGGATTATAAAAGCATCCCTGGGCTGTGAGGTGACAAACCTGACTGTCACGTGTTTGACGACACATCCGCCAGGCTCGGTGGAACTTGCCCATTATCCTAGCTGCTCAGATGCTGATACAGGCAGATGACACACTGAAGGTCAGTTGGGGTGTTCAGACTCAGTCTCAATAAAGAAAAACTAGAAAGGACCAGAGAGATGGTACCTTGGGTAAAGGTGCCTGTCGCTCAGGTCTTGTGACCTGAGTTCAATGCTTGAATCCCATGTAAAGGTGGAATGGGGGAACTGACTCTCTCCAAAGTAGCCCCCCTGACCTGCACACACACACACACACACACGCACACACGCACGCACACACGCACGCGCGCACACACACACCATCATCATCATTAAACATTTAAAATGTTTTAATCTAAAAAAGTAGGGTTGTGGGTGTGGCTCAGTGGTAGAGCCCCTGCCTAGAATCCCCCAGTGAGGGGCTGGGGTGTGGCTCAGTGGTAGAGCACCTGCCTAGAATCCCCCAGTGAGGGGCTGGGGTGTGGCTCAGTGGTGGAATCCCTGTCTAGCATGTGTGATATCTTTGTTTTCCTCCCCAACAACAACAACAACAACAACAACAACAAAAGAGGTGATCCTTGATGAGGAATGTGTGGGATCAGTGAGCAGATAAAAGAGAAGTTCATGAGCCTTTTGATTGACGGCTTTAGGGTGTGATCAGCGGTCCAAGTGCACACAGAGAGGGCCAGGGCAGATGAGGAAGGAGCAGCACTCCTTGCTGCTCTTCCTGCAGGGTTGGCCCTGGGTGGGAATTGATTATGAGGGCCCGCTTCCCATGGTCCTCATGAGGGAAGAGACTGCCTTTGTGCCTGGTTTGTCTCTTCTTCCGACTACCTACAAGCCATCTCTGGTGCAAGGCTGAGTTGTGTGTGCATAGTTTCCTTTTATATATATAAATATATATATTGGTTTAAGTGTGTGCAGATGCTTTCCATGTTACACGTGAAGGTCAAAGGTCAACTTGTGAGCGTTGCTTCTCTCATTCTATTGTGATGGTCACGGGTCTTGGACTTGGGTCTTCAGGTTTGGCTACACGCGTCTGTACCCGCTGAGCTATCTTGATGACCCTGGATTAGTTTATTTGTATATTGGTTTGTTTTTGTTTTTGAGACAAGGTCTCTCTATTATGGAGCCCTGGCTGTCCTGGAACTCACTCTGTAGACCAGGCTGGCCTCAAACTCACAGAGATCCACCTGCCTCTGCCTCCAGTGCTGCCATGTCTGTTTTTTGTTTGTTTGTTTGTTTGTTTGTTTGTTTCTTAGATAGCCCTCTCTGGCTTTGAACTTGCCGTGTGGCCATGGGTAGCCCGGAATGCCTGGTCCTCCCGCCTCCACCTCCTGAGTGCTGGGATCCCAGGCATGCATCAATCACACCGGCTTTATTCGGTGCTGGCGATGGAACACAGAGCTTTTTGCAAGCTAGGCAAGCGCTCTACCAACTACACCACGTCCCTAGACCCTCTCTCCTATTTTTTTTTATCACCCCCCAACCCACACTTCTATTTTTGACAAATGTTTCTGCCCTTAGCGTGGGAGACAGATTCGAGGGAACTAGACCATGAGGGGAAATGAGCACGGGTGGATGAGGGTGAGGTTGTCCACTAAAAAGGTAGCCAGATGGCAGTTACGCTGGGCAGGGACAAAACTGTCCTGATGGAATAGCTTTGGCGGGTAGAAAAGGAGACCTCAGTGATATGTGACCTGAGGATAGAAGCTTCTTTTTCCGGGAGTCCCTTATGTCGGTGTAATGCTTTTGCGGGTGACAGCCATGAAGCTGGACAAATGACAGAGTCTCGGAAGAGTACACAGCAGAGGAAGGAACTCGGGGCCCTGTGATTCAAGGCAGACAAAGTTTCACAGGTGGCACGGTTCATTCCCGAGCCCTGTTCCAACTCACCGACTCAGAGCTGTGAAAGGAAACAGCCACAGGGAGAGGGTCGAGAGACGCAGGTGGCTGGGTGGGGGCAGGGTCCCCTGATCTGGAGACAATTTTCCCTCCAGTTTTTGGCAAGCAGACGTGCAGACGTAAGGTGTCCCAGCAGCAGTGAGCTGAGCTTCCCCCAAGACACATGGGACTGAGCTAGAGAGGTGCAAGTAGCCACCTCAGACACCCTGAGACCCTAGCCAGGAGGTGAAGGGGGAGCTGAGACAGATCAGCCCATCAGGAGCTGAACATGGCTATGGGCACCTGGGAGGGAAGCACTTGGGAAGCTGGGTGAGGAGGATGGCGAGTTCTAGAACAGACGTTGACTGATTAAAAGGGATGGAAAAGAATAATTTAGAGCTGTGTGCTTGTGTGTGTTTATGTGTGTTTGTGTGTGTACATGAGTATGTCAGCACTGTGTGAGCACATGTGCATGCATGTGTGAGCATACACATGTGGATGCGTGCACTCGTGTGTGTGCACGTATGTGAGTGCACATGTATGCACATATGTGCATGTGTGCGCTCATGTGTGCGAGCGTATGTGGGTACACGTGTGTGCTCATGTGTGTGTGCTTGCACATGTGTGCACGTATGTGCGTGCATGTGTGTGCATGTATGTGAGCGCACATGTATGTGCATATGTGCGTGTATGTGCATGCGTGCGCTCATGTGTGTGCACGTATGTGCGTGTATGTGCATGTGTGTGCACATGTATGCACATATGTGCGTGTGTGTACAAGTGTGCGAGCGTGTGTGCTCACATGCATGCACATGTGCTCATGCGTGTACATGTGTGTGCGTGTACAAATAGCCAGAGGAAGGAGATGAGTGTTCTATTCTGTCACTCTCCACTTTATTCTCTTCCTAAGTGTCTCACTAGACTTGAGGATAGACTGGCAGCCAGCAAGCCTAAGTCATCCTCCAGACTCTCCCCCAACGCCCGAGACTGGGATCACAGGCCTGTACCACTATAATTAGTTCTGGGGATCAAATTCAGATCCTCAAGTTGTCCAGCCAGCGCCAACTAAGCTAAAGAAAAGAGCTACAGTCTGCCATGGTGGCATATGCCTATCATCCCAGCATGGTGGCATGCGCCTATCATCCCACACATGGAGGGTGCGGTAGAAGGATTTCTGTAAATTCCAGGCCAGCCAGGTCCACTTAGCAGGTTCCTGACTGCAGAGGAAGACCTACTCTCAAAAAACCAATCAAATAAGAGCAACCCAAATAAATAAAAACGGGAAAATACTTATGTAGCTTGTGGTTTGAGAGACAGGAAGTCCACACAGCGTGCTGCTGGCTCCAGCCAGAGCTCTTCCCCCAACACACGCAAGCACACTGCACCTGCTCCCAAACCCCATCACCTCATGACTGCATGCTGAGGGAGAATTCAAAACACAGGAAACCGCAGACTGGGGTGGCTCAGTGGTTAAGACATCGACTGCTCTTCCAGAGGACCCAGGTTCAGTTCCCAGTACCCACATCAGGCAATAACTCCAGTTCTGGGGTTCTACGCCCTCTTCTGAAGGAAAAAAATTAAGAACAGTTTTAATTCCTGGGAGTCAACTCAAATTCCTTTCCAAAATTAATTTATTAATTAATCCCTTCCTAAAACCATGCTGTGAAGGACTGGACAGCTTCCCACTTGCCCCCTGCCATAAAGGTCCTCCTCTCTCACCCTGCCACTCTGAAAACTGAGCTACATCCACACATGGCAGAGGCAGGTAGAGACTCAGGTGTGTGGTAGCAGGAGAACCCAAGGCAACATTACACAGAAATGCATGTCAGGCCTTTGTTTTCAGTACCACAAATGGAAGATAGGGTCTTGAGTATGCCAGTTCTGTACGGCTGCGCCACACCCCAGCCCCTCACTAGAGATTCTAGGCAGGGGCTCTGCCACTGAGCCACACCCCAGCCCCTCACTGGGGGATTCTAGGCAGGGGCTCTGCCACTGAGCCACACCCCAGCCCCTCACTGGGGGATTCTAGGCAGGGGCTCTATCACTGAGCCACACCCCAGCCTCACTTAGGGAATCCTCCTGCCCGTCTCCCACGTGGTTCTCTCCACTGCCATCACCATGATGGGTAAGACCATTTGTGAGACTGGAGAGAGATTTGTGAATGGACAATGAGGAAATAAAAAAGGAACTAAGATGCTTCCTGAAGGTCACATGACCCACAGTTAGAAGAGCATCCTGGGAAGAAGTGTGCTGGAAATTCTTGTTTGTTTGTTTGTTTTCCTGTGACCCAGTCTCACTATGTACCCCAGGCTAGCCCCAAAACTTGCCATCTTCCAGCCTCACCCACCAAAGTCCAGGGGTGACAGGAATGCACCACGGTGCCTGGAGAAAGATCTGCTTTTGGTTTTTGTGGATGTTTGAGGGAAGGAGCATGCTGTGGGCCTTTTAGGCATTTTTCCTTGAACAAGATAGATGATTTGGCTCCGGGTGGAATGATTCACTTAGTCGCCTTGAGCTTGCCAGTGGGCTGCCTCCGCTCAGACGCAGCTCTAATCTCCTGGGTCAGGAAAGAGAGGCTGTGCCAGGCCGGAGGATGGCGTGAGCCAAAGCCTGGGGAAAGGGTGGCATGGTGTTTCCAGGGAAAAGCAACTGGTCCAATTGGCCTCCGCTAGACACTTTGAGCAAAATAACAAAGTTATCATGGATCCGTCAAGTAAGGCTTTGATCTTTTGGTTCATTCATCTGTGAGTGATAATCGTGACTATAAGATAGACCATCCTAGAGTAAAGGCAGAGATAAGAATGTGCTATTTGATGAAACAGCTGGAGATAAAGGATTCTGGGTTCTGGTTACATTGTGAGACCTTACATCCCCCTCCCCCTCAAAAAAATTAAGGGCTAAGAATGTAACTTGATCGTAGAGCCCCTGCCTAGAATTCCCCAGTGAGGGGCTGGGGCATGGCTCATTGGTAGAGCCCCTGACTAGAATCCCCCAAGTAAGGGGCTAGAATGTAACTTGATCGTAGAGCCCCTGCCTAGAATTCCCCAGTGAGGGGCTGGGGCATGGCTCATTGGTAGAGCCCCTGACTAGAATCCCCCAGTGAGGGTCTGGTGAGGGTCTGTGTTCTGAGACCGGGGAGCCAGTATGGAAGAGAGCATGGGAGGAGCTGGTGCTGGGAGATGAGGCAGGAGAGGTCACCAGGACACAGTCTTCAGTAGACCTTGAATGCCGCAATCAGGTAGCTAAGCTTTATTCTAAGAACAGTGGGGAGCTATGGGAAGGCAGAGCAGAGGAGACTGTAAAGGCTTCCTCCTAGGGCCGCGTGAGAGAACGAGATGGAGGGTGGTCATGGCAAGAGCAGGGGCTGATATTGAGGGGTACCCAAGACTGAAAAGAACATGCTAAGTTCTAGAAAGGTTTGGGATAAGTAGGCTTGGTGATTGACTGATGAGTTCAGAGGGGAGTTCTCTGCGGGAGCTGGGCCTCCAACCCACCCCTTTCCTTTGTTCCTAGGAGCCCGGGGGATTGCCTTTCCCCGGGGCCGGTACCTTGAGTGTATGTCCTGTAGCTCTTTGGACCAGAGCTGTGAGAGGGGCCGGGAGCAGAGCCTGCAATGCCGCTATCCTGGGGAACAGTGTGTTGAAGTGGTGACCCTGCGGAGCATGGAACGTAAGTGCTCACCTGCAGGGAGGTCCACTTCCAGGCTGTACCTAAGGGAGGCCCTCAAGCACCAGGACTGTAGCAAGAGGCAACTGCCCCCCCCCCACACACACACACATACGAACATCCATCCTTTCTTTTAGTAGGGGTTCTTTCTGGAAATTTCACAAATGTATGAAGTTCTGTTTATCATATGGGCCTCCTTTATCATACAGCAAAGGGAGAATTGAAAGTGCAGTCCTTTGGCTAGGGGTGAAGTTAGCCTAAAAAACAAGAGGCCTCTAAGGAAACGGGGGTACCCAGAGGCAGCAAATCCACAATCAGCCCCTTACCATAACCTGACCTCTGCCCCTTGCAGGGAACTTAAAGGATGAGAACTACACCAAAGGCTGTGGCAGTCTTCCCGGGTGTCCAGGCATAGCCGGTTTCCACGGCAACCACACCTTTCACTTCCTGAAATGCTGCAACTCCTCCCACTGCAATCGTGGCCCAGGTGAGGGACAGGGTGGGGTGGACGCTGTTGGCTCTGTCTGGAACTGCCGTTCTCTCTCTCTTAAGTCCTCTTTCTCCTTCCAGGGTCAGTTATTACCTCTTCCTGGAAGCCGGGTTCAGGGCCCCTCCTTCAGCACACGCAGCCACTCAACTCCCCCCCCCCACACACACACCCATAGCTCTGCCCACCCTGGGTCAGAACTGTCTGGTGACAAAGCCGTGAGTCCTAAGAAGGTGGAACCAGGCTGTCCTGGCCACTGTGGTATCCCAGCACAGTCGGCATGAGGTTAAGGCCAAAGAAGCTACTTCATGCAAATGTATTAAATAGAGCCCGAGAGGTGGCTCAGTGGTTAAGGGCACCCAGGTTTGAGTCCCAGCGCCCACATGGCTGCTCACAACTGTAACTGTAGCTCCAGGGATCTGATGCCCTCTTCTGGACTCTATGGGTACTGCATGCATGCAGTACACAGACTCAGGTGTCAAAAAATGGGCTGGAGAGATGGCTCAGAGGTTAAGAGCGCTGGCTGTCCCAGAGGTCCTAAATTTAGTTCCCAGGATCCATACTGGGCAGCCACCTCCGCTAACTCCAGCTGCAAGGGTTCTGATGCCTCTGCAGGTCACACAGTGTACACGCATATCATTTTGACTTTTAAATTTGCATTTATTTTGTGTGTATGTATGTTCATGCATGCAAGGGAGCACACCGTGGTCCATGTGTGAAGGTCAGAAGACGACTTTCAGGGGCCAGTTCTTCCACCGTGTGGGTCCTAGGGCTTAAATTCAGGTCATCAGACTTGGCTCAAACTCTTCTACCTGCTGAGCCATCTTATCAGCCCTAGAATTATATTTAACACTAATTAATTTGTTTGATTGGTTGGTTGATTTTTGGTTTTAAGAGACAGGGTTTCTCTGTGGAACAAGCCTAGCTGTCCTGGAACTAGTTCTTGTAGACCATGCTGGCCTTAAACTCACAAAGATTCTCCTGCCTCTGCCTCCCAAATGCTGGGATTGAAGGCGTGTGCCACCACCGCCAGGCTAAGCTAATTAATTTAAACCTTAAGAAAGACAGGTGGCCAATGGCTGTCATAGTGAACAATGTCACCCTGTATGGTAACTTCTGAGAGAATAGGGCTTGTTTCATAATACATAGTTAGTTAAGGGTCCCCCAAAAAGCCTAGCTGGATGTGGGTGGGGCTCAGTTCTAGAGAACAGGACCCAAAAGAAGGTGTAGTTCCCACATATGACCGCCAGGTGGCGCCCTAGCATCTCGGGCTGAGCGTGGGCAGAAGTTGGATGGTTGCAAGGTCCCAATGCTTATCTTCGGTCCCTGTCTTTTTTCATCTTTAAGTTCTGGATCTTCAGGGCTTACCACCGAATGGCTTCCAGTGCTACAGCTGTGAGGGGAACAGCACCCATGGGTGTTCCTCCAAAGAGATTTCCCTCACTGACTGCCGGGGACCAATGAATCAGTGCCTGGAGGCCACTGGCTTAGATGGTAAGGTCCCATGGGAGCTGGAAGGGGACCCTCTGGGGCACAGGGCGCTGACCAGACTGATTGACAGATGGGCAGGACCTATCCCAGGTAGATTTTCCTATGGAAAAGATGGTATTGATCTGCAGAAAGGGCAAATCGCAATAAGAGGATTGGCCCTGTCAAACCAACAACAATCCGCCTTGTTACATATTAGCTAAATAATTTTTGAGACAGGGTCTCACTATATAGCCCTGGCTACCCTGGAACTCTATGTAGACCAGACTGGCCTCAAACTCACAGAGAGCCGCCTGCCTCTGCCTCCCAAGTACTGGGATTCAAGACATGCCCCATTATAGCTGGCCTCATAAATAATAGTTTTGATGACGGAAAAAAAATAGCCTGTGTTTGTCATAATGAAAAAGTGCAAAGAGGAGACTGTCGTTGTTTATGGTATGGCAACCCTCTTCCCGTCTGGATCTAATATCAGATATCTGGTCCTCGTTGTCTGCTTTCGTGTTCAGCCTGTTGCAATATCAGTTGTCCTGGGGTTTCTCTGGAAAAGTATCTCTCAGACACTCAGAAGCTCGGAAGGGCCAGATGACATCTTAGAGTTCCTATGAAACCAAACCTGGTGTGAGTCTGAGAGACCGCCGGGGGTCCCCTGGAACACATTTTGGGAGCAGTGCTCATAATAGGGGGTGCAGGTGGCTATAGCGACCAGCATCAGGAGCCTGCCTCTTTCCTGAGAATTCCTGGCTCACTGACCCTCCTCCTTCCTCAGTGGTGGGAAACCAGAATTACACTGTGCGAGGCTGCGCCACAGCTTCCTGGTGCCAAGGCTCCCACGTGGCAGACGCCTTCCTCCTGACCCACCTCAACGTCTCCTGCTGCGACCGCAGTGGCTGTAATGGCCTCAGAAGCGCTGCCCCTAGGCCAGGCGCTGCCCACCTGAGCCTCGTCGTCTCCCTGCTCCTGACCTTCAGACTGTGGGGTGTCCTCCTCTGGACCTGAGGTTGAGCCCCCAGACCTGGCTGGATCCAGGGACTTTGTCCTCCCTCGTGTGCGCCATTGTGTTGTCTTCGGGCCTCAACTTTTCTAAGAACCAGAAGAGAAGCAGAGCAAAGGCTGCAGGCAGCGGGGGCTCTTGGCGAATATTGTTGCTATTGTTATTATTATCATTGTTACTCCTCTAATTTATTTTATATATATAAATAAATAAATAAAAGATTTTTGTACCAGTGAACAAGGCAGGGGCTTGTCACATTTAGCTTTGAGATGAAAGTGGGGAGGGGGTGTCTCTTTTCTTTGAT
The DNA here is from genome assembly GCF_000317375.1 of Microtus ochrogaster. Lineage (NCBI taxonomy): Eukaryota > Metazoa > Chordata > Mammalia > Rodentia > Cricetidae > Microtus > Microtus ochrogaster. Next base: position 19,514,274 of record NC_022030.1, read on the forward strand.
TTTATTTTGAGACAAGGTCTCACTCTGTGGTCTTGGCTGTAGACCAGGCTAGCCTCAAACTCAGAAATTCGCCTCTCTCTGCCTCCTGAGTGCTGAGATTAAA
>NC_022030.1:19515670-19518827 GCF_000317375.1 Microtus ochrogaster
TTGCCACCCTCTGGTGTCCTCTGGCAGATGTGGAAGGGTAAGGTCACATTTCTTTATTCCACACCCTGCGATGGGCCTTGGTGTCCTGGCTCCTGAGTTGGTCTTCCAGGATTTTTGGCTGCAAGAGATAAAAATCACTTTGTGCTGACTTAGGCAGAAACTGGTATCGTAGAGAGGGAGGTTAGAGTCTAAGCAAAGCCCTGGGTCTCCTGGGGTTTGCAGGGGACGAGAAGGAACCTGAAAGCTGTATAAATCAGGGCAGCTCCTTCCTGCAGACTCCGTCCCTCTGCCACCTGCTGTGCACGTTTGTACACTGCTCACAGCCTGGAGTGGGCTGGGCCAGCCGGGCATCAGGCTCCAGGGACGGCACTCCAGTCACCTTGGTGATGGGGTCACAAACCAGTGCCACCACCTCAGCTTTTTATTTTTGCTTTTCTGGGCATCGAACTCAAGTCCTCAGGCTTGTGTGCCAATGCTACTGACTCACCTCCCTCAAAGCCCCCCCATCCTCTTCTCTCCCTGCATTCACCGTTCCCTCTCTCTCCCCCTCCCTCCCCACCTCCCTCCCTCTCATATTTCTTCCCTAAGCCACCCGCCCCCCGCCTTTCTCTCTAGACTGCCTACTTGGACTTCCCACATAGTAGACAAATACGCCTACCGTGGGGCTAAAGACCAAAACCATTTGAATCCCTCCCCCCCCCCTTTTTTTTTTGCAAGTTCTCACATTTTAGCTAAAGGATCCACCAAGGCCAGTTCTGCCCTTGGCTCTCCTCTGCTTGGGGACAGGGAAGGTCACCCCCATCCAGTGGTTCTCACGAAACACAGCCTACTCACACGGGGAATCAGGAAACAGACGCTGTGGGAGGGATCTTGCCACAAGTAAGGAGAAGTAACTGGAAAAAAAAAGCCAAAAAGAGTTCTCACCACTTAGAACATTCTAGTTGGCAAGCGGGATTGCTTCCACATACTCTGGACTAATCACGTGGCCAAGAAGGCACCCGACTCACACCGATTGGAAGTAAAAAGGAAATTGATTTTCTCACATAAAAAACAGTGTGAGGGGGCTGGAGAGATGGCTCATTGGTTAAGAGCATTGCCTGTTCTTCCAAAGGTCTTGAGTTCAATTCCCAGCAACCACATGGTGGCTCACAACCATCTGTAAAGAGGTCTGGTGCCCTCTTCTGGCCTGCAGACATGCACACAGACAGAATATTGTATGCAGAATAAATAAATAAATACTTTTTTAAAAAAAACAGCGTGAGTTAGGGGAATTCCTGCATTGATTCAGTATCCTAAATATCCTAAATGTCCCAGGCTTGTCTACCTCATAACCTCAAGATGGCTGCCTCTATCCCCGGTCTCACCCATGTTGGGAGTCAATAGCAAAGGGGTCACTTACTCCGGCAATTTCTTTGGGAAAATGAAGGAAACCCTGCTTTTAAACATTCAGTGGATAAACCCAGCTTGGTGTTTCCTTTCCCTGACTTGGTTCCCGTGCCCTTGCATCCTGCAGTAATTTGAAGATGTAGACACCAGAACAAGATCACTGTTGTTCTTCAAAAGGAGCAAGGGGTGTGGCAGTTCACATTTCCCTGCCAGCAACTGCCTCTCCGCCACCCACCTGGGCTTGAAGGCTAACTGCCACTCTAACCAGAGGCAGGACCTATGGCCCTGCTCCCTTGGCCATTGTCTGAGCTGCGGTTCTATCACTGAGACAAAATGCTTTGACCAAAGCAAAGGAGAAGAGAAAACCTTTAGCTCCAGGCAGTGGTGGTGCCTGCCTTTAATCCCAGCACTGGGGGTGGGGTGGAGCAGAGGCAGGCGGATCTCTGTGAGTTCAAGGCCAGCCTGGTCTACAGAGCGAGTTCCAGGACAGGCTCCAAAGCTACAGAGAAACCCTGTCTCGAAAACCCAAAAAGAAAAGAGAAAAGAAAAGAAAACCTTTATCAATGCAATGATCCCTAGTGGTATTCTGTTATGCTCATAAATTGGCGCCTGGTCCAGTTGTCCTCAGGGAGGAGTCACCCAGCAACTGATGGGAGCAGATGCAGATACCCACAGCCAAACACTAGGCAGAGCCAGGGGAACCCCGAAGAAAAGGGGAGGAAGGGTTGTAGGAGCCAGAGGGGTTGAGGACACCAGGAGAACATAGCCCTGAATCAGCTAAGTGGAGCTCATAGGGACTCACAGAGACTGAACCACAGCATCACTGAGTCTGTATGGGTCTGAGCTGAGTCCTCTGCATATATGTTATGTGTAGCTTGCTGTTCTTGTGGGACCCCTTACAGCGGGAGTAGGGGTGTCTCTGACTCTTTTGCCTGCACTTGGGACCCTTTCCTCCTACTGGGTTGCCTGCAATTTCAAGGGAACTGACAGCCTTGATACGAGGGTCTGTGCCTTGCCCCATTGTAATGTGTTATTCTGTGTATGGCTGATATCCCTGGGAGGCCTGCTCTTTTTGGGGGGTGGGGGAACGGAGGAGTGGGTCCAGGGGAGAGGGAGGGGTGGGGGACTGGAAGGATTGGAGGCAGGGGAAACTGCCATCGAGACACAATGTATGTAAAGAATAAAAATTAAAATAAAAAGCCTTTAATTGGGCCTATGTTCAAGTTGGAGTCCATGGCAGAGGAGCTCAGGCAAGGCAGCAGGAACAGCTGAGAGCTCACATCTCCATGAGTTAAGGAGAAGGAGCCAAGTAGGAATGGTGCCAGTCTTTTGAGCCCTCAAAGCCAGCCCCCAGTGACACACCTCCTCCAAGAAGGCCACACCTCCTAATCCTTCCCAAAAAGTCCCATCAAATGGAGACCAAGTATCCAAACATATGAGCCTATGGGAGCCATACTCATTCAAACCCCCACAGTCATAGACACTGGCTTAGGGACAGATGAGTGACAACCATCTGGCACAGGGAGACACAAATCCTAGGATTCAAGAGATAGGGGTAGGATGTGAGGTCAAGCCTGGGCTAAAGTGGGACACTTTGTGTGCTGGGGCAGGGAGGAGAGGAGAAGGGAGTCTGAGAGATGGTTCACGCTAAGAGTATCTGCTGTCAATCCTGAGGACCAGAGTTGGGGTCCTACAACACGTGTAACAAGCCGGGCATGGAGCAAATGCCTGTAATTCCAAGGGAACTGACAGCACACACACACACACACAC
>NC_022030.1:19518927-19522738 GCF_000317375.1 Microtus ochrogaster
ACATGGTGGCTCACAACCATCTGTAAAGAGGTCTGGTGCCCTCTTCTGGCCTGCAGACATGCACACAGACAGAATATTGTATGCAGAATAAATAAATAAATACTTTTTTAAAAAAAACAGCGTGAGTTAGGGGAATTCCTGCATTGATTCAGTATCCTAAATATCCTAAATGTCCCAGGCTTGTCTACCTCATAACCTCAAGATGGCTGCCTCTATCCCCGGTCTCACCCATGTTGGGAGTCAATAGCAAAGGGGTCACTTACTCCGGCAATTTCTTTGGGAAAATGAAGGAAACCCTGCTTTTAAACATTCAGTGGATAAACCCAGCTTGGTGTTTCCTTTCCCTGACTTGGTTCCCGTGCCCTTGCATCCTGCAGTAATTTGAAGATGTAGACACCAGAACAAGATCACTGTTGTTCTTCAAAAGGAGCAAGGGGTGTGGCAGTTCACATTTCCCTGCCAGCAACTGCCTCTCCGCCACCCACCTGGGCTTGAAGGCTAACTGCCACTCTAACCAGAGGCAGGACCTATGGCCCTGCTCCCTTGGCCATTGTCTGAGCTGCGGTTCTATCACTGAGACAAAATGCTTTGACCAAAGCAAAGGAGAAGAGAAAACCTTTAGCTCCAGGCAGTGGTGGTGCCTGCCTTTAATCCCAGCACTGGGGGTGGGGTGGAGCAGAGGCAGGCGGATCTCTGTGAGTTCAAGGCCAGCCTGGTCTACAGAGCGAGTTCCAGGACAGGCTCCAAAGCTACAGAGAAACCCTGTCTCGAAAACCCAAAAAGAAAAGAGAAAAGAAAAGAAAACCTTTATCAATGCAATGATCCCTAGTGGTATTCTGTTATGCTCATAAATTGGCGCCTGGTCCAGTTGTCCTCAGGGAGGAGTCACCCAGCAACTGATGGGAGCAGATGCAGATACCCACAGCCAAACACTAGGCAGAGCCAGGGGAACCCCGAAGAAAAGGGGAGGAAGGGTTGTAGGAGCCAGAGGGGTTGAGGACACCAGGAGAACATAGCCCTGAATCAGCTAAGTGGAGCTCATAGGGACTCACAGAGACTGAACCACAGCATCACTGAGTCTGTATGGGTCTGAGCTGAGTCCTCTGCATATATGTTATGTGTAGCTTGCTGTTCTTGTGGGACCCCTTACAGCGGGAGTAGGGGTGTCTCTGACTCTTTTGCCTGCACTTGGGACCCTTTCCTCCTACTGGGTTGCCTGCAATTTCAAGGGAACTGACAGCCTTGATACGAGGGTCTGTGCCTTGCCCCATTGTAATGTGTTATTCTGTGTATGGCTGATATCCCTGGGAGGCCTGCTCTTTTTGGGGGGTGGGGGAACGGAGGAGTGGGTCCAGGGGAGAGGGAGGGGTGGGGGACTGGAAGGATTGGAGGCAGGGGAAACTGCCATCGAGACACAATGTATGTAAAGAATAAAAATTAAAATAAAAAGCCTTTAATTGGGCCTATGTTCAAGTTGGAGTCCATGGCAGAGGAGCTCAGGCAAGGCAGCAGGAACAGCTGAGAGCTCACATCTCCATGAGTTAAGGAGAAGGAGCCAAGTAGGAATGGTGCCAGTCTTTTGAGCCCTCAAAGCCAGCCCCCAGTGACACACCTCCTCCAAGAAGGCCACACCTCCTAATCCTTCCCAAAAAGTCCCATCAAATGGAGACCAAGTATCCAAACATATGAGCCTATGGGAGCCATACTCATTCAAACCCCCACAGTCATAGACACTGGCTTAGGGACAGATGAGTGACAACCATCTGGCACAGGGAGACACAAATCCTAGGATTCAAGAGATAGGGGTAGGATGTGAGGTCAAGCCTGGGCTAAAGTGGGACACTTTGTGTGCTGGGGCAGGGAGGAGAGGAGAAGGGAGTCTGAGAGATGGTTCACGCTAAGAGTATCTGCTGTCAATCCTGAGGACCAGAGTTGGGGTCCTACAACACGTGTAACAAGCCGGGCATGGAGCAAATGCCTGTAATTCCAAGGGAACTGACAGCACACACACACACACACACCCGGCTTCCATGTATGAGAACACAGAGAGAGAGGGGGGAAGGAGAGAGGGGAAGAGAGGGGGAAAGGGGGGGAGAGAGAGAGAGACAGAGACAGGGACAGAGAGAGAGACAGACAGAGAGAGGTACACACGACAGACAGCAATCGCCCTGTAGCTTTGGCTTGACCTGGCCATCTATCTATCCTGAGAACGGACGGCTCCTCTCATCTTGAAAGATGGCTGGCAGATAGCCCTGGGGCTAGAATTACAAGGGAGGCTGGGCAGGGGGAAGAAAAGGACAGTTGAACAAAGAGATCTACTGAAGGAGACTCATAGGCAAGATCGCCTCCCTCACTGAAACAGGACCTCGTGGAGGCCATACTGGCTCCAAACTACACAGTGGAAGCTGGCCTTGAACTCCGGCCATCTCCTGAGCACTGAGAATACAGGCATGCACCACCTTGCCCGGCTTCTGTGGTGCAGGGAACAGTGCCAGGTTCTGTGCCTACCGGATAGGTGCTCCACCCCCTGAACCTTGTCCCCAGACCACTCAACCCATTTCTCCTTCACCAGCTGGGTTGGGGTTTGTGTCACTTGCACCAAAACCCTATGAACAGAGAGCCTTGAAGGGACAGTACTCTCCCAGGACCTACCCTCCCACGAAAGATGCCAGTCCCTCCCAGAGTGTCCACAAGCCGGGGAAGAAGACATCAGCTAGAGACTAATGGAGGGGAAGCCCACCTATTAGGAGGGAAAAGGTCACTAGGAGAGACCCCCTTGTGGGTGCATACCAACAATGTCTATGTTGAAAGTCCACCCTGGGCTGGGGAGCTGGATCAGTCAGTGAAGTGCTCAGCATGCAAGCATTAGGACCTGTGTTCGAGTCCCAGAACCCATGTGAAAGATAGTCAGGCATGGTGGTATGTGCTTTTAATCCCAGGAGCCTGGAGACAGAGACAGGAGGAAGTCCAGGGCTTGTTGACCAGGTAGTCTAGACTATTGATAAGTGTTAGTAAGTGAGAGCTTATCCCAAGAGAAGAAAAGGTGGACACACCCCACAAGGACTGACACCTAAAGTTATCCTCCACGACTAGTATACACAGGAACACACAAACACACACACACAGAGACACGCAGACACAGATGTATACACGCGTTCACACAGAAACACACACAGAGAAACACACATTCACACAGAAACACACAAAGACACACACACACAAGGACACACACATACACACATATATTCACACAGAAACAAACACACACACACAGGAGAAATTCAATCCCCTGTGAGCCATTAAGAGGATGGGAACTTAATCCAACTATGGTGCTCAGAGGTGGGGCCCGTGGGGCTGCTTAGGATCAATGAAGTCATCAGGGTGGAGCCCTCATGACTGAACACTGGCAGCTGGGTAAGACGGTGAGCGACCAGGAGAGACGCGTGTGCTCCCTGTCTCCTGCCATGTGATATCCTGAGGCCTCTCAGCAGGAAGGCCATCAGCAGAGGCAGCCCCTAGTTTGTTTGCCAAAAGGAACCTCCTTCCTTCCTCGCCCAGTCTCTGTCATCATGTTACTGACAACAGAGAACAGGCTAGTACACCTTGAACAAGAATCCCTTAGACAGTCTCACGCTTCACTCTCACCTCACCCAAGTCGCGGGGGTGACCGGCTTGATCTAAGTGGTAAGCTGAGACTGGGAAAAGAAGGAGGCTGCTGACTGCTGTGGGTCTGCAGTCATATACAGAGCTGTGGTCTGGAGGATGGAGAGGATGCTGGGAGCCGTGGTCCTGGGGATATGATGCTGGGAGC
>NC_022030.1:19522907-19524287 GCF_000317375.1 Microtus ochrogaster
TGGTCCTGGGGATATGATGCTGGGAGCTGTGGTCTGGAGGACGGAGAGGATGCTGGGAGCCGTGGTCCTGGGGATATGATGGGAGCTGTGGTCTGGAGGACGGAGAGGATGCTGGGAGCCATGGTCCTGGGGATATGAGGCTGAGAGTTTTGGTCCTGAGGTCAGAGGGGATGCTGGGAGGCATAGTCCCAGGAACACAGGAGTTGGGATCTGATGACAAAGAGGATGCTGGGGGCTGGGACCTGGGCAGGATGTGTTGTGTGATGATGACCCTTGGTTGACCTGGATATACAACAGTTTTGAAGTGATGGAGATTAAAGAGCAGAGCTTTCCAGAATAGACATAGGTGGACCCTGTTTACTTGTGGTCCTTGAGTACTGTGAGAAGTAGAGACCCCCCCCCATCCCAGTTTCTCACTCTTCTGGATCCTATGTTTCACAAGCCTGCTCCAGGCCTTCAGGTGTCCACAGGAGTGGGTTTGAGAACCCACGCCCAAGAGAAAGAATGGACCAAAGTCTGGAGAGGTGAGTCAGCCTCCAGGTTGGGGAACGGAACCAGAAAGGCAGAGACACATACTGGACCAGACAGTGGGGAGAAGGGTGCAGAGTTTGGATGCCACACCTGGAAGGTCGCCCTAGAGGCCTCTCCCTCCCCAGGGCCTAGGATCGAGACTTCCTTCCAGTCCGGTTAGCATTCTGGGGGGCCCCTCCCAGGGAAACAAAGCTGAAACTTGAGATTTCATGGTCAAGACCAGAGGGGAGGGAGCTGACTCCATTCTATGCCCTGCCCTGAGAAGTCCATACCTGCCCAGCCACCCATTGCCCAGCCTTGCATTCTTTCCTCCTCACCTGCTCACATTCCCCTTTGCCGCATCACACCCTCTCCCCCAAAGCTCACACTCACAGCACATGCCAGAACCCGGCATCTTCGCGCGCTTCCGAGCATCGCCCTACAGCGCATCTCCAGAGCATCTCCCACGCACCCCCCTTGTGGGTCGCCTATGCATCTTCTGCACAAACTCGAGCATCTCCCTTGCGTCTTCCATGCATTCCCCCGTGCATCTCCCGCGCCTCTCCCACGCATATCTCAAGCATCTTTCACGCACACTCCGGCACATCGCCTGCGCATCTTCCAGTGTCTCCAGTGCAGCATCGTCTAGGGAGTACCACTCGCCCTAGCTACGCCTGCGCGCACACGCACGCACACCTTTGCACCTTCACACGACCCTCCCGACCTTCCACTCTCCCGAGTCCGCCCCCAAAGGCTCCCACGACGCCGTCACGCTCACGCCCAACCCGCGCGCCCCAGTCCGCCCTCTGTCCTGCTCTCCCCCCTCCCTGCTGCGCGCCCCGTCCGCGCTCTGGTCCTCCCTCTCCCCGC
>NC_022030.1:19525060-19529714 GCF_000317375.1 Microtus ochrogaster
TCAAGTCCTGTCCTTCCTTCTATCTGCCCCCTTTCTCCTGGCCTCCCCCTTACCGTCTTTCCATTCTGCCTTTGTCCCCCACCTCTGTCCCTTTTTCCTGGGTCACTCTGCCTGCCCCCCCATCCCCTATTCACTCTGCTCCGTCTCCTGCATTACTGCCATCCCTCCATGTCCCCATTCACCATCTCTCTCCCTGTCTCCTTGACACCCTGTATCTCCTTCCTTCTCTGTCCCCCATCTGCCTCATCCCCTTGGCTCTCTGTCCCCTGTCATTCACCCATTTCCCCACCTAGCCACCTCCTTTCTTCTTCCTATTCCACTGTCCCTCTGTCTGCCCCCCCCCCAACACACACACACACTCTGCCTTCCCTCCCCAGACATCCTCCATCGAAGTATCCCTCCTTGCTCCTGGAAAGAGGCGTCAGTCAGGGTAGCGACCGTATAGATGTATGAAGTGGGATAGGGGATGTTGGCATGTGGGCACACACGTGGATTCCACAAATGTCTCCCCAAACCCTCCCACCCATTCATACACCCAGGCCACACTTCACAAAAGAGCCCCTCCAGGACGTGCACAAGTCTTCCTCACTCACTGCGGGAAGCTAAAGACCCCCAAGACAGGGTGACCCTGAGGCTGGAGACAAGGTCAGGAAATGTCACCTGAACGCTCACACTTAGAACCCTTTGAGTCTCACTTCTGCCACGGGACACTCCTCCCTGGTGGGTCAAGTTACTTTGCCTAAGAATACGTGATGGGGAGGTGGCTGGGGAACAAAAGCTGGACTGAGGACACCTATAGGGAGTTGAGAGACAAATTGGGAACAAGTGACTCAGGGCTGGGAGCCCTCTTTCCTGGCTCCAGTTCTATCAAGTGACAGTGTTGAACTTCATGACTGAGGATGTGAGAGCTTCTAAGTTGAGTGTAGTCACACCTGCCACTTCAAGGGTTGCAGCTGAGGACGAGGCTGGGGGGCAGAGCCGACCTCAGAAGTTCTGCCTTTCTTCTGTAGACTTCTGCAGTTGCTTCCTAACTTTCCCCAATCCCTCCTCTGAAACGGGCATGCCCCAGTTTCCCAGGTGAGAACTTGGGACTCTTGGTATATTTCCATCCATTTTGATTTCTCTTTGTTCTTACTCATGAAAACTAGGCTCATAGGATCCTGGAACCAGCAAGTCAATAAACAAAGAGCCTGAGGTTCTTTAGAACGTTGACGCCCTTAGGATGCTGGAAGTCTTTAGAACCTTGACACTTCCCTGTTTCTAGAATTTGGTTGGCCTGTAATCCCAGCTGCTCAGAATGCTGAGGCATGAGTTCAAGACTTGCCAGGATCAGTTAGTGATGTCCTGTTTCAAAACAAAAGCACAAAAAAAGAAGGGTGTGTGTAGTGTGTGTGTGTGTGTGTGTGTGTGTGTGTGCTACGGAGGAAGCTTATTAGTAATAGGTGTCTAGAATCCACCAATGAGGATCATTGGTGTGTGATATAGGAGTGTGGATCAGTGATTAGTTGCCTAGAATTAGCAGCCAGTGAGGGTCTGGGGAAGTAGCTCAGTGACAATGCGTTTGCCCAACATGTGAGAGGTCTTAGGTTCAATTTCCCAGTGCTGAGAAAAGAGAAAGAAGAAGACAGAAAAGGCTCTAGATTCTCAATGATGGGGATGAACTGTTGCCTTGACATATGTGGAATCATAAAATCTCTGCCCACTGGGGTTATGCAGCCCCTGAGCCCTTGGATGCTTAGAACCTGGATGTAACCTCAGCTGATATCCTATTCAGTTCGGGATTCAAATCTCAGGCACTTCTGGGAGGTAACGCTAAGCCTTGTCCCTGATTTGATTTTAAAGTCACTGCTTCCTGGCACCTTAATCCCTTCTGTTAATGACCTCTAAATTACATGCTGTGGGGCTTTATAAACAGAAGGCAAGCTTGGCGTCCTGGGGAGAGCTCCAGGCTTGGATCTTGGTCCAGGCAGTCAGTCTTCTCTGGCATAGTTTAATGTCAGTGTCTATCCTTCTCTGGGCCTCAGTTTCTCCTTCCGGGGAACATGGTCCTCAAAGGTCCCATTTATGGCGCTTCTGTTCGATATCCAGTTGTCTGTCTTTTTTTATTTTGCTTTATTTTTTTTTTTTTGTTTCTCTGTATATCCATGGCTATCCTAGAACTCCCTCTGTAGATCAGCCTGGCCTCCAATTTACAGAGATCTGCCTGCCTCTGCCTCCCAAGTGTTGAGATTAAAGGCATGTGCTACCACTGCCCAGACCCTTTTTATACAGGGTCTCGCTATATTCAAAAAGCTGAGCTTAAACTCACTATGTAGCCCCCCTGCTGGTCTCAAACCCATAGCGATCCTCCTGCCTCAGGCTCCCAAGTACTGGGATTGATTACATACCTGTGCCCCCATGCCCAGCCTGCCTGCCTTCCTTCCTTCCTTCCTTCCTTCCTTCCTTCCTTCCTTCCTCCCTCCCTCCCTCCCTTCCTTCCTTTCTTTCTTTCTATCAGATCTTTACGAAGGACCCTTACCACCCGTCTTTAGGAGGTCACTACATCTCCTTACCCAGTCAGCAGAATTGGGAGACTGGAGCCTATATTTTTGCCTTTCAAAAAAAAAAAAAGTGTCCCATCTCTTCAGGCTCATTATTTGTTAAGAATATGAGAAGAGGAAGATAAGGCAGATGCTGAGAGAAAAAAGTCCAGGTGGATAGAAATATGCCAAAGGTCAGTTGTACTCAGAGAGGCACATGGGGTTGGGGGCAGGGGGTGGGGGCCCACAGGAGGAAACTGGGTAAGACAGAAGGAAGCAGGGAAAGCTGGTATTTAGATTCCAAGAAAGAATAAAGAGGTCCTTAAGGCTTGGGAAGCCCTGTGGAGGGGGACTTTGTTGTTCCCAAGTTAAGTTTCCCTTCTAGGGTGACTCACTTCTCCCTGTTAACAATTCTAAGCAGCCAATAAGAACATAGAGGGACCTCCTTTCGCTGTGAATCACCCCAAAGAATGGGTCTTGGGAGATATCTATCACTGGCCCCCGACCCACTCATGAACTGGATGCCCCATTCCCGGAGTGTGGGGGTGGAGGTTAGGTTCCACTACAGATTCCAAGCCCTTAGACCCAGCAGGGCTAGGGCCCAGGGGTGGGTTAATGTCGTGCGAGCCTGGCCTGTCCCCGACTTGGGGAACACAAAGGCAGCTTTCTCTCTCTCTGGGTGTATGTATGTGTGTTGGGGTGGTGTGCTGGATGCAGCCAGTCCCGCCAGCATCCAACGGCCCATGGCACCAGAACCCGATCACCCGTGGTTTCTGCCTGTAGACACCAGGCACCTAGGCCCCTCTGTGGACACACAGGACAGTGGGGTGGGCTGCCAGGTCTTCATAGAGCAAGGAGCAGAAGGGTAACTGAGGCAAAGACTTGGACAAGCAGAATTCAACGGAGGCTTGCATTCTTCCGGGAACCCCACGCTCAGGGTGACCCTCTGAGGGACTCCTCACCCCCTGGCTGGGCCAGAAGCCTGGAATCCAGGGAGTCCCGAGTATCCTAGGAACGTGGGGGCCACAGGGAGGACTTTGTGTGAAGCCGCTGACTCACCCCTGGACGCCCCCATCTCCAGACACTCGGTAGACAAAGGACAGAAGGCAGGATCGTGGTTTAGGGGTCCAAAGTTTTCAAAAGAGGAGAAACTGGGGTTCAGCCGCCTGTGTCTGAGAGAGGAGGGCTAGAGTCTGTTCTCCTGTATCAGAATGGGAAGCCTGGAGTCTGTGTTCCTGCATTTGAGAGAAGAGCCTAGGGTCTGTATCCCTGTGTCTGAGGGAGGATGCTGGAGTCTGGACGCTTGTGTCTGAGGAGGGAGGCTGGGGTCTGTACCTCTGTGTCAGAGCGGAGAGGCTGGGGTCTGTGCTTCTATGTCTAAAGGGGGAGGCTGGGGTCTGAACTCCTGAGTCTGAGGGAGGAGAGCTGGGTCTGGACCCCTGGGTCTGAGGGAGGAGGGCTGGGGCTGGACCCCTGGGTCTGAGGGAGGAGGAGCTGGGGTCTAAGTCCGAGGTTTAGGGGACTGGGAAGCTATACTTGTGGGCACTGAGTGAGGGAAGAGCTGGCCTCTTCGGCTGCGGAGGAAGGGAGGTTGAGCTGGGACCCTGATGCCCAGGTCCTGCAAATACAGGCGCCTTCACAAGGCTGATCTGCTGGAAGAATTGATGCTTTGTGCAAGGATGCTCGGACTCCGCCATTGATGGGGGGCCGAGGGGGGGTTCAGGCAGGACCCAGGAATGTACCAGCTTCCCAGGGGGAGGGAAAAGGAAAGAGGCATGGTGCCATGGGCCCCCTGGGGAACGGATACTGAGGGGGTGGCTATGACCTTCCCAGAAATGTGACCTTGAGACTCCCTTGGGTATTCGCTGACTCAGGACCCAGGAAGTACTCCCCCATCCTGCTTAGTCTCTGTGGAAACATCCACCAGCTGTGCACTGTGGACCCCTGTCTCATGAGTCTGAGGGAGGGCCGGGCCTGGAACCCTGGGTCAGAAGGAGGAGGGTTGAGGCTGGACCATTGGGCCTGAGGAAGGAGGGCTGGGGCTGGACCCCTGGGTCTGAGGGAGGAGGGGGACCTGGAACCCTGGGTCTTGGGGAGGAGGGCTAGGGCTGAACTCCTGGGTCGGAGGGAGGGGG
>NC_022030.1:19530099-19533481 GCF_000317375.1 Microtus ochrogaster
GAGGGAGGAGGGCTGCCCTGGACCCCTGGGTCTGAGGGAGGAGGGCTGCCCTGGACCCCTGTGTTTGTGAGTCTAAGGGTGGAGGAGGCCAAATCTCTCCATGTCCCCTGACAACCCCTCTTCCAGAACCTCCCATCTAGTTTTCTCTAGGCACAGTACCCATGATGACTTCTGGCTGTCAACACCATTTCAAAGTCCATGCCCCAGTCCCAAAAGCTCAGTCCCTCTCTGACCAGAAAGTCCCGCCCCCACCCCCCCCAACCAGAAACAAAAGCCTTGGGCCAATTAGTATTCTAGGCAGAAACACAGTCGCTTACTGACTCTTCAGGAGGGGGAGGGAATTAAACAAAAGCCCCCCCCTCACCCCATCTGCACCCTCAAGCAGAGAGCAGTTGGGGAATGGGAGAGGTGGATATGGGGGTCCCCAGAGTTCTTGGAAAATGACAAACTTCGTCACTAACTCTTCTAGGATACCTCACTCTCCACATCTGTGAAATGGGGGCTAACTTCATATTAGCTGTGAGGGCCGAAGACGTAAGCGTTAAGATAGTGTCTAGTTAGATTTCGCTTTGAAACAGTCTCTCATGTAGCCCAGGCTGACCTCAGACTTGATGCTTAGTCAAGGATAACCTTAAACTCTTGATCCTCGTGCCTCTACCTCCCAAATGCTGGAATTATAGGTGTGTGCCATCATACCTGATTTATGCAATGCTAGGACTTAAACTCAGGACTTCACGAAATGCTAGGCAAGCACTCTACCAACTGAGCTACACCCTGGCTTAAGATTATTATTTGGGGATTTGGTTTTACAAGAGAAGATTTTACTACCAGGCCTTGGCTGGCCTGAGACGCTTCTGGGTAGTCCGGCTGGCCCCAAACACTCAGAGATCCACTTGCCTCTGCCTGCAGGGTGCTGGGATTAGTGTGTACCACCATACCAAAGTGTTGACCATGCAGGCTGGTTTCCACAAGGCCTGGCTTGTTCCCAGAGCTAGTAATAACAGCCTTCAAAGAGGCCTCTTCCCGAGTGGGCTCCCCGTGAAGCCATCACTGTCATTTCACAGATGGCGTGGACTCCGCTAGTAAAGGTTGGGACACTTCCTCAAGGTCACCCGGCTGGCATGTCTGGAGCTGGGATCTGCCTGGCATTTACGATGAAATCCCCAGGTAGGGTGTGGCAGAGCATGCCTGTGCCCCCAGCACTGGGGAGACAGAAGTGGGAGGTTCAGGAGTTCAAGACCAGCCTGGACTGTGTAGTGAGTTTTAACATAGCGTGGTATGCATGGTGGGACCCTATCTCAAAGAAAACCAGAACAAATCTGCGGTTCATGATTGTTTGGAAGCCTAAACGAGATCCTGCCAAAGAGAGTAGTTCCTTCTGCGAGCTCCCTAAATGTTCCATTTTAATTTTTAAAATTTTGTTGTTTTATTCATTTATTTCTTTTGTGTATGTGGGTCCCAGGGATCAAGCTCGACTTGCTGTCTTTCCCACTGAGCCATCTCACCAACCTAGTTTTGCTTTCTGTTTGGTTGTTTGTTTGTTTGAGACAGGGTATCTCTATTCTGTAGCCTTGGCTGGCTTTGAACTCACTATGTAGACCTGACTGGTCTGGAACTCACAGAGCTCTCTCTGCTTTTGAAGTGCTGGGTTCAAAGGCTTCTGTCACCATGCCTGATGAGTTTTGCACAAATATGTGTAAGTGTGCGTGTATGTGAATATGCATGTGAATGTGTGTGTGTGTGTGTGTGTGTGTGTGTGTGTGTGAATGTATGCCACAAGTGTGCAGGTGCCTTCAACAGTCAGAAGGGGCCCAGGGCTCCTGGATATGATTCATAGGTAGTTGTGTGCAGTCTGCTGTGGCTGCTGGGAACTGAATTCAGGTCTCTGAAAGAACAGCAGTGCTCCTAACCTCTGAGCCAACTCTCCAGTCCTGCTATTTTCTTTTAAAGAGACATATTGTTTTTAATTATACCTGTGTTAGGATATGTATATATGAATGCTGGTGTCTGCAGAGGCCAGAGGCATCAGGTCCCCTGGACCTGGAGTTCCTGGAAGTCGTGAGCTGTTTGATGTGAGTGCAAAGAGCTGAACTCAGATTGCCTGCAAGCGCAGCAAGCAACCGTCTTAGCTGCTAGACCATCTCTCTGCCCCCCAGATTTGCATTTCTGAGACAGTGTCTCCTGTAGCCCAGACTGGCTTCCAAGATACACGGTGGAGGGTGACTTTAAACCACTGATCCGGCTGCCTTTATCACCCGGATGGTAACTGAGGGCTATGCACACTTCCTGTCTGGATGAGGGGGAGCCTTAACCTCAGTGGGTCACACGCTCACCTGCTTAGGGCCTGTATGATATTTCCATAGACTACATCAATCAAGATGAGCGGGTGGTGGTGTAGACCTTTAATCCCAGCACTTGGGAGGGAGGCAGAGGCAGGCGGATCTCTGTGAGTTCAAGATCGGTCTGGCCATCAGAGCTAGTTCCAGGACAGCAAGGGTTACACAGGGAAACCCTGTCACAGAAAACCAAAATAAAACAAAAATACATCAATCCAGAACATGTTCTGGAGGCAAAGAAACAGCGGGTGAGGGAAGGCCTTTTGGAGGTCAGAAGTCACTGAGGGAGCAGAGACAGCCCTGAGATGGTGGAAGCAGTAGATGAGAATAATCAGGCAGAGAGAAGTACATGCAAAGGTCCTGAGGTGAGAGCAAATTCGATGTGCTTGAGGGACACGAGAAAGGTGACACCTGGGGTGGGAGAGGTGGGCCTGTGCGGTACCTTGAAGGGCCCACACAGGAGTTTCCATGGGAGGGCTACATGATGCTGGAGCTGCTGGGCCAGCTAGGCTTGGTAGCCTTTCACACCAGAGGGCAAAGGCCCAGCCACCAAGCTTCATCTCAGCCCTGTTGACTGGCTTTAGTATGAGCATGGTGGCCCGCACATCACTCAGGAGGCTGAGGCAGGAAGGTTGTGTGTTCAAGGCCAGCCTGGGAGTGAGAGACAGGCAGAGAAGACTATACCATAAGCAGGTTCTTTGTGTGTCTGTGTGTGCGCATGTTAGCGTGTGAACATTCATACATACGTGTATAGAGGCCAGAGGTCCAGGTCGTGTGACTTCCTCAGTCGCTCTCCATCTTTAGTGTTTGCTTTTATTTATATACTTATTTTATTTGAGACAGTATCACTGTCACCTGTGCTAGCTTCAACTCACTGTGTAGACCAGGCTGACCTCAAACTCCCAGAGATTCACCTGCCTACTCTGAGTGCTGGGACTAAAGACGTGTGCCACCATTGTGCCACCATACCTGACTCTCTCTCTCTCTCTCTCTCTCTCTCTCTCTCTCTCTCTCTTTTATTGGCTTACATTTTTATTTTATATGTG
>NC_022030.1:19535133-19572227 GCF_000317375.1 Microtus ochrogaster
GCAGCATGGCTGAAGGGATGGGTGTTGGGGCTGAGGCGAAGGCTGATGGCTAGGCTGGCCTGTCGTCCTTTGGCCTGACCAACCCAGCGCGCGTGGTTGCATCGCCGACTGCACTTACTGAAGTGTAGGGAAGAAAATACTTGGGGCAAAGAGTGAACGTGTTGAGTTTGTCATTCCGGGAGAAAGGGGATAAAAATTCAAAGGGTGGCTTAGATATCTCCAACATAAAAGAAGTCCGGAAGTAGAAAGTGTGGTCGCTCCGCATCACCGCCGAAATCTCACACCTTTCAACTCTTGGTTTCATCACTCCGACCATCCTTTGCCGCCGGACCCAAAATGGCTGCCAGAATCCCACATATCCCATCCTGTTTCCAGGATGCCATGAGGGTGTCCCAGTAGGAAAAAAAGGATTTGCCTCCTTTTATTAGGAACTACTCCATAAATGACCATATATTTTGGCTTAGATCCAATTAGAATAAACTTATCCCACGGTTTTACCTAGCTGCAGGGGAGGCGGAAGTATCCGTTGGACAGGAAACAACTGTAAAGTGCAATGAGGTTTCTTTGGTGATAAGTGAAAAAAGAACATCGAGATAGGAAGCTAGCAGTCCCTGCTTCTGTCCCTCAGAAGAAATCTGTTCTACCCCTTGGTTACCCACGCTCTTAGCAGGGAATCTACCACTTCCAACAGGATATTACATTGATTTGTGGCTAGGTCCTTATAAACAGTAAAGATTTTCTAAGGGCCTGGACCTCATCTGACTTATCTCTGGGTCCCTGGCCTAGAAACATCCCTGACACTCAAGGGCCACACATACCAGACAACGTTACCACGAGACAGAATGGAAGAGACATGGAGAATCACTTATGTTATTTTGTGGTTTTGTTTCTTCAAAGCAGAGGCTATTTTGTTGTTGTTGTTGTTTGAGACAGGGTTTTTCTGTGCAACAGTTCTGGAACTCGCTTTGTAGACCAAACTGGCCTCGACCTCACAAAGATCCACCTGCCTCTGCCTCCCAAGTGCTGGGATTAAAGCCGTGCGCCACCACCACCCAGCTCAGAAGCTCTTACTATAGCCCTGGAGGGACTGAGAAACCCTTTCTCAGCGTCCCTAGTGCAGAAATTACAGGAGTGCTCTGCCATGCCCTGCCATTAATAATTTAAAGACAGCTGAGAAGACTCTGGATCCTCATATCCCGCTCACAGCACTCAGGAAGTGGAGGCTGCCACTCTGCAGGAAAAAAACAACAAATCAAATCAGGAATGCTGGTTTCAGAGACACACCTTGCCTCCAAAGACTGAGGTGGAGAGTGACAGAGGGGATATCCAATCCTAGTGCCCTCCAGGATTCTGTTCTGTGCAGACGCTCACATATGAGTACTTACACACGTGTGTGCGCGCACACATACACATGCATGCTAACTAAATTGCAAATAAGTATAAATCCTGAGACTGGAGAGATGACTCAGTGGTTAAGAGCACTGGCTGCTTTTCCAGAAGACCCAGGTTTCATACCCAACACCCACATGGTAACGCCCAACCGTCTGTAATTCCTGTTCCGGGGTTCAGATGCCCTCTTCTGGCCTCTGTGGCCACCAGACAGGCAAATGGTGCATTCACAAACAGTCAGGCCAAACACCTGTACATATAAAATAAAAGTTAAAAAAATAAATAAATTCAAATAACTAGCCATCCCTAGTAGTGCACGTCTCTAATTCCGGAACTAGGCAGACTGAGACAGGAACATCCGTCACCTGAGTCCCTAAATTCAGAACCTCTGGGCAAGATGAGAAATTAGCAGACAGACAGACCAGAACTAAGATAGCTTCTTGCTGTGGCAGGCCTGTCACAACGTATTCCATAACCTCTCACCAGTGCTGGACATTTATCTAGATGTCCGGAAGGGATGTGGAGGGAGGACCAGCGGTTAGAGGGTCCTGGCTTTTGCAAAGTTTTGACTGTGGCAAGTTTCCTCACCTATACAATGGGATTGGGGGTGTGAGGCTCTGGGTTCAGTCTCTGGAACCCATTCATTATCATGGGAATTGGGAAAACAGGCACTGAAATAGAGTTCCCTTACTAGGTGGTTGTGGCGCACACCTTTAATTTGAGCACTCTGGAGGCAAAGGCAGGAAGATCTCTGTGAGTTCGAGGCCAGCCTGGTCTACAGAGTGAGTTCCAGGACAGTCTGAAACTGCAGCAGGGCTACACAGAGAAATCTCCCTCCCCAAAAAGAAAGCAAGCCCTTTTTCTGCACATCAGGAAGGTTAGAGGGAAGCAGCCTGGCAATGGCCTTACCATAGGAGCTCCAGCACAGGCTTATTCAGTGGTAGCTGTGGAAGTGCTGTTATCTCGGGGAAGAAACTGAGGGTTCTGGGAGCCCATCTGCTGGTTAGGGTTGGCTTTCAGTTTCCTTTCTTTGCTGATGGAAATGGAACCCATGACCTTGCTCTGGTGAAGCAAACACTGAGCCACACTGCCAGACCCTCACTGGGGGTTTCTAGGCAGGGGCTCTACCACTGAGCCACACCCCAGCCCCTCACTGGGGGTTTCTAGGCAGAGGTTCTACCCCTGAGCCACACCCCAGCCCCTCACTGGGGGATTCTAGGCAGGGGCTGTACCTCTGAGCCACCTCAGCCCAACATTACCTTTCCAGCCCTGTAATTTGTTCTTCTAATGATGATCCAGGGTGGGCTAACTGCTGTCACAAATAATCCTAAACTCTTAATGTGTTCAGAAATCTGTTTTAATAAAAAATTTTATTTTTTGTTTGTTTGTTTTCCAGACGTTGTTTGTTTGTTTTCAGACAAGATTTTACTGTGTAAGCCTTGCTGTCCTGGAACTTGCTCTGTAGACTAGCCTGGTCTCAAACTCAGTGATCCACCAGCCTCTGCATCCAGTGTTGAAATTAAAGGTGTACACCAAGTCAGATATAGTGATGCACACCTTTAATCCCAGTGCTTGGGAGGCAGAGGCAGGCAGATCTCTGTGAGTTCAAGTCCAGCCTGGTCTACAAGAGCTAGTTCCAGGACAGGCTCCAAAGCAACACAGAGAAACCCTGTCTCGAAACACCAAAATAAATAAATAAATAAGACTCTGGCAGGGCCATAGAGAACAAGGAGCTGTGGGGCTCTTATGTGAGGTCCTGCCCTTCCAGGGGTTTCTTAGACTGCTCTGACCCCATAGACGTGTACAATTGTAGGGGAGAGAGACAAGGTGAGAAGGATTCTATCCAGCACCATATTCACTGGCCCCAAATTAGTCATGTGGCTCCACCCAGCCACAGAGATGCTGGGGGAAGTAGCATAGGTGTGTGACAGAGCCAAGGACGTTACGGTGGAACTGACCACTCCAAATTTAGTGGCCTAGAATAATGACTGCCAGAGCCAGGGGTCCATGCTGTACACCTGTAACCATACCACTGTGGAAGCTGAGGCAGGAGGATTAGGAGGTGTTCAAGACCGGCTTGACTAACACTGTGAGGAACATCAAAGCAGTGGGGGAAATGCTGTTTACTCAGATTCTGGACGGGAGATTTAGATTGGGTCAGGTGGGGAGACTTCTGGGTTTACACTGGAGCCACCTGGGTTTCTTTCAAAGTGTAAGATTCAAGATGGCCTCCCTCAGAGGGTAGGTGGCAGGTGCCACAAAGAGGCTATTCTGGGCATCTTTACCAACAGTTTCTGGGTAGCAGATGGCACACAGGAAGCTGTTAGGCATCTTTAAGGCTTTGTGGGCTTTAGAACTGTTGCTAGATTATTTTAAGCAAAACCACTTCTCCCCAGTTTGGTTTCCTACTACTCCCAAGGTGACTGAGGATGACCTTGAACTTCTGACCTTCCTGCCTTTACCTCAAGCGCTGGGCTCTAGGCTTCTATGCATTCACCATCACACCCAGTCTGTGCTGTGTTGGGGACCTAGCCCAGAGCTTCATGCCTGCTAGGCAGGCACTCTACCTACGACATCCCCACTCCAGTGCACGTGCGTGAGTGGTGCGTGTGTGTGTGTGTGTGTGTGTGTGTGTGTGTGCGCGCGCGCGTGAGGGGGGGGGGAGCTGTGTCTTTTGTTTCTCAGACAGGGTCTTGCCTTTGATATATCCTGGCTTTGATCTTATTATATTGCCTAGGCTGGCCCTGTACTCCAGACCCTTTCTGCCGCTGCCTCCCAGGTACTGGAATTTTCAGGGCCATGGCTAGCAGGTTCTGTTGATCACTAGGATCATAAATTAGCCCAGATTCAGGGAGGTGAGCCTCCTGAATGGGCCGGCTAGCTGAATCAGCTTGCAGAGGATCTAGGTATGTAAATCAGACAGGCTTGGGACACAGGGAGAGAAGAAAGGGGGAGGAAACAGAAAAGGAACTTGTGTGTGATGATGTAAGCCCAGAACCCCAGCCCTGGAGAGGCGCAGGCAGGAGGATCCTGTAGACTCGCTGCCAGCTTGCTCTCTCTATATATGCTCCTGATGTGGGGAGACAACCCATCCGAGCATCAGTCAGTGGGTGCCCTGTGGAAGATGGCCGCCTCCCATACCTGGTGAACTCCAGCTCCGAGATCCAAAGGGGATTTCTTCTGTCAGAGCCTCCAATTACTGTCCATCTTCCTGGGCAGTTCTCTCTGCCCTTCCCCTAGCAGCTAGTGCCCTTGTGCTGCCACATAGTCTTGCCTTGGCTCTCTAGAAACGATTTTGCCTCTTCAGATTGGAGAGAGGACTAAAGGCCAGGTTTGGTGGCTCACACCTATAATCTTAGCACTCACAAAGCTGAGGCAGGAGAATTGCTATCAGTTTAAAGCTAATCTGGGCTACAGGGTGAGACCATTCTCAACAACAAACAAATCAGGAATTAGGGAGATGTTCAAGCAAGTGCGAGGACCAGAGTTCGCATCCCCAGCACCCACATTAAGTCGGCTCTGGTCCTGGAACCTTGCTCATCAATACCAACCCGGATCTGTGATCTCTGGGTTCGATTGAGAGACCCTGCTTCAATGAATAAGGTGGAGAACCTTAGGGGAAGAGGACCTCAACCCATGCATTTGAACATGTCTATGTTCCCCCACTTATGTAAACACAGAGCCTCATGTGCGAACACACACAGACACACACAACTGAATGCCATCTCAGAGACGCTCCCATCTGTTTCTCTTGGTTCAGGGGCTGGACAGGAAGTGCAGACAGAGAATGTGACGGTGGCTGAAGGTGGGGTGGCTGAGATCACCTGCCGTCTGCATCAGTACGATGGGTCCATAGTTGTCATCCAGAACCCAGCCCGGCAGACCCTCTTTTTCAATGGCACCCGAGGTGAGTGCAGGAACTCTGAACTTCTGTGACCTCAAAAAGGACTCATCTAAACATCTGACAGGGGGACAGGGCTGGAAGCCTGGGCTTCCATGTTGGGGGGAGGCGAGGGAGGAAGGGTGCTGGAATGGGCTCCCAAGGGAACAAACAGTTGAATAGGGTCAGACGCAGAGCTTTGTCTGGAGAAAGGCAGGGGGCGGCCTCTGTCCTGGAGGGTGCCTGTCTGGAGACCAGAGAAGCCCCCAAGTTGAATCCCTCTTCACTGTAGCTCTAAAGGATGAGCGATTTCAGCTGGAGGAATTTTCCCCTCGTCGAGTGCGCATCCGGCTCTCCGACGCCCGCCTGGAAGATGAGGGGGGCTACTTTTGCCAGCTCTACACGGAGGACACCCACCACCAGATCGCCACGCTCACTGTCCTAGGTACTGGCCTTTTCCCCGCTCAAAGCCCCTCTCTCTTCATTCCCTGCTTCTCACTAGTCCTGAGACCTATGCGCCCTGGAGGTTTTTAACCTCTTGGACTTCTGGCTCCACCAGGCCTCTGGTCTCTGCGTATGAATCCTGCCACCTGTGGGACCCTGGCTCCCATTGGTCCCTAGGATCCAGCAGCCAGAATGACTTGTGCCTACCTCGGTGCCTCCCTTGACCCCTTCCCCCCCATCTGCGCCCCTTCTCTGCGCAGTGGCTCCGGAGAATCCAGTGGTGGAGGTCCGAGAGCAAGCGGTGGAGGGCGGCGAGGTGGAACTCAGCTGCCTGGTTCCGCGGTCGCGCCCTGCAGCAGTCCTGCGCTGGTATCGTGATCGCAAAGAACTGAAAGGTACCCAGGGCTAGGCCGAGTGGCAGAGCCGATGGGGGAGGGGGGGCTCGGGACTTGGGGAAAGAGGCGGGGTTAGTGGTGGGAGGGGCCTGGAGAAGAGTGCAAGAGCGCACGGGTCCTGACTGACACTTCCCATTCCTGGTTCCACCGCTGGCACACGCCTGTCCACACAACCTTTGGGAGGTGGAGAAAAGAGAGTCAGGAGTTCAAGGTCATCGGCTACAAAGCGAGTTCAAGACCAGCCGGCACCACTTGAGACCCTGTCTCAAAGCAAACAATGCAAACAAAACTCACGGATTCAAGGCGTGAGAAAGTCAGAGGATGTGGCTAGGTGAATAAGGCGAGGCTTATAGTTAGGAACGTGGCTTGACCAGCAGCCTACATTGGGATCAGGAGACAGGGCAGGACCCCTAGCCTAACGTTTCTGGGCTGGATCCGACAGGAGTGAGCAGCGGCCAGGAGAATGGCAAGGTGTGGAGCGTGGCGAGCACTGTGCGGTTCCGTGTGGACCGCAAGGATGACGGTGATATCGTCATTTGTGAAGCGCAGAACCAGGCGCTGCCCTCGGGACACAGCAAGCAGACGCAGTACGTGCTGGATGTGCAGTGTAAGTGGCTCCGGGGTCTGCACGCTGGTCGCCCGCCCTTAGAGCTCCCCAACCCTCGGAATGATCTCTCATTTTCCCTCTTGCGCTGCAGACTCTCCCACGGCACGGATCCATGCTTCTCAAGCTGTAGTGAGGGAGGGAGACACACTGGTGCTGACCTGTGCTGTTACAGGGAACCCCAGGTGAGATCTAACTTCTGGCTCCTAAGCGGTGAGGGAACTTGGGGCTTGCACTCCTGGGCCCTATGGAAAAGGGTACTGAAGCCGGACTCCTGATGAAAAGGGCTTGGAAGGGGTTAATTCTTACAGCTCTGGCTACGTGTAGAAGCTGGTCTCAAGTCTGATGGTTTTCCATAAGAAAAGGGCTGTGAGATGGCCCCTTTTATTAACAAAAAAAAAAAAAAGTTATGGCCAGGCGGTGGTGGCGTGCGCCTTTAATCCCAGCACTAGAGAGGCAGAGGCAGGAGGATCTCTGTGAATTCGAGACCTGGTCTACACAGCAAGTTCCAGGACAGTCAGAGCTACATAGAGAAACCCTGTCTTAAAAAACAAAACAACTATGGGGCCCGAGGAATGGCTTAGGTGTTCATCCAGAAGACCCTGGTTCAATTCTCGGCTCCCATATAGTGACTCCAGTCCCTGGGAGTCTGACGCCCCCTTCTGGCTTCTGAGGACACCACACAGCTGAAGTACACTGCAAACATACTTTTTAAATATTATATTTTTGTTAGGGGTGGGAGGCGTACCACTACACACGTAGGGAGGTCAGAGGGCAACTCGTGAGAATTCCTTCTGCCCTTCCACTGTGTGGGGTCCAGGAATCTAATTCATAATCGGGCTTGTTGACTAGTGTCTACCCTTCGAAGCATCTCGCAGGCAGAGTTGTCGGAGCTTCCTTGCCCCTTTTCATTGCTGGGGATCGAACCTGACATCTTATACATAGCTGGCAAAGGATCTACCATTGGGACAAACGCGCACGCGCGCGCACACACACACACACACACACACACACACACACACACACACGAGCAGTGACAGCCGCTTAATACTGAATTGGAGCTGCATATCTAGATTCCTGAGAAGTCAGATTCTTGGGTTCCTAACTCTGTTTTTACCCACGGCCAGGCCAAGCCAGATCCGCTGGAACCGCGGGAATGAGTCTTTGCCGGAGAGAGCAGAGGCAGTGGGTGAGACGCTCACCCTGCCCGGCCTGGTATCTGCAGATAACGGCACCTACACTTGCGAGGCGGCAAACAAGCACGGCCACGCGAGGGCGCTCTACGTGCTTGTGGTCTATGGTGAGGGCGGAGCGTGTCAAGCTTGGGGGCGGGGCGGGCTACCTTACCAGAGGGCGAAGCCTGTGCTAAGAGGTCGATTGCGTGGTTAAGTAGCCAACTGACTCGTCTTGAGTTTAGATTCCCCCCGCCCCCATGGGGAACATTTGAGTCAAAAGAAAAGGAGCGTGCTAGCTGACCACGGCGGGATGCTACTGTTAACCCAGTGCTTTGGAGGTCGAGGCAAGGTGATCACTCATTTGAGGCCAGCCTGAGCTAAATAAATAATAACCAGTCTACCAAAAGAGGCGCTGGGTGCGCTATTGGCTGGAGGTGTAGCCCAGGTAATAGAGTGCTTGCTTTGCATGCATGCTAAAGCGTGGATACAATTCACAGCACTACCTAAATCTGACGCCATTCCAGTAATCCCTGCTGAATAAGAAGTTCCAGGTCATCTTCACCGATTTTTTAAAATTTAATTTAACTTTATTTTATGTGTATTGGTGTGAGGGTGTTGGATCCCCTTTAACTGGAGTTACAGACGTTTGTGAACTGTCCTGTGGGTGCTGGGAATTGAACCCTGGTCCTCTGGAAGAGCAGCCAGTGCTCTCAACCATGGAACCAGTGCTCCAGTCCCCATCTTGATTGACTTTTAAACCAGTATATAAAACAGGAGACACACACACAAAAGCTAGTTGGAGCTACATAGTGAGACCCTGTCTGGATAAACACAGCGACCTGCTCTGCAGTTAAGTGTGCTTCTGCAGAGGACCAAGCCTGGATTCTCAGCACCCACATGGCAGTTCACAACACTCCGAAACTCACGTTCCAGATCCAGTGTCCTCTTTCTTCTGGCCTCCTTCAATTCCTTCATGCACTGGTGCACATAAATCCACGCAAGCACAGATGCATAAAATTAAGAAAATGTTTTGTAAAAACCCAGAGTTAGAATGGGATGTGTTACTTCCAGTTTAGGGATGAAAAGGTGAGGAGGTAGGCAAATACTAGGAATGGAATACCCACCAGATTAAAAGCCAAGGATTCCGGGAAGAGTTGGAGCTGAAGAAAAGGGGCTAAAAGATGGCAGGTATTTTTGAGGAGCGAAGCTGTGTGCAGAATAGCTTACGGCCTGGCAGCAGCAGGCTGGATTACACCGCCTCTGAACACCTTGTTCCTCTGCCAGACCCTGGTGCTGTGGTAGAGGCTCAGACATCGGTTCCCTACGCCATTGTGGGCGGCATCCTGGCGCTACTAGTGTTTCTGATCATATGTGTGCTAGTAGGCATGGTCTGGTGCTCCGTCCGACAGAAGGGTAAGTCGGGTGGCGCCTGAAGTCAGCGAAGGGTGCGGTCGGTTTGATTCTGGGTTGCAAGGGGGCGGAGCCTAGGCACTAGATCGGATTCGAAATCGCGCCATATTTTAGACCAATTTTGTGTAGGGTTGGGACTTTGAGTCCTGGGCTCTGAAAGGGTTTGAAGTTTAGCAGAATTAAGAGGAGGGATTTGGGGTAATTTATTTTTCAAGTAGCTGGATTTACTGGCGGCATAGTCGTAAGGGAATACTATCAGAAAAGAAACAGGTAGGGGAGGAGATGAGGGTCCTGGGAATAGGGCTCAGTCGGTAGAATGTCTAGCATGCACAAAACCGTGAACTCCATCCTCCAGCACTGCACAAAACGGAGCGTGGTGTGCAGGCTTTTAACCCCAGTATTTGGGAGGCGGTGGCAGGATCCAAAGTTCAAGGTCACTTGTACTACCGAGTTTGAAGCTTACCTGGAAAACTGAAGACCCTGTCTCAAAAGTGGGGACGGGGCAATTGGGAGATGAGGGTGGGTTTTTTTTTTTTTTCTGTGAACTTTTGGAATCTTCCTAATTCTGCTTTTACCTTTCTCTTCCTCTGTCTTGTGCTTCACGGAACTGAACCCTGCTTCCCTTTCTCCCACTTCATATGTTGTGTCTCCTTTCCCTATATCCACTTCCTGGGTCCACATCCCCCTTTGCCCTGGGGGCATCTTCCCGCCCTCAGGCTCCTATCTGACCCACGAGGCCAGTGGCTTGGACGAGCAGGGAGAAGCTAGAGAAGCCTTCCTCAACGGCAGCGATGGACATAAGCGGAAAGAAGAATTTTTCATCTGACCCCACTCCCCCACTGCCAGCTGCAAGGAACCAGCAAAGACATTGACCAGAGTCCGGGATGGTGGGCTCCTCCCCCCGCAGCTAACACCTCAGGCGCTTGGGCAGGGATTTGGGGGGTGTTGGATGCCTGAACCTCTCCCAGGGCCAAAGGCTAGGGTCCAGAGGCGTAGGGTCCCCTAGAGGACAGAGAGACCGAAGGTCCTCTCTAGACCCCAAGTCTGGGGAGGGGTAATAGGGATTTGGGTTGGGGGAAGGCCAGAACCCCTAGACAGCAGAACCAGGTCTTGTGGGGAGGGGGTCAGATTCTGGGAAGGGTGGGGTGGGCAGGGAAGGGGAACACAGATTTCTTTGGGGTCCCAGACCCCATGCCAGCCATTGTAAGAGTTCCACAGAGCTCTGGGCACCTCTTTGCAAAGCCATGTTTGCACGGTGGGGGGAGGGGCGGGGGAGGGCGTGGAAAGGGGAATTCTGTGTCTTTGTGTGAAAACTCTGATGGGGGCAGTGAGGGAAACAACCCCAACCCTTATCCAGTCCCCCTTTCTGGGTTCCTGGGCGGCTCCCCTTCCCTCCATCTCCTCCCCCCACGTCTTTCCCATTCCATATTTGTCTGTCCACCCACTCCTGGGGGGGCCTTCCCAGTCTCTCCTCCAGGCCCCCCGGGGAGAGGGAGGGAGCTTGGAAGGGATGTGTGGTCTCTATGGTTTTATATATAATATATTAAAAAAAATCAAAAATCTGTATGAAAAAATATCAGATTGCACCCCTCTCCCCCATTCCTGGCTTTTGCCCCTTTTTTCTTGTTTAAAAACGAAACAAAACACATTTTTGTACGGGGCGGGGAAGGGATAGGGAGGGGGGTTTGGCAATCCCACTAACCACCATTAAACTGAGGAGAGAACAAGTGTTTGGGGTGGCTGTGTGTCTGTCCCTCTGTCCACTGCTGTACCATTGGGAAGGGGAGATGCAGGGGTGGTCAGGGGATTCTGTTATAGAGGAAGGTAAAGGTGACTTTACCAAGGTCACCTCCATCCACCCACTCTTCCCCAAATTGGTTGTTTCTTTTTTGGGGGGATGGAATGGGAAACGGGCAGGGTGGGGTGTGGGAGGAGTGGCAGGCTTTGTTTTGTCTCTGCTTTTTGAGACAGCATCTTGTAGTTTAACCCAGTCTGGTCTTGAATTCTTGGTAACCCTCTGACTTACCTTCTAAAAAGCTGGGTATGGGTGTAAACCACCAGAGCCAGAAATTTATGAATTTATATAGGCATTGTCTTCATCCATTCATTAAAACAGTCAGGTCTCCGGTTGGCCTATCCTATTCCCTTTCTCATGAGTCATCCCTCCCCCCCCCAGATCCCACCTGTTCTCTAGAGACACTTTCAACTCCATTCATCCTGTCTCTACCAACTGTTTGAACTGAAGAGTTTAGGGTCAGCCTGGGCAACATCATCAGTCTAGGCATGCCTTTAATCCCAGCAACTGGGAAGATGAGGCAGTTGGATCGCTGTGAATTTTTGCTGCCAGCCAGAGATGTACAGTGAGATCTTTATTCAAACAATCAAACAATAACTGCTTATGAAGTTGTTAAGGTTCAGCACAGCCTGCTATGAATAAATAGCCCTCCACAGACACATGAGATACATGAGACACACAGACACACAACAAGTTGTTCCAGTTTAGCAGGCATCTAAAATTTGATCCTGTCCTAGGCTCTAAGGACTCAGGGTAAAAGGGGGACCCTATGCTGACCCTCATGAAATTTTGATGAAGGAAACAGACTATCAGCAAGTTAGTAAACAATTTTGCCAGAAATTTTGATGGTGATGGAAGACACACTAGAGAGGCAGAGGCAGGAGAATCTCTGTGAGTTCAAGGCCAGCCTGATCTACAGAGTGAGTTCCAGGACAGCCAGGGCTACATAAAGGAATTCTTTTTTAAAACAAAAACAGAAAACAATTTCAGGGCTAGGAATGGTAGTACACATCTTCAATCTTCAGGGAGCAGAGGCACAAGGGTCTAAGCAAGTTCCCTAGCATCTTGGTCTCCAGGGCTAGTTTCAGGTCACTCCTAGCTACTTAGCAAGACTGGGTGTTGCCTCCCCCACCCAACAAAAAACTTAATACTTGCCTTGAAATTGTAAAGAAGGCTATTAAAATGCTAGCTGGGTGTCATTAGCCCTTCAGAGGCTGCCTTAGGAGACTGAATTTGTAGCCAGCCTGGGTGGTGGCTCACAC
Source organism: Microtus ochrogaster (assembly GCF_000317375.1). Taxonomy (NCBI): domain Eukaryota; kingdom Metazoa; phylum Chordata; class Mammalia; order Rodentia; family Cricetidae; genus Microtus; species Microtus ochrogaster. Next base: position 19,547,488 of record NC_022030.1, read on the forward strand.
CTTTAATCCCAGCACTTGGGGTGCAGAGGTAGGCAGGTCTCAGTCTGAGGTCAGTCTGGTCTACAGAGAGAAACCCTGCCTCAAACAAACAAACCAAAAAGGTCACACATCTTTAATTCTAGCATGTGGGAGACAAGCGGCAGCCAAGTCTTTGTAGCAAACTCCAGACCTGGACTATATAGTAAGACCCTGCCTAAAACACAGACACACACACACAGAGGAGATGTGGTTTACTGTTTTATTTTCTTATTATGGGGAAATTTCATACAAAGTGAAAGAGCTAGAAAGGTCCACAAAGTCCCAGGCACTCTGCACCACACGTCAGCCCACCATCAAAAGTGCTTCATTTACTGAAACAGGCGCTGTGTCAGTCTCCCTAATTCACTCAGTCTGCAGGTGCTGTGTCATCAAGGAAGGCTGTCGTTGACTTCAGTGCCAAGGCAGAGTAAGCAGAAAGCAGCGGTGGTGGGGGGGGAGCATTCTCAGATAAAGCGAATAGTAAGATCAAAGCCTGAGACAGTAAAGAGCTGTGTTTGAAGTTCTGGGATCAGGACCTGATAAAAAGGGGGGCGGGGCCAGAAAAGACATCAGGGTCAGAGCTTTGACTGAGAGGCCAGGTTTGGTGACACAGCCCTGTCATCCCAGCGTTTGGGAAGCTGAGGCAAGAGAACCTCAGCTTCCCAAGTGCGTGAAAACCACTGTGGGCTGCACAGGGAGACGCGGTCTCGGAAACAAAACAAAGCAAAACCTTTCCTTTTCTATGGTGTGGTGGACTTCACCAGAGCGTTTTAGGTGGCTAGTGATTAAAATCAGTTCTCCCCAGCACGGGCGGGTAGGGGTGTTGCCTGCGTACAGCCGACGCGAATTTACAGCTCTTTAAAGTCACCTAGGCTTGCTGCCTGGGGGCCTGTCATTACAGCACTCCTGAGGCAATGTCAATGTTCAAGGTTATTCTCGTGGAGGGAGGCTAGCCTGCCTAAAAAAAAAAAAAGAAAGAAAGAAAGAAAAAAGAAAAAAATGCAAACACCTTTAGGAGATTTTTTTTCTCCTCCCCAGTTGTGTTCCACGCAAAGGAAGCCGCCTGCAATTTCACTAAGAATGCTGACACTCCTTTGCCTCTGGGCATTAGCATTAGCTATTTCCTCCGCCAAGAGACTCCCATTCTAGTTGGCTCCAGTTCAGACTTGGCTTAAAAATCAGCCCTGGAAGTTCTTGCAGAACCCCGGCCTGGGGCCGGGGTTTCTGGCACCCACAGCCTCCTACTTTCCACCTCTTCCAGGTCTGCAGTACTAAGTTTTAGTCTAAACAAAGGTGGTTCGTCTTCCTTAGATGGGGGGGGGGGCGGTGGGCAGATTTCTCGAAACGCAGAAACCCACGTGTGGGCCTAATTCACAAGTGGGCAATGAAAATTTATCCTGGGTGGCAGGGGAGAGAACCGTGTCCTAGACCTTCGGTAGTTTCAGGACAAGGAGACCTGTCTACTTCTCTCAAGTCTGCAGTCCCTATAAGCGTGCGCTTGGTTCAGGTCTTCCACCCCCCCCCCCCCCGCCCCGCACCATCCACATGCTAATCACTGCGCTAGGAAGGACAGCCTCTCCCGGGAATATGCAAATCACATCCTCCAGTGCGGGAGGCCTTCCTTTGTCCCGTGCTAGGATTATGCAGATGAGCGAGCCTCCAACCCCGGGATCCAGGCCGAGTCCTTAGGCCCTCACCCCTCCACCCCAAGGCATCCTCTATTTATAAGGCGCGTCCGCTCCTCCGCGCTCGCCCGCTCCGTTTGACGCTCTGTGCTGCGGACTGTACCAAGTCCAGCGGGGCCGTGAGCTGCGGAGCCCGACACCCGCGCCAGCGCGAGCTCGGCAGGCTGCGCGAGTCTCTGAGCCCCTCTTCCCACCGACGGCCACGAATGGTCCGTCTGGCCGCGCACGCGCCCTGAGCCCCGCTCGCCCCTCGCTCTCACGCTCGCTCGCTCGCTCGCCTAGGCTCTCTGAACGCAGGCGCAGTGCCCGGCCTTGCAGCCGCCACCGCCGAGCCCGAGCCGGGGCTGCCGGCGTCGGTGAGTGTCCGTGCTCGGGGTGCGCGGGGCATGCCGGGAAGCGGGCGATACAGCCCCGCTGCATGACGGGAGCCCGCGGCGCCTTGGCAGGGTGACCGCCCCGAGAGTCCTTTGCTGCTTCTCCCAGCACGCGGCTCTGAACGTCCCCCAGCTTCGCCTCGCGGCTTTGTGGGAGCTGGTGGGCCAGGCGGTTTACGGGCCCGGGGCATTCTGGGGCAGGACCTAGGCTCCCGGAGGGCGTCCTTTTTTTTTTTCTTTTTTTCTTTTGTCGCACACGCTTTCCTCGAGAAGCCTGACGGTGCTTGGCGTCTTAGAAGGTGGTCGTTAAAGGCCCAAGGCATCGCGGGAAGTTGTCACGGTGCATTGTCTGGTATCGGGTTTGTCCGAGCCCTTGCCCTACCTTAGCGTTGTGCGGAAAGGTAGCTATTGTGTTCACTCACCATCTCGGTTCAGTGTTGTCTGGGGTCCGGGCCACAGTATTTGCCTTTGTGGGAGGCAGGGGAGACGGTTCCACGTAGTCCTGGCTGGCCTTGAACCCAATATGTGGAGAATGACCTAGGATTTCTGATCTCCCAAGTGCTGAGTTTGCAGGGATGCACCACCACGCCCAGATGATTTTCACCTGTAGTGCTGAGGATGTTTTTCTTTTTCTTTTTTTTACCTCTACTATCTTGGAAGTAAGTCTGGCTGCGTACAGGATTTCTGTACTGAGGGATGGTTCCACCTGACACCCGGAACATTCTGGAAGGAGCTTTGTGTAATGTGAGTTTGGAAAAGGATGGTTGTCCCCAAGTCACCCCAAGGAAAGTCCTGACCATCCCTGCTGTGGTAGCCAAGTAAAATACCAGTTAAACCTTGGTGTGGTGTCACATGCCTATAATTCCAGCACCCTAAGGCTGGGGCAGGAGGACCGGGAATTTTAGGTCAGTTCTGGCTGCATCATGAGACCCGATCTCAAAACAGAAAGGGGGAGAATGAGTACTGCATGAACATGTATAATATATATTTATCTAAAATAGAAACCAGTTGTTTTCAGTTTTCCCAGGCAGAATGTAGAACTCCATAGTTAGAGGGGTCTCCCTGTGATCGGTAATAATGAGAGCTGTTGCTTGCCAGTTAACCGATTCTGTCCTTGAAAGGCCTCATCCACGGTCCAGGTGTCCTTTAAGTTCCCCCACCATTGATGTCACTCACACTTCCTGCTTCAGCTGCTTTACCCCAACAGTGTACTTGACATCAGGGCTTTGAAAAGATAGTGTGTGCTGTCTACCATGTGTCCGCAGTGCCTAATGTACAGACTTTGTCAAGTTTCTAGTGAGGCTGAGCCAGATGGAGTGGTGAATATCTATAATCCTTTACCCAGGAGGCTGAGGTTGGAGGGTTGCAGGTTCAAGGCCAACCTGGACTGTCTAGCAAGAGTCTATGGAGAGTCAAGGATACCGTGCTTGTTAGTCCTACACTGGCCCCACGGGGCCCTCTCAGAGTTGCTGTAGGAGGAAGATGGGTTATTAGGGCTGAGGAGAAGTGCAGAATATGTTTATAGGTGGGCTTTGCAAGGTAAAAATTATTTCTCCAAGGCCCACAAGGAGGAAGGAGAAAATTCCAGACGGAAACTGCAGAGGTACTAGGACCCCCCCCCCCAACTATAAAGGGCCTGCAGGCACCCTCCAGAAGTCTGGAGTAGCTGGCTAGCTGGGCAAGGTACCTGCAAGTTCTATGAATCTGTTTGTGAGGCAGGGTCTCCTATATCCCAGACTGGCCTCAAATCTTTGTAGTCAACGATGACCTTAAACTAACTTCTGATTTCCGTCAGCCTAAGGGCTGGATTGCAGGTGTGGGCTGAGTTTACTGCTGCTCAAAGTATGGCTTTGATTCTTTGTTCAACCACCAGTCTGGTGAGGTGACCTGTGATCTTGGGCTTTGGATCACCTGCTGGTCCTTTCTGTTCCATCCTTCTTCTGCTTCAAGGGAGCTGTTTCTGTGTGGTACTGAGTATACCAGTCGAGGCCCAGTGGGAGACTTTCCAGAGAAGGACACAGACAAGAGAAGTTGGGTCCTGTTTGAAGCTATAGCCAGAAAAGGACCGATTTGGGTTCAAACCTAGTCTGACTTTCACAAATTAGTGTAAATTGATGCCTGACACTCCAGGCCTGGTGGTGCCTGTATAATCCTGGCACTTAGCAGGAAGATCTGGAATTCAAGGTCATCTGTGGCTACCTATTGACCTTGAGGCCAAGCCAGGCTACAGGAAGCCCCATTTCAAGCCAGGAAAAACTGAAAGGTAGCAATGTAACTCAGTTGGTAGTGTGCACCCCAGGTTTGATGTCCAGCATTTCGGGGGTAGATTCAGGAGTATCAGATTCAAGGTCAGCCTAGGATATTTGAGTTCCTGTCTCGGAAATGCCAGGCAGTGATGGCTCACACCTTTAATCCCAGCACTCCCAGGAGGCAGAGGCAGGCGGATCTCTGTGAGTTGAGGCCAGCCTGGTCTACAAGAGATAATTCCAAGACAGGCTCCAAAGCTATGGAGAAACCCTGTCTCAAAAAACAAAACAAAACTAAAAGAAACTATTTCCAGAGTAGTTAGTGTTTCAGCTATAACAAGTTTTCTGTGTCCCTGATAACTAACAAGGTGTCCTCCCTCAGCCCTAGACCTCCTTACCATGGACAGCTGAAGGGTTAATGCCTGGCACAGGTCCCTTCATTTTATACTTAGTTATGATTCGTGCCAGTGCCAGTACCTACCTTTAAATAATAACTAGGGATATCGTCTCTCCCTACTCTACCGAATAAGAACTACAATGTCTTGTTGAGACCTCCAGGAGGCAGAGTCAGGATTTGTATGCAGTCAAGACAGAGCAGAGGCCTCACCCCAGCACTGAGCACACAGCGGACTCGGAATGGGGACAAATGTTATGTAAAAATTTATTGAGTCACCACAGGCTTTTCCTTTCCCCATGTCCAGCATCCCTCGCTACCTGCCAACACTCTGCGATAGAAGAGCTTGTGGCTGGAGGTGTGACTGGGAGAGCTGGCCCGGGAGGGACCCTGCCCAGTTGCTGCTCTGCTCCCGTCTCTTGTCCCCTCCCCTGGCCATGACAGAGACCCGTGAGCCCGCTGAGACTGGAGGCTACGCCAGCTTGGAGGAAGATGATGAAGACCTTTCCCCAGGTGAGATAGCCTTAGAAGTTGTGGTGTTGACGAAGCTGGATTCCTGGGCTTGAATTCCCTTGGAAGGCTGCAAGGAGGAGTGACCCCTTTCCTTGTTGTGGGCTCTCTTCTGGCTAGAACTCCTGGTTCTGGTGGGAGATGGCTTCCCTGGGAGGCTCTCAGGGGCTGTAGCTTGGTCGTATTCTTGGTCCTTGGTGGAGGTTCTAGATTGGCTATGTTCTTGGTCCCTGCTGTGGGTTCTAGGGTGACCATGTTCTCGGTCCCTGCTGTGGATTCTAGGGTGACCGTGTTCTCGGTTCCTGCTGTGGATTCTATGGTGACCATGTTCTCGGTCCCTGCTGTGGGTTCTAGGGTGACCATGTTCTCGGTCCCTGCTGTGGATTCTAGGGTGACCGTGTTCTCGGTTCCTGCTGTGGATTCTATGGTGACCATGTTCTCGGTCCCTGCTGAGGGTTCTAGTGTGGCCGTGTTCTCGGTCCCTGCTTTTGGTTCCAGGGTGGCTGTGTTCTTGGTCCCTGCTGTGGGTTCTAGAGTGGCTTCGGGAGCTCTCCTTGCTGGTGGCTCTCAGTTGGCCACGGTGCCTTTCCTTGCTGGAAATGGTGGATCGGCTCTGTGCTCTCTTCTTGATGGAGGCTCTAGGCCGGCTGCGGGCTGTGTCTGTGCTGGGGGTTCTAGACGGGTTGTGCCTGCTTTCACTGGTAGGCATCCTAGACAGCTTGTGTCCCTTCTTCCTGGCAGTTCTGGATTGGCTGTGATGTCTCTCTCGGGTCCCTCTGGACCGGCTGCGACTTTCTTCCTCGCTGGAAGTCCTAGACCTCACTCGACTTCTTTCCCTTCCTAGAGCTCTCTGTGGGCTGTGACGTTTCCCTTGGCTGTGGGTTCTGGACTTGCTGCGTCTCATCTGGGTGGGTGTGCCCCTCCGCGTACGACTTCTTGCCCTACTACGATTTCTCTTCCAGCTGTAACTTCTCACCCGGTTGTGGGTCCTCTTGTGACTGTGACTTCTTGACCTTCTGGGGGTCCTGGAGCGGCTGTGACTTCGGGTCCTGCTGGGGGTCCTGGAGCGGCTAAAGCTTTGGGTCCTGCTGAGGCTGCTGTCCTGTTTGTAACTCTTGACCGTGCCTGACAAGTCAGTCAGATCTATCACGGTGTGAGTCTGTTCCCTGCTGGGGGACGTCACCTGGCTATAGCTCTTGGCTCTCCTGGATGCCACAGGAGACTTGCTAGAGCTCATTAAGGCCGTCCTACTTAAGCTGTGGCTCTTGGCCCTACTGGGGATCACAGCTACTCTAGAGCTGCTCCCCGGGTCTGAGGCCCCTGGTGACTTGGGGCTCTTTTCCTGGTGCGTGTTTCTAGGCTGGCTGGCACTCCTTTCCTGTGTACTGGTTCTAGGTTGGGTATAACTCTTGTCTTGGCTTTGTTTGCGGTCAGAAGTAGGTGTCGTTGCCTTCTTGGCCACACCTGGTTTGGCGGAATGGGTTCTCTTCCTGATAGGAGTACTTGTTCTGCTGGGGGACATCTTGGAGCTGTGACTTCGCTTCCTGCCCGGAGTTCGCCCCCGGCTATGTGTGCCTTTCTGCTGATGTTCCACAATGCCAGTCTTGCCGCTCTTCCCGCTCTTGCTCAGCCGACTGGGTGTTCTCGTCTTGCTGTGGCCTTGGGATCTACTGCTGGGATGGGTGGAAGGAGCTGTCTTAGTACCTGTTGATCTGGTAGACTTAGAACTACTGGGGCTCATGACCAAGTTAGGGGACTTAGGATGCACTGAGGAACTGTTGGGCGCCGCTGCTTTGGTGGTCTTCAGGGAAGCTGGAAGTATGGGAGCTGTGGTGGGCATGGAGGGCCCAGTGGGTGCCGGTGCCGGAGCCATGCCGGGCTTGGAGGATCTCTTTGATGGAGAATGCATGGCGGGTGCAAAGGGGCTTGAGCTCCTTGAAGTCAGGGTAAAGCATGCGAGATTTGGTAGCCAAGGACGACGACCGGATGGCTCATCACAAGCAACTTCATGAGGTCATAGTGAGCACTGAGGACTCTGGAGAGTGAGATCAGAGGGGAGAGAAGGTGGGACCCTGGCACAAGGCTGGAGCCTGTTAGTGAATAGAATCACATCCACTCCTACTTAACAGGGCTGAAAATTGGAGCTGGGTTCACCAAGGGCCTGCCTTGAGTCTTCAGGCCTAGGTGATGTTATTGCTGGGGTGGGCAAGCCCAGAGAGAGACACTGGCCACCTCGAGTTCCAAGGAGGCTTCATAGAGGAGGTAACACTGAGCTGGAGTTGTTGGTAGAACATGGAAGAGTCTTCACAGGGAGGAGCAGATGGAAAAGCCTCCTGGAGGTGGGACTCAGGGCCTGGGCTCTCCATCAGTCATGACCCACTTGTCATCTACTAGACCGAGGATGGAACCCAAGATCAGGTCGAAAGCCACAGCCTCTAGACAGTGATGGGGGCAGCAATAGCCAGGACCATCAGGGAAGTGCCTATGAGAGGTTTGCCTGTGCTGGGTCCTGAAGCCTGAATAGGAGGGGCCAAGTGGACATAGTGTGGGGCAGTGTGCAGAGGGACACTTAGGCCTCAGGGAATATCTGTAGAAAGTGAGAGGGCAGCAGAATGGGGCAGGGACAATGAAATAGTCCTGAGACTGGGAGGGGTGCAGTGGATGGATACTGAGGGCCTGCTCAGGTTTGGGGAGGCACCTGGGCACAGATGCCACAGCCCTGGGACTCTCAGAGGGGACAGTGGGAGGCCAGTAGAAAAGATGACTGGCTAGCTAGGATGAGGTGGTCTGGGGTGGCTCACTAAGGAGGGAGCTTTGCCCTGGGTCCTAAAGGGAAAAGCAGAACAGAGCATCCATAGCAGAGGGGACAGCGTAGACAAGAGGCATCCCACAGATGCCACCACTCAATCACCAAGTCTCTTAGGGACAAGAAGAAACATCAGTACAGGTAATTACTGTGCAGTTGATTGGACTACAAGGGAAGAATTAAGGCGAGGTGAGGGCATGAACAGCGCTGGGGGTGCTGCTATGAAACAGGGTAATCAGTGTCCTCAGACAGGCTTGGAGCGGGATCTGCAGAAAGGGATGCAAAGGCCCACCCACGGTGACTGGGGAGGGTAGGTGATGAGGTCCGAGCCCTGGCCTCCCTCCAGCATTTATTTATTTATTATTTATTTGCCTTGGTGATGTGAATGGTAAGGGTAGAAACGCCATCTCTGTGAACTGCTGGAGGACACGCAGGGGCTGTGGACGCAGAGGGAGGTTGTGCCACAGTCCAGTGAGGTACTTCCAGCAGCCATCTTGACCATGGAGACCTCAGCATCGTGTGGCCACAGACCAGCTGCTCATGTATTTATTCATCACTTCATGGTTTTTTATTATAAAGCTTTTGTTATTTTGTATATTGTTTTAGGTGAGTATACCCTCATGGTACCAGAAATGTAGGTCACAGGACAACTATTGAGAGCTGTTTTTCTTCCTCTGCTGTGTGGGTCCTGGGAATCAAACTCAGGTCCGTCAGGCTTAGCAGCAAGCACCTTTAACAGTGAGCCACTGGCAACAGTGTTTGATCATGTTTTTAAACCCAAACTTGTCTATATGTACTTTATGCCCTGAAATTGCAATAATGTGTCTATACTTAAAACTGAGCATTTTAATTGACTTGTGTATCAAAATGGATATTTGTAATTCTAGCACTTAGAGACTGAGGTAAGATGAAGGCCAACTTGGAACACATATGTACATCCTTAAATACATACATACATACATAGGTACATACATAGATACATATGCGTGTATATGTGTTCTGTCTTCTAAAAACAACAGGAAAGTCAGGTATAGTGGTGCCAGACTGATCCAAGCTTTTGGGGTTCAAGATCAACCCTAGACTGTCTGAGAACCTGGTCACTAAAGAAAATGGGCAGGGAATAGATCAGTATGTAGAAATACTTGGAATCAGGAGTCCAGGACTCCAGCGTCCACCGTTGTCTCTGCACCTGGGATGCCACTGCTAGAAGGCACAGGCAGGAGGGCCTTGGCGTTGTCTGGTTAGGTTAGTCAAGTAGTCAGTAAGAAACCCCATCTAGCCGGGCGATGGTGGCGCACGCCTTTAATCCCAGCACTCGGGAGGAAGAGGCAGGCGGATCTCTGGGAGTTCGAGACCAGCCTGGTCTACAGAGCTAGATCCAGGACAGGCTCCAAAGCCACAGAGAAACCCTGTCTGGAAAAAACCAAAAAAAAAAAAAAGAAACCCCATCTAGAAACATAAGGTGGCAAGTGTTAAGGAAAACACCAGTGCTGACTTGTGGCCTTTCCACAGGCACAGTGTTTCTTTTTTTTGACTTTTTTTGGGCCCACCACCTGTTGTGTTAGGAGCGTTGGGGCTGCGTCCCCAGCACCCCACTGCCCGCAAAGCTAGCTTTACCCGAAATAATTACACGGACACTGTATTCTTTTAAACACTGCTTGGGCCGGGCGGTGGTGGCGCACGCCTTTAATCCCAGCACTTGGGAGGCAGAGGCAGGCAGATCTCTGGGAGTTCGAGGCCAGCCTGGTCTACAAGAGCTAGTTCTGGGATGGGCACCAAAGCTACAGAGAAACCCTGTCTTGAAAAACCAAAAAAAAACCAAAAAACAAAAAAACACTGCTTGGCCCATTAGCTCTAGCCCTTACTGGCTAATTTTGATATCCCGATCAACCCATTTCTAATAAACTGTAGCACTGGTCTTACCGGGAAGATTCTAGCCTACGTCCATCCTGGGTTGAAGCGTCATAGCGTGTGTCTGCCGGGAGCTTACTTCCTCTTCCTCCCAGCATTCTGTTCTGTTTACTCCTCCCACCTATGTTTTAAGCTATGAGCCCAAGCAGTTTGTTTATTACTTAACCAATGAAATCAACAGATTGATATATGACACTCCCACATCAACCACCCAGCTTCCCAGATAAATACATGGAAACTTATTCTTACTTATGAATGTCCTGCCTTAGCTTGACTTGTTTCTTTCTTTGTTTTATTTGTTTGTTTGTTTTTCCAGACATTGTTTCTCTGTAGCTTTGGAGCCTGTTCTGGAACTAGCTCTTGTAGCCCAGGCTGGCCTCAGACTCACAGAGATCTGCCTGCCTTTGCCTCCCCAGTGCTGGGATTAAAGGTGTGTGCCAACACCGCCTGGCTTGCTTGGCTTGTTTCTAGCTGGTTTTTCTAACTTAATTTAACCCATTTCTTTTTAACTACAATTTTGCCTCCTGGCTTTTTACTTTTATTCATTGCATCTCTGTTGTGCCAAGCTATCCTGCCATACAGTGAGCTTGAAGGGGACTCAAGGGGGCAGCTGGACATAGCCCTGATGCCATGTCTCTCCTACCCGCCCCAACAGGCCCGGAGCATTCTTCTGACTCTGAATACACTCTTTCAGAGCCCGACTCTGAGGAGGAGGAAGAGGAAGAGGAAGAAGAGGAGACCACTGATGACCCTGAATATGACCCTGGCTATAAGGTGAAACAGCGCATAGGTGGGGGCAGGGGAGGCCCATCCCGCCGGGCCCCCCGAGCAGCCCAGCCTGCTGGCCCACCTGCACAGCCCTGCCAGCTCTGTGGCCGATCACCGCTGGCAGAGGCCCCACCCAGTACCCCACCTTGCCGACTCTGCTGCCCTGCAACAGCAACCCAAGAAGCCCCAGCCTCTGAAGGCAGGGCTCTTGGTGAGGAAGAGGAGGAGCCATCTCGCACAGGGGAGAGCCGGCCAGCAGGGCGGGATGGAGATGAAGATGAGGAGGAGGGGGGTACCTACCACTGTACGGAGTGTGAGGACTCCTTTGACAACCTCGGGGAACTGCATGGTCACTTCATGCTACATGCCCGGGGTGAGGTTTAGGTAGGGCCACCAGGGAGCTAGTGGAGGGGTGGGTGGGAGCAGGGGCTGAGGAAGCTGCAGTCGGGGCTGGGTCCCACCCATGTGTGTTGTCTTAGCAGTAGATATGTGAAAGGCAGAATGAATAAAAGCCAGATTGTGTGTGTGACTGAGTATGGTGAATGCGGTCTGCACCAGCATCCCTCTGCTTCCCCTCCTGAGTGCCGCGATTACCAACATGCACCTCCGGGACTGATTTTATGTGATGCTAGGGTTTAAACTTTGGCCTTTGAGCCAAAAAAAAGGACAGGTCCATCCCAGCTGTTTTCGTTTTGCTTCATTTTTCTTTTTTTTTTTTTTTTATGAACTGAATGTCAGTAGGTAAGCAAATATTGTTACAAATGGTGACAAGACACCAATGGGATCCAACCGAGAGGTACTTTTTTTTTTTGGATTTTTTTTTAATTTTTTTTTATTTATTTATTATGTGTACAGCCTTCCATGTGTGCCCGCATGCCAGAAGGGGGCTCCAGGTCTCATTATAGATGGCTGTAAGCCACCATGTGGTTGCTGGGAATTGAACTCAGGACCTCTGGAAGAGCAGTCAGTGCTCTTAACCACTGAGCCATCTCTCACAGCCCTTTTTTTTGGATTTTCAAGACAGGGTTTTTCCGTAGCTTTTGGTTCCTGTCCTGGAACTAGCTCTTGTAGACCAGGCTGGCCTCAAACTCACAGAGATCTGCCTGCCTCTGCCTCCCGAGTGCTGGGAGAGTGCTGGGAATTGGGTGTCCTGGTGCTGCGCATGGTGTTCAGGCTTGGAATCCCAGCACTGTGGAGGGTGTGACACATGGTTGAGAGTTCAGGGCTAGCCTGGGCTTGGGAAGAGTGATGTCCCTGTCTCAAAAAAACAGTACACACACCAGAAAGACTTAAGAAATGAGGCTTTGAGATAGGCCATACTAATTGGTAGAAGCCTGGCACCAAAGCTGCTTTAAAAATCCAAGGCTGATTATAGTAATAGCTACCATTTACCAAATGTTTACTGTTGCCAAGCCCTGCTCTGAGGTGCATTACACATGTTAGCTCATAGGAGCTTGGCAGCTAGGAGCCTCTAGGAATAGGATCCAAATTACCAGAGTGGCACCAGAAATTCTGCTCACAGTGGACCAGGCCTGTCTCAGTGCCATATGTGGAGAAAAGCGCAGGGTACCGGACTCACCCAGCTGATTCTCCGAGTTTCTGAAGTGGCATGTGACTTGAAGCAGCTATGCCCTAGTCCCTGAGGGTTGTGTCGTGACAGGAAGACTAGGAACACGTGTTCAGACAAGCCATGCAAAGTATGGAGCTAGGCTTTGTGACACATCTGGGAGCTGAGGCAGGAGGAGTGCAAGGCCGTCATGGGCTGCAGCAGCAGTCTGTTTGGAAGCTCCAGGGTTGCCCGAGGGAGTGCTGGGGGGAGGTCTAAGGTAGGGGCCTGCTTGGGGTGCTTGAGAGGGAGTGAAGGGGGCAAGGGGAAGGAGGCCTGGTGACAGCAGGGAGCTGAAAGGTGCAGAGGGCCAGGCAGGCTTCAGTACCAGGAACGGAACCCAGGGCCCCTGTGCATAACGGGCAAGTGTTCTGCTACAGAACTACACCCCAGTCCCCACAGGGCTGGTTTCTGTCGACTTTTGTTTTAGGTTTGGTCTCATGGTTCATGTTGACCTTGAATGCACTGTGTTGTCATCTGGAGTTTCTGATTTCACCTCCAAGTGCTAAGATCACAGGTGTGAGCCTCCCCCAAGTCCAGCTTTGTGCATTGCTGGGACTGCAGCTAGGACTTACTTAGCTCGTGTTAGACAGTCCATTCGGGAACGGCTCAGAACTGCTACCACGGGTAAAGAGGTTGAACCCGTGGGGGAAGTCCACAGCCAGTAAGGAGCAGAGGTTATATTCTGACCACTAAGTCAGAAGCAGTGCCTCACAGCTCGGGTCTGGTTTGCAAGAGCACCCGAAATTCTCCATACCAGCTCTGAGAGGTGAGTAATATCCTGGCTTTTGTTGGAAATGGAGATCTCTGTTGGGCTGTGGTGGCACACGCCTTTAATCCCAGCACTTGAGAGGCAGAGGCAGGTGGATCTCTGTGAGTTTGAGGACAGCCTGGTCTACAGAGGGAGTTCCAGGACAAGGGCTGTTACACAGACAAACCCTGTCTTGAAAAAACAAAAACAAAACAAAAAAATGTAGATCTGGATTGCCAAACCCAGTCTCATGGTCAGTAGTTTGGCAGAACCATGGAGAAGACCTTCTGTTCCCCTTGTCACCTGGATGCTCCAGCCTCAGCAAAGGAGCTTTGAATTGTAAGTGTATTAGGCTTCAGAGATAAAATCTAACAGGAACTGGCTTCTTCACTGAAGAGTCTGCCTTGAGAGTGGCTTCTGACTGCCCAACTCCAGTTCAGGAGATCTGGCGCCCTCTTCTGGCCTTGTTTGTCCATGCACACTCACCCGATGCACATGATTTAAAGTCTTTGAAAAGTGTGTGTCTGGACAATTTGCAGGAGTCTCCCTGTACTCTCCCACTGTACTCCAGGGGTCAGACAGAGCCTCAGGCTTGGCAAGCACTTTGTCTGCTGAGTTGTATCATTTTTGGTACCCTGTTGAAAGCTCACATGCCGAAATGTCTTCTGTAATTTATTTTTCAAATTTTTATGTGCATTTGGCGTTCTGTCTGCATGTATGTCTGTATGAGGGTGTCACATTCCCTGGAACTGGAGTCATAGACAGTTGCGAGCTGCCAATGTGGTTGCTGGGAATTGAACCCTGTTCCTCTGGAAGTGGTTCCTCTTAACCATTGAGCTATTTCTCTCTAGCCCCCAAAATGTCCCTTTTGGTTTTTCAGGCCAGTGTTTCTCGAACTTTGGACCCTGTTCTGAAACTAGCTCTGTAGACCTGGCTGGCCTTGAACTCAACAGAGATTCACCTGTCTCTGCCTCCTGAGTGCCGGAGTTAAAGTGTGCGTCACCACCGCCTGGCCCCAAAATGTCTTTTTTTTTTTTAAAGCTTGTTTTTTTTTAAAATTTATTTATTTATTTATTATGTATACAATATTCTGTCTGTATGCCTGAAGGCCAGAAGAGGGCGCCAGACCTCTTTACAGATGGTTGTGAGCCACCATGTGGTTGCTGGGAATTGAACTCAGGACCTTTGGAAGAGCAGGCAATGCTCTTAACCGCTGAGCCATCTCTCCAGCCCCCAAAATGTCTTTTAAAACCCATCCTTTTCATAACTGATAATAGCTGAGCATCCAAAAACTGGCATCAAATCCATGCTCATGGAAAGGATTATCTTGGTCCATTTATGTTGGCATAGCAATATGCTTGAGGCTGTACACTTAATAAAGAATGTAAATTTATTTCAGCTCTGGAGGCTGGGAAATTCAAGATCAAGGTATGATGGGCTTGTTGTTCCCTTGTTAGCCGTGTTTGAGGAAGCCTCTCAAGGGCTGATTGGCTCAGTTTCAGCCCATGGTGACCTGACTCTGGGCCTGTAGTGGAGCAGAACCAATCACCTCATGAGGTTAGGGGCAGAGGCTATTCTGCAGATCTAGGCTCTCACTGCAGTCAGGTTGAGGTTAGCCATCACCCAACATCTCTATTGTTACTTCATAACCGTTGTTCTGTTAGTCATGAATCACAGGGTAAATATCTGTGTTTTCTTTTTTTTAAGATTGTGTATATTTATTTATGTATGTATGTATGTATGTATGTATTATGTATGTATGTATGTATGTATGTATGTATGTATACAGTGTTCTGCCTGCATGTTTGTCTGCAGGCCAGGAGAGGGCACTAGATCTCATTATATATGGTTGTGAGCCGCCATGTGATTTTTGGGAATTGAACTCAGGAACTTTGGAAGAGCAGCCAGTGCTCTTAACCTCTGAGCCATCTCTCCAGCCTGTATTTGTGTTTTCTGATGGTCTTAGGTGACCCATGAAAGGGTCGTTCGAACACACAGAGTCATGACCCACAGGTTGAGAAGCACTACTCTAAAGGATCTACCACTCAGTACTGTTACACTGAGTCTCAGGATCCTAGCAAACAAACACTGGGGGACATACCTGTGACCACAGCACATAGATAACTGATAAAGGGGCAGCATGCTCCCAGGCGTGATCCATACCTTCATGCCTAGCCCTCCTGTCACAAGGCTGCAGTGGAAAGCACTGTGGCTGCCGTTATGGTCAGCAGCTGGTCAGGACCTGAGAACTGAGATGGGCATTCTAAAGGACTAGACATACAGGATGCAGGTGACAGTGCTCAACCTCAGACTCGGGGAGAGGAGGATTGAGGGTCTAGAGAAACAGGCCTGCCTGTGATACCAGTTACTCCAGAGACAGTTCGGGCAGACAGTGCTTCCACCTCAAGAGGGTCGCACGGTGGCTCTTGTCTTCAGAGTCCAGAAAGGTGCTGGTGTTCAAATGTTGCGGGAGAGGTAGGGTACCCTCCTCCAGACCCCATGGCTGCTGTGGCCACCTTCATGTCCTTAGCCCTCTGCTATCACACCCAAGCAGGCAAGTTTCTTGCCCCTCTCCTATTCTGTCCTCGCCTCAAGCTCAGAACTGAAGCCTGCCAGTTTGCAGAAAGCCTTATTATCATTGAGCTCTTTGGAAGGCTGGCCTCCAGCTAAAGCCCTAAGTCAGCCATGACCCAGTCAAGAGTGCATGCTGAACTGCACCCTACACACTGTCTTAACTAGGGTGAGGCAGCGAAGGCTGGAGACACGGTATTTTTTTAAAATATTTATTTATTTATTATGCATACAATATTCTGTTTGTGTGTATATCTGCAGGCCAGGAGAGGGCACCAGACCTCATTACAGATGGTTGTGAGCCACCACGTGGTTGTCGGGAATTGAACTCAGGACCTTTGGAAGAGCAGGCAATGCTCTTAACCACTGAGCCATCTCTCCAGCCCGACACCGTATTTCTTACCCCTAGGAGCTTGAATTCAATTATAAGAAGTCCTTCCAAAGCCGAGGCTGCAGGCCCTGAGGAGTGCTGCAGAGAAACTAGGGTAAGGGGCAAGCCAGGGCAAGGGCAAGTCCCTGAGCAGGCTGGGACTTCTCTTAGGAGATGGCAAGGGTTGAGAGCTGAGTATCAGTGAGGCCTTTGCAGAGGGCTACAAACACTGCACAGGGAACAAGTGCAAAGGTCCTGGGGCAGAACCCAGCCTGGTGTGGGCATGGTTAGGAAAGAGTTGTAACCAGAGACTGTCCTTTGGTTCCCAGCCGCCCAGACCTGAATAATCACACAGAAACTAGATTAATTACAATACTGTTTGGTCAATGTCTCAGGTGTATTTCTAGCTAGCTCTTACATCTTTTTTTTTCAAAGATTTTTATTATGTATGTAGGTTTCTTCCTTCATGTATCCTGAAGTACAGAAGATGACATCAGATTTTATTACAGATGGTTGTGAGGCACCATGTGGTTGCTGGGAATTGAACTCAGGACCTCTGGAAGAGCAGCCAGTGTTCTATTCCTCTTAGCCATCTCTCCAGCCACCTAGCTCTTACATCTTAACCCATTTTTTTTTATTATATTTTATCACGAGGGTCGTGGTTTGTTACCTCTTGCTTTTTGGGCAGCTACATGGTGTCCCCCTGACTCTGCCTACTCTCTATATCTCTTCCAGCCTAGCTATATTCTGCCCTGCAATAGGCCAAGGCAGCTTCTTTATTAACCAGTGGTAATAAAACATATTTGCAGCATACAGAGGGGAATCCCACATCAAACAGTGATTGCACAGCTGAGAGGGAGGTGACTGCTTGCTTGATCCTCACCAGTAAAGTTTTCAGTTGCTATCCATAGGGTGTCAGTGGACTCCATAAGGCAATACAGTGTGTCTTTAGCAGAGGCTGGAAGTGGATGGTGGTGGGAAGGGGGTCAGCCAGGAGTCGGGGATATTGCTGCATGAGAATTTGCCTGAACACAGTAGAGTGCACAGCTCACCGGTATGGTGGCAGTTGAGCTGACCAGAGACCGCAGGAGTCATACCAATCCATTGTACGTCTTTTGTCATTGAGGTGGTTGTACCTTGTGCATGGGGTTTGGGCTGTAGACACAAACTCGGAGACCACCATCGATGCCATTACAAGCCTTGGTAACCTTGACATCTGAGGGCTTTGAGGGTTGTACCTGATGAGATTTTATCTGTTTGGAGTCAGGGAAGCAAGTGTGGGGGTTGGGAGAACACTGGGGCAGAAACAAGGCTTTCACCAGGTGCCAAAGGGAAGGCTTCACTTCTGTGCACTTTGGTGTCTTGGGGGAAAAAAAGTGTTAGCCAAATGACTACACCCATTTCCCATTCGTCACCCCAGAAAAAGAGCTCTAGGCTAACCCTGTCACACATCCCACACACCAGCGGGAGGTGACATTTTCCATATGAGAACTGCTGCCCAGACTCAAGGGTGTTATAATTTTAAAAAACGGCGCAAGAGAGAAAGATGCCATGTGACAGAATTCACGTGGAGGGGTTTTAGGGGAAAGGGAACCTAAAAAGAGGGAAGGGGGCGGGGAGATCGGCCTCTGGGGACAGGAGCAGCAGAACTGAGAAGGGGAGAGACAGGCAGAGAAGCAGGGACAGACGGGACAGAGAAAAAGACAGGTAGGAGGTGGGCAGGGACCTTTTATTTATTTTTCTGAATTTTCGAGACAGGGTTTCTCCGTAGCTTTTTGGTTCCTGTCCCGGAACTAGCTCTTGTAGACCAGGCTGGCCTCGAACTCACAGAGATCTGCCTGCCTCTGCCTCCTGGGAGTGCTGGGATTAAAGGCGTGGGCCACCACCGCCCAGCTGGCAGTGACTTTTCAAAAGGGAACGTTATCAATGTTACAGAGGAGGTGCTCTTAGTGGCTAGAGCTGAGGACCTGTCAGAACCCCGAGGGCAGGCCAGTGCAAATGCCTGAATACTAACACAGAATAACTGGTCTGAGGTGAAGCCAACAATTGGACAAGGAGCTGGAACTGACACCTGCCTCCTGCTGTGACATCTCCTATATGGGACAGGGACCTAAAATAATGGCAGCTTAATTAATTCCTGTTCCTGTTACATGCTTGATGACAGCAGCCCAGGCTCCTCCTATCTTGTTGCTCTGCTATACTGTGTTGCTTTTGACTTTATGGTGACAATTGCTGGGTAACCACGTCCAATTCCATGGAGAAAGGGAGAGGAAAGGTAAGTCTCTCCCAAACTTGGGAAGTCTACCCAGAAATTTAGTCAGACTTTGGTCACAGTGCCACAGCTAACTGCAAGGGAATCTGGAAAGTGTTTTTGCTTGGCTCATTAAAAATCGACAGGAATCATTTCTACCACATCCACTTCACCTGTGGCCTTTTTGTTTTTCCAGATAGGGTTTCTCTGTCCTGGAACTTTGTAGACCGGGCTGACCTCAAACTCACAGGCGTACACCACCATGCCCAGCTCACCTTTGGGCTTTTAAACCATTCCTCAGGGATAATACAGACTCAGTAGGACTCATTCCCAGGGCCAGGATGACACCCACTACTCTGCCCCTAATGACAGTTAAACTCTTCGCTGGGCCTTTCAGGAAAGTCATAGCCAGGGCCTCCACAGGAAATCTCAGTGTTGGCCAAATGAAACACAAAGCAGAAGGCATCTCTGTTTGATTCCAAACTAGTTCTTCTGTAGGGCTGGGCCAGCGCTGCCCTGTGCCCACTCCTCGCCACTTCCACCTCCTTATGTTCTCCAGCAGTTCCCACTCAAAAGCCGGGCTCTCCTTAGATATTTTAACATGGATGTTTGGTTTTGTTTGGTTTTTAGACACCCTTTCTGTTGGTTTACTCATGGCACCTCATTTGTGCATATAAAAATAGCCCATCACTAGAATGGTACACAAAAGTAGTGAAAATGGGGCGTAAATTATCTGGCAGTGGGTACGCCCTTGCCCCGCTGAGTTGGGGAAAGCTGGCATAGGGATGGAAGAGACAGGGCCTAAAACTGTAGCCCCCTCCCCCTCAGACCACGTACCTCAGGGTCTGGAACTCACCCAGCATCGCAGGCTAGCAGCACTTCCCTTCCCTGCCCCCACCCAGGCACCACGCCAGGGTAATTTCCTCCTGCAGCCCCTGGCATCCATCTGGGAAAAATTAAAGGTGATTATAGAATCTGAAGCTATTTAACTGGGAATGGGGAAGATAGGAGCAATTCTTCCTCCTTGCTTTCTCAATGCGTCTATTTATCCGATGCCTCTGCTTCTGGAAAGACCCTATGTTCTCCAAAAACTGCAGATGTGACACTTATGCCTTCTTGGCAGGGTAATTAAATCCTCCCAGAAGATCCGCGTCCCTAGCATGGGTGGATCCCCCAGCTGTAGCGCCCCATCACTGCAGGGAGGGCTCATGTCTACTCAGAGCTCCCCTAAGCATGCCCACTCTAGTGTCGATGGCACCCTGCTTTCTGGGCAATATCCCGGCCACACTCAGTTCAGGCAAAGGAGTTAGGGGTGGTGTGGGTTTCATGGACCTGGTGGTGCTGCCTGAGAAGTGGACTGGGTCTACTGGGTCTTGGGTGAGCACCGTGGGGAGGGTTTGGCAGTAGGACTGTGGCTGCATTGGTGGATCAGGACCTTGCTGGAGGGGCATGAGCAGGCACAGGTGAAGCAGAATGAAGAAGGCTTCCTGCAGCTTATGGACCACAAAGTCTTCCAGGTGCTCTTTTGTCATGTGATGCTCCGGGAAGTTGGCATCGGTGAACGTGATGAGGCAGTGGGTGCCCGGTGGAACTCCTAGGTGGCCTGGGGAATATGGGGAGAAGCGAGGGGCAAGGCCAGGAGGAATCTCCATGCCCTGTCCTGGGTCTTGGAACCACGCCAGCCATCACCAGTGACTAGGCTGTGTGTGGATGAGCAGACTGAAGCACAAAGAAACGAAAGGGAGCAGCCAGTTTTAGAACCCAAAGTTGGCCTGTCCGACAAAGCGGTGTGCACGGTGATCAAGACACTGCCAGAGGCGAATCTCCCTACCCTAGGCAAGGACAAGTTTCATCATCCAAAAACTGGGGTCTTGATCTTAGCCATACATTGTGATGCTACAATGTCGGCAATTACTGCTCCTGAGACAGTGACAGGCATCCCTGACACCCCTAGGCCTGTCTAGAGAACAGATGCAATTTCACAGAACGTTAGTTAGAAGGCTACGATGGGAGCCAGACAAGAATGAATATTACCCAAGCCATGAGCGTGACTGCTTCTGTGCCAGCCTCAGCTTCAGCCCCAGTCCCTCCATCCCTCCCAGGTCAGGCTTACAATCACTGAAAGGTGCACGTGCCTTTAGCCCCAGCACTTGGGAAGCAGAGGCAGGTGGCCCTCTGAGTTCAAGGCTAGCCTGGTCTATAGGACAGTCAGGGATACACACTTGGCTCCCAGATGTCTGAGCTGCTTGTTACTGTCTCAGGAGCAGTCAGTTGCAGACGCTGTAGCACTGCGCCAAGCTACTGAGACTTTGTCTCAGAAAAACAGAACAAAAAGAAAAAAAAACAATCATGGATGCCTCTGCATGCTGAACAATGACCCTCTCCTTTGAATTTTTCCTAAAAACCACACACAAACCTAATCCTGTAACACCACCCTTTAAATTTTTTTTTTCGTTTTTTTTTTTTTCAAGATAGGGTTTCTCTGTGTCTCTGTGTAGCCCTGGTTGTCCTGGAACTCACTCTGTAGACCAGGCTGGCCTTGAACTCAGAGATCCACCTACCTCTGCCCCCCCCCCTGCTTGGATTAAAGGCGTGTGCTACCACCACCAATCCTATAAACCCTATTTAACACTCTTCCTGCCTAAAGACTACCCCCAGTAAAGGACAAAGGGTATGCCTCAGTGGTAGAGCCCCTGCATAGGATGCACAAGTCTCTGATATATAAGTCATATACGTATATGAACAGAGATCCGCCTGTCTCTGCCTCCCGAGTGCTGGGATTAAAGGTGTGCACCACCACCACCTCCTGGCTACGTATAAGATTATCAAGACAGGGTTTCTCTGTGTCAGGCTGACCTTGACCTCACAGAGATTATTGCACCGGTTATTGCGCCCTTTTGATATAAGAAACTGAAGCCCAGTCACATTGAAAGTCAAAGGATTAGTTGGGCAATGGTGGCACACACCTTTAATCCCAACACTGGGGGGAGGGGGGGAGCAGAGGACAGGCAGATCTCTGTGAGTTCAAGGCCAGCCTAGACTACTTAGTTCCAGGACACGCTCCAAAGCTACAAAGAAAGCCTGTCTCGAAAAACAAAAACCAGTCTAGGGACAAGTTGGGCCTAGAACCTTGGGACTCATGCACAGTAAGGATATTCCCAGTCACAATGTCACAACCCCAACCTCACCTGGAATCCCCTTATCCCTCCGAATGGCATCCTGCTTCTGCCTGTCCTCAGAGCAGGGTACATCTGATCATGAGAGGAGGTCATTTCTGGCACATAGCTAGCCAGCTAGGGTCACTGCAGCCACTTCAGGTCTCTTTAGTATTACTCCTGCAACACCCCCTCTATCCAGCAAGTACTCAAAGAGGTTGCCTCCCTCTCCTTGGAGAAGCCTGCCGCTCCGCGGTCTCTTCATAGTGATGTCCCCCATGTTCTGGTCAAGAACAGAAAAAAATTTGTGAGGCTGCGCATGTGTCACCGGCCACAGAAGGCCCGTTAATTTTTTTTTTTTTTTTTACAGTCATTGAACTCTGATGACACTCACTAGAAAAGCTTCAACCGTCTCATACGAGAGACTCCTCAGGTTTTTGACGCTTCGATCTTCAAGTCCCTGTGACCTCTGATCTTCACCAAAACAAAGCCTTGACAAGATGGAACCCTTGATCTTTCATACCAGCGTTGTCCTAGTTTCTCATGAGGGTCCAGACAAGTAGTGGCACTCACACTTTAGCCCGCCTCTTCCCAAGACACACCTTCTCTGACATCTGAGAGTCCTGTCTCACCCATAGCCACCGCCGCCCTCGCTGGCTTCTAGCTCATTTTTGGACCGCGCTGCTCCTACGCACAGCCTTCTGCCCCAAGCTCGCTGCGCCCTCTAGCTTTCCTCCTCGTAGCACGAGGACTGTCCCTTAACTGCGCCTGATAGTCGATCGCCACAGCGCGGCTACCGGAGGAGAGCGGGGTAGACTCTTTCCAGTCTACAGACTCTAGTGATCTCCGGGTCTGTTGCCCCCACCCGTGTCTCCCAGCCAGGTTCAAGGTTGTATTTCGGCATTAGCACAGCCAGTCAGCCAGATCCTGGGACTAGCAGGTGGAGAGGTCCTTCCCTGTACTTGGAGCGTGATGATGACGTTCGTAGTGTGTTCCGTACAACTCGAAGCTTACTGCTCGGACTGTTCTCTTTGCCGTACAAGCTTATACTCACTGCGCAGGCGTTTTGGTTGCTGGTCGTGGTGGAGCACCACCTACTAAGCTTTCTGCGCACGCTCTCGGACTACATTGTTCCAGTGCCCAAACAACCTTAGCTAGGGAAGAGAGAGCGTCCCGAGTGCTGAGTGCTGCCAAGAACTTGTCTCTCCGCGACGGCGTTCCAAGACACACCCGGTCTTGGAAGGAATGACGTCAAGATAGAGCCACCCGAAGGCTTCCGAATGTATCTGAATCCTGACACTCCGACCCCTTCAGCCTCCAGCAGCTCGTCTTAAGGGGCGGGGCTCCCCCGTTCTCCCGGCGTGTCTACATTTTGCTCGGTTGGTGATTTGGAACGGGGAGAGGGAGGGCCATCCTCGGGTCCCCGAGTGACTGCAGCCAAATTTCTGAGCTTTTGAAATAGAAAGAGAAATGGGTTCGTGTGGAGAATGGACAGACACCTAGCTCTCCAGGGAATGGGCCCTTGGCGTTGGGTTTCTAGGTCCTACAGTCACACTGGAGAATGAAAATAGAGGACAGACCGGAGGAGTGAAGTCTGGATCTACCGTGGGGTAGCTAGGAAAGGGTGTTGCCGGGCGTGGTGGTGCACGCCTTTAATCTCAGCATTCTGGGAGGCAGAGGCAAGAGGATCTCTGAGTCCTGGCCAGCCAGGATTACACAGTGAGACCCTGTCTTAAAAAAAAAAAAAAAAACGAAAACAAAACAGAAGGTCTTCCGTGTTCCTGACCCCTGTGTTTCCTCACCTCTTGCCTTCCAGCAATGCCTCTGCCGCAGGGTGACGTGACTGCCTTATTCCTGGGGCCTCCGGCCTCGGGAAAGTCCGCGCTGATCTCCGCGTTATGTGGCAAGAATGTGGAAACGGTAGAGATTCCTGAAGGACGACCGGATTCTGGAGTCCCCGTTCTGAGAGCTGCGGCCCCAGGCCTCTTCCTAGGCGAGCTGAGCTGCCCACCCGCAGCTCCAGGACCCTGGGCGGCGGAGGCCAACTTGCTGGTATTGGTTCTACCAGGATCTGAGGGGACTGAGGAGCCCTTGACCCCAGCTCTGGGAGAGGCAGCGCGGGCCGCCCTGGCCCGAGGGACCCCGCTGCTGGCTGTACGGAATCTCCGTCCTGGAGATTCCCAGAATGAAGCTCAGGCCCGGGATCAAACTGCGGCCATGCTGAACAGTGCTGGGTTAGGAGCTGCTCCTCTCTTTGTGCTACCGGCCGATTGCAGCAGCAGTGACCGCTGCGAAGAGCTGGAGCGCCTGCAGGTGGTGCTGCGGACCCAGGCGGAGGCGCTGCAGAGGTGAGGGAATGGTTCGGGCTGGGTAGGGTGGCCTGATGTCTTTAGCCTAGACCCAGCTCAGCTACCGTGGTCTTTAATGTTCTCGAGCCCTGTTCCTAGAGTGTTAGAGGCAAGACTTTATTGGCTGGCTATTTTTCCATACCCTACTTATTTTGCCTAGACTCCCCCAACCACCCATGAACACAGATTTTGAGATCAGGGATGTTTCATCATAAATGAGTGCTGAGGGCTCGTTTTTGTTGTTGTTGTTGTTTGTTTTGTTGTTTTTACCTTTTTTGTTATTTAAAACATGCACCCATCAAGGGTCAACTGGAGGGCCTGCCACAAAGATCTTAGCTCGTGTAAGCTCTCTGGCATCACAGGCCCCCTCTCTCTTGTTAGAACTGAGAAGAGGCCCAGACATGTGCAAATACTGTCTACAGACAAAATGCTGGACTTTGTGGTCCCTCGAAGATTTTACCCGAATACTCTCCAGCACCCTCCTACTCATCAGCTTGGTTCTCAAGTGACCCCCGTCCCTCCCGCCCCCTTTCCCAAGCGCCAAACACTTTAGGAAGGAGCTCTGTTTCTGATTGGTCGCCCGACTCCTCCATTCCCCAATTTCCTCTGAGATGCACACAGCCTACTGACTCTCTCCTAAACCCACCCCACCCCAGCTCCCTCAGTTTATGAATCAGGAAGGGGCTGCCTCTGCCCGAGAGCACTTCTTTTTTACTAGCCTCACCTGCCCCGCCAGTCCTAGGTGAATTCTCCCCTCACACGCCCTTCCTAACATCCACCCTTAGGAAAAAAGCCTTTCGGGACGTCTTAAGCCACGGCGCATTGGCCATTACTTTCTTGCCTTCCTCTAAACCCCACCTCCTAGAAGCCTTCCCTAGGCCTCAGGGTTGTATCAGGGAAGATACCGAGTCCTCGTTTTCGGTTCTGTTGGTGGTGGCGCACGCCTTTAATCCCAGCACTCGGGAGGCAGAGGCAG
>NC_022030.1:19572379-19575092 GCF_000317375.1 Microtus ochrogaster
AAAACCTGACTTTAAGTTTACCTGTGGTATCCAGACCTCTAGGCAGCCCTTAAGACCCTCCCTTAACTTTATGGTCCTGCCTCACCTGATTTCTTATTTTGCTTTAGTTCTTGGGATTCAGAAAGATTTTTTTTAAATATAACCATGGCCAGGTTCTTGCTCGCCCAGCTTTTCCTGCTTTTAAAGCTCTTCTGCCTTTGACCTTTTCCCTCCCTTCCCCACCCCCGCAGGCTCCTGCCACCTGCTCAGGATGGCTTCGAGGTGCTGGGCGCAGCAGAGCTGGAAGCTGTGCGCGAGGCCTTCGAGACCGGTGGCCTAGAGGCGGCACTGTCGTGGGTGCGCGCTGGCCTTGAGCGCCTGGGCAGCGCGCGACTGGATCTGGCGGTGGCCGGAGCTGCCAATGTAGGACTTGTGCTGGACATGCTACTGGGCCTGGATCCTGGCGACCCAGGTGCTGCGCCTGCCTCGGAGCCCACTGAACCCACCCCTTATCCGGCTCCAGAGCGCCCCAACGTGGTGCTCTGGACAGTTCCCTTGGGCCCCACGGCCACATCTCCTCCTGCCACCCCTCACCCAACCCACTATGATGCCCTGATCCTCGTCACCCCTGGGGCTCCCACCGAAGAGAACTGGGCCCAGGTCCGCTCGTTGGTATCCCCAGATGCTCCACTCGTCGGTGTGCGCACGGATGGCCAGGGCGAGGATCCACCCGAGGCTCTGGAAGAAGAAAAACCTGACAAGCTCGAGAATGCAAGCGGCGGGAAGTCAGGGGATGCATGTAGCGAAGGAAAAGAAAACCCTGGCTCCGGGGACTCAGGGCCCACGGCTGCTAGGAGCCCGGAAGATGAGCCGTGGGAGGTGCTGGAGGAAGTGCCTCCGCCGGTGTTCCCTCTGCGCCTAGGTGGTCTCCCGGGGCTGGGAACCTGGCTGCAGCGTGCACTGCCTGCGGCTCAGTCCGGGGCGCTTCTGCTGGCGCTGCCACCCTCAAGTCCCCAGGCGGCGCGGAGGAAGGCGGCAGCGCTGCGGGCAGGAGCGTGGAGGCCAGCCTTGCTGGCCAGCCTGGCGGCGGCGGCCGCTCCAGTACCAGGATTGGGCTGGGCTTGCGACGTGGCGCTTCTCCGGGGACAGCTGGCTGAGTGGCGGCGCTCGCTGGGCCTCGAACCAACGGCAGTGGCACGCCGTGAGCGCGCCCTGGGCTTGGCTCCTGGAGTGCTGGCCATGCGCACACGCTTCCCGGGCCCAGTGACACGCGCTGAGGTGGAGGCCAGACTGGGGTCCTGGGCCGGCGAGGGCACAGCGGGAGGCGCTGCGCTGGGCGCACTCTCCTTCCTATGGCCCGCAGGTGGCGCAGCAGCGACAGGTGGGCTGGGTTACCGTGCTGCTCACGGTGTACTGCTGCAGGCCCTGGATGAGATGCTGGCTGATGCTGAGGCCGTGCTGGGACCCCCAGAGCCCAACCAGTGAGGAGTGTGGTAGGGGCTGGGGTGTCTGGTGACTTGGTTTCTGGCCCCACAGCCTCTGAGATTGAGGGGTGGTACTCAGACCCGGGAACTTGAAGGAGACTGACTTCTCGTTGAAATCTGCGACTTACAGTTACCTGATTTCCGGGTTATGAATGGGAGTAGGGTCTGAGCGCCATTAGTTTGCCTTTCAGACGCTAATGCAGTGAAGGGAGTTGGGGGCCTGGGCTCCTAGAAATGGGAGCCTCTTGGCCTCCAGCTGGCACCTGCTCCTGGATATTTAAGCCTAGATTACTGCCTGTGAGTGGACCTATGGCTGTGGGCCTAGTACTACTATAGGGAGTTAGAACCCTTGAAGGGCTGGGTCCCAATGGGAAACAAGATGTGTAATTTGCCCCGGAAAGAACAGGTTTTTGGTACTTTCATTTCAGGAGCCATGAGAGTCTTAAATGCTGGTGCTTAAGACGTGGGACTCGGTTGTCAATTCCTGTGTGGTAGGAAACCCTGTAGAGACGCCCTGGTCTCATGGAGAATGGAGGTTCGTCCACCATTTGATCTCGGAGGCTTTGGTGTAGAGAACATTGTCCCACAAAATTGAAGGGAAGGAACCAGAGGTCTAGGCATGGTGGTCTCCTGATGGCCAGATTCTGGGAATGGGGTCTTTTCGTTATGGAAGAGTAGAGACCCACACTTGAGAAATGCCTCCCCGTGCTTTACTGGGAAGGGGTGTGACTACCCCCACTTTAGAGGTGCTGGGTGATTCAGGATCTCTGGCATGTGTGTTCCTGTTCCGCTTTACTCTATCACTGGTTTCCTCTGTCATAAGGAGTGCTTCGCTCTTGCTGTTTCGGAAAGGCGAGGAGGGGATGTCCTGCGGCAGCAGTCTTCCCAGACTTCTCTGGGAAGGTACCAGGAGTGAGGCAGAAACCACAGTGCTGCCAGATTTGTGTAGGTGGGAAGTGCCACCGTATTGTTCTTCCGTGTCAAAACAGAAAGGGAGGACTGGGTAGATGGGACCGCCAGGCTCAGAGATGCAGGCCAGAGACTCATTGACACAGCAAGGTACTGTGTGACCTGGCCCCTGCCTCTTCTCATTCCCTATCCATCTCCAGCAAGCCTGGTTTGTCTTTCTGATGCTTGGGTCCCACCTCAGGACTTGTGATTTTCTGTTTTTCTGTGGAATGCTCTGCCTCCCCATCTTTTTGAGATTGGGTCCTTATCCATCAGATCTCCCTGAAATGGCTCCTTTAGAG
>NC_022030.1:19575192-19582185 GCF_000317375.1 Microtus ochrogaster
TTGGTTTTTCGAGACAGGGTTTCTCTGTGGTTTTGGAGCCTGTCCTGGAACTAGCTCTTGTAGACCAGGCTGGTCTCGATCTCACAGAGATCCGCCTGCCTCTGCCTCCCAAGTGCTGGGATTATAGGTGTGCACCACCACCGCCCGGCCTTTAGAAGCTTTCTGATCACCCCAAGTAGCTTACACTGACCCTGGCCATGTGATCATTCCTGTGTTGATAATGGCTTTATTTATTTGTTCATTCTTTCATTCACCTGGTTGTTGGCTCTTGCCCCGTGCCTGTCCTTTTCTTGGGTGTACCCTAGCATCCAGAGCAGTGCCTGACACACGGTAGGTGCCTAGTGTTTAGTATTTTAGTTTATTGATCATTGGCATGTGGCCTGGAATTCAGGTGGTCAATATCTTGTTACAAAAAGGGACAAGCTAGGGAGAAGCAAGCACCTAGTGGGAGAGTAAACAGGGAGAGGCACAGCTTGGTCATTGTCATCACTTGAATGAGTGCCGTAAATCTGCCAAATGAAAGCATTAGAACCATGAGAGCTTCTGAGGGCTGCGTAGTCGGGTACCACCCCCATCTAACCTTGAGCTCTCACCACTGACACAATTTGCCCCCACACGAGTCGAGGGGGCACCTGATATGGAGGCGCATGCATGCAACCCCAGCACTTGGTATAGGAGAACTAGAGGTTTAATGTCATCTTCAGCGGCAGTGGAGAGCTGCAGGCCCATCTGAGCTATGTGTCCCATCTCACTATTTAGTCTAGACTGACCTTGAACTCGGTGTGGTTTGACCCCTGCACAGCCCTGAGCCCCAGCACCTGGCTCCATTTTTAAACTCTTATTGAGATACCTGGCATTCTTCTCACTGAGAGCCTACGCGTCCCTCACACCTGAGCACATCTCAGCTCACATGACACACCTGATAGGAAATACTTGAATTCATAGGTGGAGAACCCAATTCACATACCCACGCTGCCTCAGTTAGGTTTTATAGATTCCCCCGAAGTTGGGGTTTGAATCCAGTGCCTCACATATTCAGGGCAAACACTTTATTCTGGAACTCAGTCCCTAGCCCTTCATGGGGGGTAGGGGCTCTCTGGACGGGGATCTAACACTGCCACGCCCCCAGCTCCTCGCTATGGACTCTAGGCAGGAGCCCTACCACTAAGGTACAACCTCAGTTTGCTTTTTATCTTTTGATTTTGAGACAAGGTCTCACTCAGTTTCCTGGACTGGCCTTGAATTTGGGAATTTCCTCTCTCAGCCTCCTGAGTAACTGAAATCGCAGGCCTGCACCACCTCCTGGCTTCATAGTTTCTCCGAACCTGTGATGTGTCGATGAATCAAATACAAATAAAATTTGAGATTGCCTTTTCTCAGTGGCATTAGTCACATGTGATTAGTGGCCACAGTGTATGGCAATACAGATATGAAGTGGCTGTAGGATTACAGGAGGTCTATGTGCAAATCCAGGGGCAGAGGGTCCTACCTAGTTGGGGTAAGAGGATATCGGACAAGTCACCAGCAAATGGCATCTAGCAAGCTTTATTGGTTGCTTTCTTGTTGTGTGACGACATACCCAAGGAAAGCAACTTATGAGAAAAATTATACTGTATTTAGCTCAGAGTCTATGGATACGGGCCACTGTGACAGGAGTCGTATCAGCAGGAGGACGGAGCAGGTAGTCACATTGCAGCCCCGTTTGGGAAGCAGAGAGAGAAATTCTGGTATTCAGTTCGATTTCTCCTTTTACTTCACCCCAGGATCAAGGTGTTTCGAATGCTTCCTCAAACAGTATGTGGTCTCACAGTTAGCCTAGACACTCCTCCATAGCCACATCCGGACAGTGACTAGGTTGTAAGTCAACAGTGTTAGCTACCACTGCAGGTAGCTGAGAATTTGCCGTGTATACGCGTGCATGTGTCCAAGCATGCCTGCTGGCATGTGAGCGCACTCGAACACATACCCAGCTCCTGTGTACTGCTGCTGCTCCTGAAAGACCTTGAACACAGTTGTTAGTCTATATTGCCTGGGCCCTACCTCCCTGAGAACAGTAAGGCAGCCGCCAACCTTGGCGCCTTCTGTGATTCCGATGAAGTGCCCTGCTCTCGCCAACACTCTGCTCCTTTGTTTTATTTATTTTTTGGTATTTTGACATGGTGTAGGCTTGCCTTGAACTCAGCACGTGGCTGGCAATGGCCTTGGAATCCTGGTCCTCCAGCTCTGACCATGCCTCACCTTGGTGTCTCCTGGCATCCCTGCTCTGACCATGCCTCACCTTGGTGTCTCCTGGCATCCCTGCTCTGACCATGCCTCACCTTGGTGTCTCCTGGCATCCCTGCTCTGACCATGCCTCACCTTGGTGTCTCCTGGCATCCCTGCTCTGGGCTTTGCTGCCGCTCCTTCTCTTCTCCAGGCAGCAGGCGCATGCTGGACACGTCAGAAGAAAGCAGCATGTGTAGCCCTTGCGTGTGCTGGTCAGCGCTGTTGTGTTGTGGCCTGTGGGTGGTTTGTCAGTTTGTTGTTTTTGTAACTTGAGGGTCCAGGCTGTCTCAGAGGCTTGAGCCCAGGGGTCATCCTGTCCCTCTCCCATCCTGGGTTGCAGGCCTTCTAAACTAGGTCTTCCCCCTCCGAGGTAGGATGATGTCTTACTCTATAGCTGACTGGCTTCAAATGTGTGCAGCAGCCTCTGAAGTTCTGGGGTTACAGGGGTAAGCGACTACATATGGTGCCTAACTCTTTGGTTAAGATTTTAGGCTTTTTCGGGATGTAAGTAAAGCTGAGAGTGAGCTGCCTGTCTCAATAGAAAAGACTCTTCTTCCTTGTGGACAAGCCGCTGGTTGCCAGCAGGGTGATCCCATGAGGCTCCTGGGGTCTGGAAGAGCCTGAACGCAGGGATTCTGGGAAATGTCAGCCCTCCAGGCTGGAATTGCAACGGTACAGTGAACCTTGGCTTTGGCCCTGTCAGAAGAGCAGGTTCCCAAAATCGGTGAGCAGATGATATGCCCTCCTCAGTTTAGGGGAGAGTGAGTCCTACACTTCTGGCTCATGAAGGAACTGTCTATTGGAATGGGGACAGTCCAACAGTCTGGTCAACCTGTGGTGTGTTTTGGAAAAACAAATAAAAGAGTAGAAGTCCTGTTGTGTGTGTGTTTTTGTAAAAGGTTTGATTTATTAATTTTAAGTATGTGTGCGCATGTGTGTATGTGTATATGTGTGTGGTGGGAAAGGCGCTTTCATCTCTGAGTCATCTCCCCCAGCCTTGAACTTGATGAGTTTTTAAAAATTCTTTTGGTTTTTTGCCGGGCGATGGTGGCGCACGCCTTTAATCCCAGCACTCGGGAGGCAGAGGCAGGCGGATCTCTGTGAGTTCAAGACCAGCCTGGTCTACAGAGCTAGTTCCAGGACAGGCTCCAAAGCCACAGAGAAACCCTGTCTCGAAAAAACCAAAAATAAAAATAAAAAAATAAAAATTCTTTTGGTTTTTTGAGACAGGGTTTCTCTGTGCAGCCCTGACTGTCCTAGAACTCGCTCTGTAGACCAAGCTGGCCTTGAATTCACAGAGATCCACCTGCCTCTGCCTTCCCAGTGTTGGAATTAAAAGGCGTGCGCCACCATTGCCTGGTGAATTGGTGATTTTTAAGAGCTTCCAAATTTGTGATGGCCAAGCAACTGACCTCTGGAGCCAGCCTGACCCACTGTTCCCAAGTTCAGCCTCTCTGAGGACAAGCACTTGGATGTGCTCTCAGCCTGGATTCTAGCCACTGGGACAACAGCAAACATGATGCAATCAGAAGCTTGAAAAGTGCTTATGAACTGGGTTTCCTCCCTGGCTGTCCTTGGGCTCCCTGCCATCACCATCAGGTTGTGAAGCCAGGGCTGGGGATAAAGCTCAATGCGTTTTCTAACAATCCCCCAGTGAGGGCTCAAGTGTGGCTCAGTGGTAGAGCCCCTGCCTAGAATCCCCAGTGAGGGGCTGGGGGCGTGGCTCGGTGGTAAGAGCAGCTTCCTAACATAGTCAAGGCCGTAGGTCTATCCTTACTACTGACAAAATTCACAAGGCTTTTGGTATGTAACCTAGGCTATGTTTCAGTTCATTATCCTGCCTCATTCTCCCAGGCATTGGGTTTAAAGGTATACTCTACCAAGCCCTGCTAAAACCCTAAGCTCTGTTACATTTGAGCTCTGTCATCTTCAAACTGATTGACATCGCCTTCTGAGTCTCAAGACTCATCTCTTGAAAACAGGGATGAGAATGGTAGTACCACTGTGCAGACTGAAGCAGGAAAGATGAGAAGCCACCTCTCAAAGGCCAGCACACCCGCTGTTTCTGAAACTACCCAGCTCTCAGCCTTCTGACTGGGGAAGGAGTTAGTTCCGGTGAGGTGTGGCCATGTGACCAGCTCCCTCAATGGAGCTGAGAGTGTTGAGCCACTCCTGGGTCACACAGTGTTTAATCATACAGGTGAGGCATTTCTAGGTATTTCCTTTTGGCACAGAAATTGGCTGATCCATGCCTGGAACGAGCAGAAACCCGCTTTGGATTATGCTAAACTTGTAGAGCGAAGGGAAGCACCAGCCTTTTGTGAATGGGTGCTCATTCAGCAGATATACACCCCTTCCTCGCAGTGAAACTCCCGTGTTTGGCTTTGGCCTTGTGACTCACCTTAGTCAGTGGGGTGCTACCAGAGCTAACCTCCACAACAACAACAAACACCTTATATGCACTTGACTCTCATGCCATGAGGACATCTGCCAGAGAGCCACTGAAGAAGAGGATTCGCACAAGTCCACGGAGGAGCCGGTTCTAGATCAAACCAGCTAGGAGAGCCAGCCCAGCCCAACCTACACAACCTTAGAAGGCGTGTTGTCTTAAAGTCTTAGTTTGGGGCTGGTTTGTTACATGGCGATATTGCAGCACAGCTGACTCATACACCTTTGTTGTTTTCGGCAGCTGAGATTAGGAAGTTGTTACTGTAGCATAATGTAGCCTGCTCCAGTTGGTGCAGTGGCACCTGC
Organism: Microtus ochrogaster; assembly: GCF_000317375.1. Taxonomy (NCBI): domain Eukaryota; kingdom Metazoa; phylum Chordata; class Mammalia; order Rodentia; family Cricetidae; genus Microtus; species Microtus ochrogaster. The sequence continues at coordinate 19,580,212 of NC_022030.1, forward strand.
CAACTAATGGCCAGGCTAAGTGGCAGCTATCACAGTGATTAGTGTTTACTGAGACATAGTGTCTGAAGAGCCATCATTCCCTTAAAGGTGGCACCGACTGCTGGAAGTGCTTTTAAAGTAGCCGTCTTCGTCATAAAACAACCCTGGGGTTCTCACTATTAATAGCCACCCGCTGCAGATGTAAAAGCAGGTGAGAGAGGGAGAGTCAAGTCAGGAGAGGTGGCCACGGCCTTTGGCGTGTGTGACAGGCCAGGGTTCAAATCAGGATTCTCGCCCATCCTAGCTGTTTGACTCAAGGCAAGTGCCAGCCACCATCTGCCTCAGTGTTTCCACCTGTGAAGTGGAGCAATATCAATTCCAACTGGGTGGGGTTCGCAGCTGTGATCCCAGCACTCTAGAGGGTGAGACAGAGTTTTGCCTTGAGTTTGAGGCTGGACTGCACTATATAATGAGAGTCTCAAACAACAGCAGTAAATAACAAATCAAGTTCATGGAGCTCTGAGCGTAACATGATTATAAAAGATAACATACTTAGGAGATTGGCATGTTGCCCTTCAAAAGCAAGGACCACATATTTTTCACCCTTTTTCTTTTTAAAAGATCAGGTTCTCCTGTAGCCCAGACTAGCCTGCCCCCCCCACTCCTACCCCAAGTCTTACTGTGTGGCTCTCTGGCTGTCCTGAATCTTATTATGTAGACCAGGCTGGCCTCGAACTCACAGAGATTCACCTGCCTCTGCCTCCCCAGTGCTGGGATTAGAGGTGTGCAGCCAGCACCATCTGGATCTTTTTCTGTTTGTTTTTGAGACAGGGTCTGGCTATGCAGCCCGAGTTCATCCTGAACTCACGATCTTACTACCTCAGCCTGTGTTACCACATAGAAACCCTCCCTTCTTTGAACTGGAGCGGGAGGAGGGGCAAGAGTCGGAAAAGAACGCTGGGACCCATACTGTTTACACCCACCCTCCCAAGATGCATCTGGTCACAAGACCTGAGGTTTACTCTGTTCATCAGTTTTAATTTACGGGTGCCTGAAGAGCTGCAGGCCGAGGACAAATGGGGACCTCAAGACACATACTCCTAAGTCTTCACTCACCCCTGCCAGGCGGGTAGGGCGCGGGCAGGCAGTCTGCCCGGCGCAGGAAGTAGAGGTAGGAGGCTGAAGGCACCTCGGCTCCAGCCTTGGTGTGGCAGGCGCTCTCTGTGGCACAGCCTCTCGTGGCAAATTTCGTGTTGATAATACCTGTGACGACATTTCAGGACGGAGTCAGCTTCTTCATGACCCGGGAGTCTAACACACACATCCTCACCCTGCGCCATTATTTCTTTGTCCAGTTCTCCGGAACTCCCCCCTCCCATCACCTGTAACGGGGGAAGTGTGGACCTCTGTTTCTGACACACGCCCCTCCCCCATCAAAGTCTATCCACCAGCTCACCAGCCTGCACATTGCCAGCAAAATAGATGCAGTGTGTTTCTGGGCCCACACAACGGGCTGTCTGGGTTCCTGGACACGTCTCTTGGAAGGGCACAATGCAGGAGGGACACATCAGGCCGTTCTCCGTTCGATTGTTACGGGGAACTGTAAATGATGGCGTAGTATAAAGCAGATTGGAAGAATTGTTACCCCCAACATCCTTGGAACCTGGGGATCACCGGGTTGGGTTGGTGGAGTTTGTGGGTCAGGAAATGGACCACCTGAAGCAGCAAGGGCTTGCCAGATGTCACAGGGCAGGCATCCTGTTGTTGGGGTGGCACTTACGGGGCACCGAGACACTGTTGCAACCATCGCTCTGACAGCAGTGGGCGTTGGACACCATGTAGTCATTGGGACTCATGGTGGTAGATACGAAGCCGGAGTAGCAGTCTTTAAACTTCGTGCAGGCCTTGAAGGTGCTCACTGACTTTCGGCCCTCTGCAGAGTAGGAACAGGAATCAACCACTTCCTCCCCTTCCCTCCTCATCTCACCATTCCCT
>NC_022030.1:19582285-19584722 GCF_000317375.1 Microtus ochrogaster
CACACACACACACACACACACACACACACACACACACACACACAAACTAGGGCTGGAGAGATGGCTCCTCAGTCAGGAGCACTTGCGCTGTTCTAGAGGACCCAAGGTTGGTTCCCAGCTCCCACTTCTGAGTCTACAACTGTAGTTCCAGGGATCTGTTGCCCTCTTCTGGCCTCCTTGGGTATCTGCACTTACATGAACACACAAACAGGTAGATGTAAGTACACATACACATAAAATAATGTTTTTGAGACAGAGTCTCACTATGTACTCTGGCTTCCCTGGAACTTGCTCTGTAGACCAGGATGGCCTAGAACTTACAGAGATCCACCTGCTTCCGTCTCCTGAGTCCTATTAAAGGCCTACACCACCACACCCATCTAAAATAAGTATATTTTTACAAGGTGCGTGTATGACTTCAGGCCTAGAAGTGCTCCTAGGCCCCCTGGTTAGCACCATGTGCTCCACTGGCACCAGGTGACCTGCCAGCCTCTCCATTCTCTCCCAGTGGAGGAGTTTTCTGAGTTGAGAACACCCCAAAGGCTGTGGGAACAGTAGGGAGTAGATAAGACAGTGTTGTCTTTGGGGTAGGAAAACTAGTGTTCTCGAAACCTGTGGAGAAGGCCCCAAAACATGCCCTTTTCACGTTTTCATGTTGGAATGGTGGCAGCAGGTCTGCTGGCAGACACTTGCTCGTTAGCAGACATAGCAAGAGAAGAAGTGTCCAACTTGATATCTAACGCAGCCGTAATGTTCCTCTTAAACATCTTGCCGGCAGAGTGGCTGTGCACACACACAAACACACGTTACAGTGCTGTTGGACCTTTGGGCTGGAGCTTCTTGGTAGGGTCTTACGGTTTGCACCACAGCACACAGCTCTATGTGACTGAACTATTAGGCCTTTTACATGGTCATTGGCAAAGCCAGGCAGGCCCCAGAGATAGAAATAGAAGATCTTCAAGGGAAAGAAATGATTTGCCGTGACGTAGTTAAGTTGCAAAAATAAATAGTACATGATGGAGTTAGGGATAGAGCGTTTGAATTCGAGCTCAGACGGGTTGGCAAATGAACTAAAGGAAGACATAAAATTGTTCCAAAAGATGTAAGGGCAGGCGGTGGTGGCGCACGCCTTTAATCCCAGCACTCGGGAGGCAGAGGCAGGTGGATCTCTGTGAGTTCGAGGCCAGCCTGGTCTACAAGAGCTAGTGCCAGGACAGGCTCCAAAGCTACAGAGAAACCTTGTCTAGAAAAAAAAAAGATGTAAGGGGGGGGCAGGCGGTGGTGGCGCACGCCTTTAATCCCAGCACTCGGGAGGCAGAGGCAGGTGGATCTCTGTGAGTTCGAGGCCAGCCTGGTCTGTAGAGTGAGTTCTAGGACAGCTAGGGCTGTTACATAGAGAAACCCTGTCTTAAAAACAAAAACAAACTAACAAACAAACAAAAATGTAAGTAAGGAAACAGAACTATGCCATGGAATCTTTGAAGGGAGAAGATGAGTCAGATGATGACAATCTATAGTGGTCTCGTCACCATCTCTTCTGGTTTTAATTTCTGTGACTGTCCCCTAGGACTAGCACCACGGATCATACATACACACTAACCAGTTTTCATTAAATTTTATCTATAGATATGTGCACACGTCTCCCCAGTGAGTGTGCTAAGAGTTCTCAGTGGTCAATTCTTTTCCGCCATCTTGCAGGATGAGGCATCAAATTCAGTGCTCCACACCAGACCCTCTACCTGCTGAGAGGTCTCGCTGGCCCTATAGCAGCTCAGAAAGGTCACATTCACAATCTGCCTGGTATCAGAGGCTGGTAGGTAGCGCCCCTGCTTGTCTGACTGGGTTCCTTCACCCATGCACCGAGAATACAAGTCCTTCCCAAGCCGCCTGAGGCTACCCCTGTGCCTGTGTGAGGTGGACTTTCCCCACCTTCTGTGAAGTTTCAAACCTGCGACAAATGGCTGAAGGCCTATTCAATATAGCAAAGCTGGACCTGGCCGCCAGGTTCTCCCAGCATCCCTCAGTCCCTGCCTGTTACAGGGCATGGCTGACATAGCCCCAATCCTGAACTCTCCAGACCAGAGGCTCTTCCCTCTTTACTCCAGACATTTTGGTTACCCCTTCCTGGTCTCCTGGCTGCTGCACCTGGTTCCTCTCACTCCCTTCTGACTTACAGTCCTCCAGTCCTCCCACGTTCTTCCCTGGCCACCGTCACCTAATCCTGGCTGAATGTAGCCTTCAAGCCCACCTTCCTCTCTCACTGCAGCTGCAGGGCTATTTCCCTGCCCTCACAGATGATGGCTCAATAGGTAAAGGTGCCTGCCACTATGTCTCATGTCCTGAGTTTGATCTCTGAGACCGACGTGGTAGAAAGGGAATTGATTCCTCCACAAGCTATCCTCTGACCTATACACACATACACACACATACACACATA
>NC_022030.1:19584922-19585740 GCF_000317375.1 Microtus ochrogaster
CACATACACACATATGCACATACACACATACACACAAACACACTTTTTAATGTTAAAAGAGATCAACGACATGACCCTCATTTGTTCCTGGAACTAAGGCTCTCTTTCCACCAAGGACGAACACACCCCACTGTGCTCTATCTCTTCTTCCTCTCTGAGGTCTGGGGTGCTCTCTTTGATTGAGGCCGGGTCCCCTCTCCCATTGTACTTCTGAGGCTCCCCACTCCTTCCTCTTGCTCCCCAGTCCTCTTCCTTGCCTTTTCTGCTCCCCCTTTCTTTTCTCCCCTCCTCCCCTCCTTCTACTTCCTCTCTCTCCCTCCCCTCCACCCACTTCTTCCCCTTGTTTTTGTTTGTTTTAAAGCCGGGATCTTGTTCTATAGCCCAGCTTTGGTCTTGGACTCCTAAATATCCTCCTGCTCCCCACCCCTCCCCGACATCTCTACTTTCTCCAGATGTACTGACTCCATTCCTCAGGGTTACAGTCCCCCTCCAGTCAGTTTTCTGTTCCCCCTAACCCTAACACCATCTGTCTCCCTTCCTGGCTCTCCAGGTTTCTGTCCCACCCTCCAGTTAAGAGCATCAACTGCCTTTCCAGCAGAGTTCAGCTCACATCGCCGGTATCTCACATCGCCTGGAACTTTTGCTCCAAGGACTCTGACCTTCACCTCCCACCTCGCAAGCACTGCTCTCACTTGCATAATGCCTCCCCCATGCACGTAATTACAAGTAAAAACATTAAAAGAAAAAAAGACTCTTTGCTTCCTGCTAGTTTCCCGTGTCCCCTCATTTTCCCCCCAGCAGCTCCCCTCCCCTTCCCC
>NC_022030.1:19585840-19595026 GCF_000317375.1 Microtus ochrogaster
TGTGTATTTAGCCTGCCTGTATGTAAGTGCACTACAAGTATGCAGTGCCAGTGGGGGCCAGACGGGGGCGTCTGATCCCCTAGAATTTTAGTTAATAGACCATTGTGAGCCACCATGCTGGGAATTGAACAGAGGTCCCCTGCAAGGGCAGCCAGTGCTCTTGACTGCTGCCTCATCTCTCCATCCTCCCATATTCCCTTGTTCAGGACACGCTCAGTTTCAGAATCTCCGACCATAGCGTTTTCTAACACACCACATTTCTCCCACCTCTTTCTTTCCACAACTCCTTGTAACCATCCCCCATAGACAGGGTAGTATCTTCTTCCATGAAGGTACCCATCCCTCCTGACCCTTTTGGCAGAAGCCACACCCTCCTACTTGTGCTGGACTCGCCCACGAGAACCACGCATGCGTCTTTGTCTGCATCACAGGTCTTCATTTTCCCGCTGCATGTGTGTCCTGAGCCCTTACACACTTCACAGCTTAGAGGGCACCCTGCAGTGAGAAGAGCAAAGAACAGGGTGTGTGGCCATGGCTGGGATGGTCTTCAGACCATGATTTGGCCTTTGGAGCTCACAGGAGAGATGACTTTGGAAGAGGGACTAGGGTCTTCCTGGTTTTTCGTGGGTGGGGCACTGAGAACTGTCCAGGCAATTGTCCGGAGTCTGACGAGGAAGCGGTGGCCATGCCAGCGAAGTGGCTTCCAGGGCGGGAAATGACTCCACCACAGAGCCTGTTTTACTAAATAATTACAAGGCTTGGGGACTTGGGACGCCAGGGTCCTCTGAGCACTCTCAGAGGCAGGGAGGGGTCGTGGCAGAGTTTTCTATGGGGCTTTTGTAAAATTTCAGGTCCGGCTGGTTCCCAGGGTGTGAACTCACTTCCCTGAAGGTAACACAGAAGTCTGGGAACTCAGGCGGGGTACCTGACTCTGAGGTCTGGGTCCTAAGTCAAAGCGGGAGATTGAGGTCCAGACTTCACTCCTGACAGAGGAGGAACCCAGCCATCTGGGTTCCAGGGACAGTGAAGCTGGCTTGGGAATGCTGAAGGCCTGAATTCTTCTAAGTTCAGACAGAAAGAACACTTCTGTCTGTCCTTACTAATTAGTTACGTTTTAAAGATTTTTTTCTAATCGCCAGCTCTCATCTGATTTTCCCAGAATTCAGATGCAATGTTTTGAGTCTCTTCCTAACGCCCATCAAGCCTTCTCAGATCCAGGCTTTCTCCTCCTTACTCCCTGTCCATCCTTCATGAATCTGATTTTTCAGGCCTCTCTCTCTTGAGAACCTTGCCCAGTGCCCCCTGAGACCCCAGGAAGGAGGCCAGGTCCCTTTGTCACTTACCGAGACCCAAGAGGGTGCAGAGCAGTGCAAAAGCCAGCAGGAAGGTCCTGTGTCTTCTAGACAGCCTCATGGTGTGTGAACCTGCAGTCCCAGGTCCTCTGCCCTTATAGAAAGCGGGGCAAGGGCGGGTCTGGTCCCACCTTCACCCTGGGGTGAGAAATAGCTGAGGTCAGAACCCATGGCAGTCCTCCACAGCCTCCAGGTTGGAGTCATGGAGCCAGCATCCCATAAGAAAACTGAACATCTTCGACCCAACCCCTTCCTGCACGGGCACCTAAGGTCTTTCGATTCCAGTGCCTTCTTCCACCTGGACCCAGAAGCTCACTTACATCTTACATGTTCCCCCCCCCCCCTTTTTTTTAACCTAAGGTTGGAGTTGGGTCACTTGATTCCCTGAGGGTGCAGGACAACTTCGGAGACTGGCACCCCCTCTTCTCTTTTCCCAAGGAGGCGCCCAGCGTGGGTTGGGTCCTAACCTAGGAGCGCCCAGCATGTCTAGGCCCGTCTTGCGGAGGCCGGACGCCCTGTCAACTTTTCCTTTCCCTTTGGTGAGCCTGCCCTCACACTCACTCTTCTGTATTAGAGCTGGATGTGCCCCTGGGTCTTGAGGGGACCGAACAGAAGAGAGCCTGTCAGGGGCCAGAGATGGGCGAGGATGGAGACCAATGCACACAGAGCATTGGGAAAGCGAGGCATTTGTGCGAGCGTGGTAGCCTGTGCGCGCGAGCGCGTGTAGATGGCGCATAATTTGTATTTAAGATTGTTCTTCCGCTTTTGGTGTAAGATCAAGAGCTAACATAGGTCTGAGAGCTCTCTGCAACCTATTATCTGTGTGTGTGTGTGTGCGCGCGCGCGCGTGTGTATGCTGGGAACATGTTTTGTGTTTTATTTAAGATCTTTCTTCCTCTCTCTTGGTCTCAGGCCAAGGGCTAAGAAAGGTCTGAGATCTCCGTCTTATCATCTGTCTGTCTGTCTCGGTGCGCTCGCCTATGTTTGTGCGCGCGCGTCCGTCTGTCTTTCTGTCTGTGTTTTGAGCGAGAAGGGAAACAGAGCGTGTCCGCAACAACAGGTGGAAGGGATCATATTGCAAGCAGGATGCAGCCTCTGGGAAACTCTCAGTAAGCCCCGGCGTTTCTAAGGCTTCGGTTTGGTTGGTAACCGCACGGTCCAATGAGTAGAGCAAGTTTCACGTAAGACCCAATCACTGAGGCCGCTCCTGTTGCTAGGCTCCCCGAAAGCCGGGTCCCCACGTCAAAGAGAAGCGAGGCCTGAGAGTGGTGGGATCAGAGAGAGGCGGGGTCGGAGGAAAAGCTTGTTGCTAAGGGGACCCGGCGCCTCGCTCTGGCGAAGTCCATCCGAGCATGCGCAGTATCGACGCTCGCCTCGGCGCGCCGCAGTTTGAAAGGCCCGAGCCTCGCGCGCTTGCGCACTGAGTCCCGTGCTGGGCGCTCTCGCCCCTCAACCTTCTCCCGGGGCGCCCCTGCGGGAAGGAACCCTTCTTCGTTCTGTGGGCGGTAGCACGTCCACGGCTGTGGACATGCCGGAGATCAGCCTACGCCACGTCGTGTCCTGCAGCAGCCAGGACTCGGTGAGGGGCTGACGTGGGAGCGGCGGGAAGACAGGGGGTTTTCTGAGGGAGGCTGAGGACTTGGCAAGTGCGGTGGCATTCCTAGTGGGCTGCGGGGTGGAGGCTGGACGTGCATCCGGGGGAGATGGGCAGGCAGGAGCAAGTTTGGGGCCACTGTGGAAGTCCCGGAGAAGTAAGGAAAAAACGGGGTTCTGGGCAACTTCTAGCGGGAGAAACTGAGGAAAACTCAGGCAAGGTGTGTCAGTAGTGGGGGAGACTGGCAGGAAGTTAAGTGTGGAAAGTCGGCTAGCTTTTCGACAACTATTTTACTTTTATTATTTATTTCTCTTTCTCTTTTTCTGTTTTTGTTTTTCGATACAGGGTTTCTCTGTGTAGCCTTGGCTGGCCTGGAACTCGCTCTGTAGACCAGGCTGGCTTCGAACACACAGAGATCCTCCTGCCTCTGCCTCCTGAGTGTTGGGGCTAAAGGTGTGCGCCTCCACCGCCCGGCAAATTATTTTATTTTTTTTCAAATAAGCCTTATTTAACGAATCTCCACGTTTCTACTCTTGTCTGCAGACCCATTGTGCAGAAAACCTTCTCAAGGCCGACACTTACCGGAAGTGGCGCGCAGCCAAGGCAGGCGAGAAGACCATCTCTGTGGTCCTACAGGTGATGCTGCCCTTTCCCACCTCCTCCTCCCAGGGCTGTGTGTCCCCAGGTCTCATTCCCGAGCCAGCTGGCTGTAGGTTGAGTCGTTTTCTCTTCCATGGTAGAGAAAGTGCTTGCTCAACTATATTGCCTGGAAAGTGGACAAGTTGAAATCCCACCAGTGCCCCCTCTGCAGAGGAAGAAGAGTCCAAGCCTAGAGATGACCAGGAGTCAGTGGGTGCTCCTGAGTAGGTTGATTCTACCTCTGGGCCTCAGTTCCCTCAGCTGGGACAGTGTCGGTCTTTACTATGTTTCTTGTGCCGGCAGGACCACAAAGGGTGTCTACGTAAATCAGTTTCATTACAATGAGGGCAAAGTTGAAGGAGCTGATGGCTCAGGCCTGGGATCCCAGTTGCTTGGGAAGTCTAGACAGGAGGATCACTAGTTTCAAGGTCAACCTGGACAACTTTGAATCTGTCTCAAAAATAAAAAGTAGTTAGCATCACAGGGACTACTAGCAAAAGGATTAGGAATGCAGCTCAGCTTGCCTGGAACACGTGAGACCCTTGATTCCATCCCTAGTACCATGAAATTAGTAAGTGAATGAAGCAAGCCAGCTGACTGGCTTTTTGGTTTGACTGCTCAGTTTTTGTTTTGTTTTGGTTTTGATACAGGGTCTCTCTAAAGAGTCCAGGCTGTCCTAGAACTCACTCAATAGGCCAAGCTGGCCTCAGATTCAGAGATCTGCCTGCCTCTGCCTCCTGAGTGCTGGGATTAAGGTGTGAGCCACAACCACTCGGCTTTCTTTCACCTTGTTCTGTAGACCAGACTGGACTCCAACTCACAGAGATCCACCTCTCTCTGCCTCTACAGTGCTGGGATAAAAGGCATGCATCACCACTGACTGACTAAATTTATTCTTTCTGACTGCTTTTTTTTTTTAAATTTGTATTTCTGTTTCTTTTGTGTGCATGTGTATGAGCACACAAGTCCCATGGCATCAAGCCTCTGGAGGTCAGAGGACAATTGTGGGAGTTGTTTTTCTCCTCCTACTGTGTGGGTTCTGGTTCTCTGAGTCTAACTCTGGCCACCATTCTCTCCCCTAGTCTGAAACTCATGATGTCCCGATCCCCCAAGCAGATCCCCACACCTGGTCTTTGAGTGTGTTTTATAATGTTCTTGTTGAAACCAAACCACAGCTCTGCAGGTTTGGAGACTCTTCCTTTTCCTTGGGGAGGGTGTGGAGCATGTGTGACATTTTAAAGATGGGCTCACTGTGTGACACAGGCTGGTCTCAAACTCCCAACACTCCCCTCCCCACTGCTTCTCAAGTACCGGGATCAATACATGGTAATGTTTGTTTGGCCTAAGAGTCTGTTTCTAAAACTGGACATGATGGCTCATGTCTTTAATCTTAATACCCAGGAGACAGAGGCAGACCAGTCTCTTGAGTTTGAGGCCAGCCTGGTCTATAGAGTGAGTTCCAGAACAGTGCCAGGATTGCACAGAAAAACCCTGTCTCAAATGAAAAAAAAAAAAAAAAACAGAAACAAAAACAAGTTTTTGAAAGGAACAGGAAATTTGAGGAAGGCACTAGGGAGCTGACGCGATGGCTGAGAACACAAACTGCTTTCCTGAGGACTGAGTTCAGTTCTTGGCCCCCACTGGTGATTCACGACAGCTGTAAATCCAGCTCCAGAGGACCCGATACCGCTGGCCTCTGGGGACACACCTTCCTTCCATATACATATTAAAAACGGTAAAGCCGGGCGATGGTGGCACACATCTTTAATCCCAGCACTCGGGAGGCAGAGGCAGGCGGATCTCTGTGAGTTCGAGACCAGCCTGGTCTACAGAGCTAGTTCCAGGACAGGCTCCAAAGCCACAGAGAAACCCTGTCTCGAAAAAACCAAAAAAAACATAAAATAAAAACGGTAAAAATAATTTTTTTTTCTCATTTTGTTTTTCAAGACAGGGTTTCTCTGTGTAACAGCCCTGACTGTCCTGGAACTCATTCTGTAGACCACACTGGCCTCTAACTCACAGAGATCCGTCTGCCTCTGCCTTCCGAGTGCTGTAATTAAAGGTTTGCACCCCCTCCGCCTGGCTGATAAAAATAATCTTAAGTTGTTGGGAGAAGAGAATTAGATGCTCTTAAGCACCTGCCCTTTGCCACTTGCGTGGTGGCCGTGTGTCTTATCCGAGTGTCGTGGCTGACAGCTAGGACAGCCCACTCTCGAGTGTCATGCTTCTGACAGTTTTGTCGGTCTGTGTTGTTTCTGTGTGCACGGCTGAGCTACAGCCCCCAGCCGTCACCACAGCCGCTGTGCCCAGCTCACACACATTCCTCCCTTCTGAGTCGAGGGACGCTAGGTGAAGGACTTTGGTGGGCACAGGCTTACCAGACTGTCACTAACACTGAGTGTATTTGTGGCCTCTTTGCTTAGCAGTTCTGACTTACAAAGCCTTTTGAGGATTATAGAGAAGTTTAAACAAACATAGACCCGTGACATTTCCTGGCCAGTGTTAGATTTAAGCATCTCTTAGATCCCTCAGCAGACTGGTAATGAGAACTAATGTCATGCACCATTATAACTTGCCAGTCAGCAGCCCACACACCTCACATGGCTTGATTCATTCCGTCCTCATAAAGCCTCATGACCTGCAGACTGTCATTATCCCCATTTTACAGATAAAGAAACTGAGGCCTGGCAAAAATTATGCAACCGAGAGCCTGTCCTTTAAACTGTGTGAGAACCAGGTTGCTTACTATTTAGTTTGGGATCTGGATTCAAATCCTAGCTCTCCCTCTTACTCACTCCAACCTCAGGCAAATGTTTTTCATCTCTCCAAATGTACCCATTGAGAATAAAGACACCCAAGGCTGGGGTGGCTGTAAAACCTGGTGACACAATGTCTGCAGAAGTCTTCTGTCAACATGTGGGAGTTGATATAAAGGGAGGGACTGGTGGTTTCATTATGGGATAGTGATTCCTCGGGCTGCGTACGATCAGGTGACACCCCCCTCACTCCCCTCTCCAGGAAATGATGTTCAGGTCTGTAAGAGCGCTTGGTGGGAACTGAAAGACTGGAGGCAGAAGAGACAGGAAGGAGAGCTAGGGAGTCAGGTCAAGCGCAGGACTGTTTGGAAGAGACTGAGGCAGAACCCAGAGTGGAAGCAGCTTGGGAAGAGCATGTGTTTTCTTTGGGGCGTGACTTTGGGAGTTCTAAGAGGCTCCCTTGATGGCTCAGTGGACCCCACTTGGTGGGGAGAGAACTGACTGACAAAGGTTGTCCTCTGACCTCCACATCACTTGGCTCGTATGCTTTAAAGAAATGGGTGTCCAGCTAGAGAGATGCTCCTTCAGAGCAGCGGGGTGTGACTCCCAGCACCCATGTGTGTCACAACCTTTGTGCAGTTCCAGGGGAGCAGATGTCGTTTCTGGCCTCTGAGGCACGTGGTGCACAGACATACATGCAGGCAAAATACCCATATAAATCATAATTAAATGTAAAAGAAAATTTGGGCGGCAACTAGAAGTCCTACTGGGACCCGAGACAGAGGTGTAGATGTTGATGCTTGGAGTGGCTCATCACTTCTCAGCTTTTGGCTGAGATCAAGTGTAGCATCATTTGTTCACTCATTCACTTATTCCACAGGTGTGTGTTAGGAGCTTTCCGTAGTCGACACTGCGGTGCTGGGTTTATACAGCAGTGGGCAGTATGTGATGAACGTGTTCACACCTGAAGCCTTGGCGGTCGCTGGACTGGAGAGCCTGCCTAGTGTACTGCAAGGCCTGGGTGTGAAGGGCTGGAGGAGAGCTTGCCTATTACACTCCAGGCCCTGAGTTTGGACCCTGTCACCTCATAAATTGGACATAGTGCTGCACACCTGTCAGCCCAATACTTGGGAGGGTCAGAAATTCAAGGTCAGGCCAGGCATTGGTGACACTCAGGAGGCAGAGTGGATCTCTGTGAGTTCAAGGCCAACTTGATCTACAAGAGCTAGTTCCAGGACAGGCCCCAAAGCTACAGAGAAATGCTGTCTTTGGAGAGGGAAAAAAACAAAACAAACAAACAAAAAAAAACAAATAATAAGAAGAACGCATTGGATCCCCTGGAAGCAGAGTTAGGGATGGTTATAAACCATGTGGGTGCTGGGAACCAAACCCCAATCCTCTGCAAGAGCAGTAAATGCTGTTAACCACTGAGCCATCTCCAGCCCCAATGGTAACTTTTTTTTTTCTCCTGAGACAGGGTTTCTCTGTATTCCTGGCTGTCCTAGAACTCGCTCTGTAGACCAGGCTGGCTTCGAACTCACAGAGATCCGCTTGCTCTGCCTCTCAAGTCCTGGGATTAAAGGTTTGCTTCACCACTGCCTGGCTAACCACTGGTGGCTCAACAAAACAAAAAACAATATTTTCACATTTTTGAGATAGGGTCACTCTACAGAGTGTCCTGATACTTGTTATGTAGACCAGGCTAGCCTCCAACTCATAGAATTTACCTCTGCCTCCAGAGTGCTGGGATTAAAGGTGTGAAACTTTCTTTTTAAAACTACATTTATTTAATATGTGTGTGTATACGCACACGAGTGTGTGCACATCTCTGCACATGTATACATTTGTAGAGGGCAGAGGACACCTTGCAGGAGCCACTTCTTTTCTTGCGCTGTGGGTGGTCAGACCAGCATCTTTGCTCACTGAGCCATTTCTGCAGCCTGGAGTTTGGGGACTTTGAGCAGAGGAGGCCGTGCATCCACAGGGAGGGGATAGATAGGTCAGCAGGCTACGTCCATCTGGCACATGAAAGATAGGCCAAGGAGGCCAGTGAACAGAATAGGACCAGAGCTGATGGGGGAGGGTAGTAGGAAAGGGCTGTTTGAGATGGGAGCCACCAGGGCCTCTGCAGAAGAAAGGATCCAACTTAGGTATGCACAGGCTCCTTGTTCCCTGTTGAGAATAAACGAGAGGGGATAAACAAGTGGTTAGATTCCATCACGTCAGAGACCCCTGGGAAAATCGGATTGCACTTAGCACTTGCCAGTTCGTGGGTAACTCTGAGTTCTTCCAGTGCTGGCTCTAGTTCCTTTGCAGGGACAAGGGAGAAGACAGTAGAGCCTTGTGTGCTCTCCTACTTCCCTGGGTGTCCTCTGAGCACTCTTACACAACATTAGTATTGCAACACAGAGTTCAGCCTTCGCCTTGTGTCAGCTCCACACACCTCTTTTGTCAGCCGTGGCTACTCAGTGCCCAGCTGGTCACCTGTTTCCAGCCAGGGAGTTCAGTCTCTTTGCCAACCCTGCCTGTCCTGGAGGGGGTGCTGGGACAGGTCCAGTTGGAATACTGGAGTATCACCTGAGTGTCAATGGCACTCTGGAACACATCATGCTTGCTTTGTTTTGTAATTGTTGTTTGAGACAGGGTCTCGTTGTATAGCCCAGGCTGACCTCCAACTCTGAGCTTTCACATTACAAGTGCTGGGAGTTCAGTCATGAGCTACTACACTTGTTGTGTTTTTTCCATATTTAAAACTTTTTAATTCTTTTATTTCTTAACATTTACTTATTGGGGGGCTGGAGAGATGGCTCAGAGGTTAAGAGCATTGCCTGCTCTTCCAAAGGTC
>NC_022030.1:19595661-19607022 GCF_000317375.1 Microtus ochrogaster
TGGAGGAAATGAAAGAAGGATATTAAATGAATCATTGCTGAAGCTGGGGAGCACAAGACAGCTGAGTATTCAAAACTCAGCTGTGGTACAACCACTTCCTGCTCAAGGCTGGTCGCCTGTGAAAAGGAGGCGATTGCAGCACCTGCACTGGCAGCCCTGGTGGAAGAGTAGGTTTTGCATTGTTTCCACTGTTAATGACGTGAGCACTCAGTTCTGCTTTGTTGTCTTATGTGGTGCTGAGTATTGGGCCCAGGGCCCTGAGCAGGCTAGACAAACACTTCGCCATTGACCCACATCCCAGCCCTGTTCTCTGAAACATGGCCTTGCTAAGTTACCCCATCTGTTCTTGAACGCATTCTGTGGCCCAGGCAGGCCTCGAACTCTGGATTCACCTCCCAAGTAGCTGCGCTTGAAGGCCCAGCTGGCCTTGGTTTTGTTTTGGGGCATCTAAGCTTTCTATGGGAGGGACATCACCACGACTCCCCCTTTTCAACTGAGGACACTCCTCAGAAACAGTGCCTGGTTTAGAATGGCAGAGGAGGTCAGGGCAGGTGGCAGTAGATAGGCAGTCAAAAAAGATTGGCTTTATCTTTATGCATGTGTCTGAGGGGTAGGTGCATTTAGTGCAGGTGCCTGCAGAGGCATCAGGTCCCTGGGGACCTAGGGTTACATGAGGTTATGAACTTCCTGTGGGTTTGAGGAGCTCTGGCAATTGAGCCACCTCTGCAGCCCTGACCTTGAACTTCTGATCCTCTTCGGGAAGTTCTCACCTGAGGGAAGGAGAGCAGGATGAACTCTTTATGAGTTTGAAGTTTTTACTGAGCCACAGAGTTCTGGCTGGGAGCACGCACTCCCGTGATCACATGTCTAAGAGGCCCCGAGCTGAGTGAGCAGGGCATTGTAAAGGTAAAGCCATCCGTTAACATGGGCTGTGATGGCTGCTAGCAAGCATGACAGGACGTGTACTTTATTTAATAAGATTACGGCACAGCAGTGTCACCACACAGAGTGACGGCGCGGGAGTTCTGGTTCCCGTAGAGCGCTGTGCATACCTGACGGTCAGGCTGACCTCAGTATTCGCCTGAGGTCGGGTAGGAGTGAGCAGATGTGGTTTTCTCATTTCAGCGACTCAACACGCAGAGTACTGAAATTACAGACATGCTCCACCATGTCTGTTTATGCGTTACTGGGGCTTGAACTCAGGGTTCCTGCATCCTAGGCAAACACTCCACCAACTGGACTACGTCCGAAGCCCAAGACTAGGCACCTTTGAGGGCGGTCATAAGTCTTCATCCTAGGACCTATAAAAGACCTCAGACGGGACAGCAGGAGACTTCCCGTTGCCCATCCTGCCTGCCTACATCCACACCTTTCTGTGCCTGCAGCCCTCGGGCCAGAGCCGCAGGTCCTTTGGTGAGAGTCTTCATAAACAGCTTTCTGTCTGTGAATAATGAGTATCCAGTAATGCTCCTGCTCCTAGATAACAGATTCAGTAGAAAGCCTGGGGCTTTTCTAGGCCAGCACCTGACAAAACCGCTCCAGTCAAAGGAAACAGGCCAGGCAGAGTGGCTCCTACCTGCAATTCCAGCACCTGGGAGGCAGAACCAGGGGGATCCCCACAAGTCCAAGGTGTGCTTGCTACAAAATGAGACTCTATCTGTCATGTCCCCCATCCCCACCCCCAACACACACACTGAAAGAAAATTAAAAATTAGCGTGTAAAAATGGAGCTGCTGTAGCCCACGCTTGTTATCTCAGCTTTTGGGTTTGTGTAGCTTGGACTACTACAGAAAATGGAAACAGGTCAGTCAGCAAGTTGGTTTTGTTTTGTTTTGTTTGTTTTGTTTTTTAAGACAGGGTTTTTCTGTGTAACAACCCTGACTGTTGCCGGGCTGTGGTGGTGCATGCCTTTAATCCCAGCACTTGGGAGGCAGAGGCAGGCGGATCTCTGTGAGTTCGAGGCCAGCCTGGTCTACAAAGGGAGTTCCAGGACAGGCTCCAAAGCTACAGAGAAACCCTGTCTCAAAAAAACCAAAAAAAAAAAAAAAAAAAAAAAAACAAAAAAAAAAAAACCTGACTGTCCTGGAACTTTCTCGTAGTCCAGGTTGGCCTTGAACTCAGAGTCCCTCCCGCCTTTGCCTCCCGAGTGCTGGGATTAAAGGCTTGCGCCTCCGCCTGGCACTTATTCTTTTAGAAGGCCAGGGTTTGATTACCAGCACCCAGATGGCAGCTCCCAACTATCTAACTCCAGTTCCAGAGGATCTGACACCCATTCCAGGCCTCTGCAGGGACTAGGAAAGCATATGGTACAGAGACTACATCCAGGCAGATCCTTGACTTGAGGAGCCCTCAGTTTATAGAGGAAGCAAGGGCACGTAGCTAGGATTCCAGGGTAGGGCTTGGTGACGAGCAGAACCCAAGGAGCCTCTGGCTTGCATCAGTTTGTCCAGGAACCTCTATGTGTCCTTTGTATGACAACCCAGCTATACCTTTGGCAATTGCCACCGAGGAGAGCTACATGGCAGGCAGTGGTCGAGGTGGGGGTATGGAGATGTGTTGGTGAAGCAACTGTACGGTGTGGGTGGGGTGTGAGTATTCATTCAGTGAATTCTGCTCCATGCCCTGTCCCAGCGTGCCTGTCAGAGACATAATGACGCTGC
This sequence comes from Microtus ochrogaster, assembly GCF_000317375.1. NCBI lineage: Eukaryota > Metazoa > Chordata > Mammalia > Rodentia > Cricetidae > Microtus > Microtus ochrogaster. The sequence goes on from NC_022030.1 coordinate 19,598,322, forward strand.
TCAGTTCTGGTCCCTACTGGCACGTAGGTGACATTCCAGGGCACATTGTAGCCCAGGTGGATATTATCTCTTTCTGTCCCCTGTTCCAAAGCAGGCCAGGGCGGAACTCATGGTGGCCTTTCTCTGCCCCACAGTTGGAGAAGGAGGAGCAGATACACAGTATAGACATTGGGAACGATGGCTCAGCCTTTGTAGAGGTGCTGGTGGGCAGCTCGGCTGGAGGGGCCACAGCTGGTGAACAGGACTATGAGGTAAGCAGGGCTGGGAGATGAAGACGTCCCCATATCTCCATCACTGTCCCCCATGCTTACTCGAGGGTGGGGGAGCCACCCAGCCAACCTTCTGGAGGGTCCCAGGTGCTGAGGAGGTAGTAAGCACAGGGTGAGGGGCTGATCATCGGGGAAGGGCCAGGCTGCCAGGGTGAATAGCAGCAAGAGGCTCTCTGGTTGTAAAATCTAGCTGCAGCCTGAGCATGAAGCTGCTTTCGTCAGGTTGCCAAGACTCTCACAGGTGGCCTGGGAACTGAGGCTCCACAATGTCCATCACCACTGGTAGCCTGTCTATTTGTGATTGATTCTTTAACTTTTTACTTATTTGAGATGGGTCTCTCCTTTTGTCCCGGCAGTTCCCCTGTCTCAGCCTCCCTCAGCTGGGACTGTAGGGCCCAGTCCCCCAAGCCTCACAGGTCCTGTTTTGACTGGTGGAATTCAGTATAGCTCAGAGTATTAGCTTACTGGTTTACTAGTGAAATGAAAGTAAAAATTAAACTTGCCCTGATAGAATTGACAAGTCTAAGTCTAAGCCAGTTTCTACAAGATGTTTTCTTTCTGTGAAATTAGTGTGTTGGGGGGGATTGGGGGGAAGGTGGGAGGGGTTCTGGGACTTGAGAGTTCAGATTATACCAGCCTTGGTCTTTACTGCACAGACTACATAGACAGGTGTGTGATGTATTTATCTAATTATTCTTTAACAATAGAAACTTGGGAGTCAGATATCCAGGTAAGAACCTAAATGATCAGAGACATAACGCAGAAGCAACCAGTGACCTCCTCTCTCTCTCTTATTTCTTCATCCAAAAGTAGCCAAGACCCTCTCTTAGCCCTACCCTACTAGTTCCTGTCTCTATCTGTCCTCAATCTTCCAAAACTACTATGGTTAACTTTGGTCAGCTGGTAGCTCCACCCTCTAATTCAAAGCAGATTTTTATTAATTAGCAGCCTTAGAAGCGTCAGAATGTGATCAAAATATCCCACAAGAGTTGTGCCTGCTACAAATAGAGACTCCCCTCCTTTTTTTGTTTGTTTGTTTTCTTTTTTTGTTTGTTTTTTTTGGTTTTTCGAGACAGGGTTTCTCTGTGGCTTTGGAGCCTGTCCTGGAACTAGCTCTGTAGACCAGGCTGGTCTCGAACTCACAGAGATCCACCTGCCTCTGCCTCCCAAGTGCTGGGATTAAAGGCGTGCGCCACCATCGCCCGGCTCCCCTCCTTTTTTTAAAGATAGGATCTCATGTAGACCCAGCTTCTATCTGACAGTTATCTGGAGGGGCCTTGATTGACAGCTTTCTTTTGGGTTTGGCCCAGTGATCAGAAGTGACATCACTCCATCCAGCATTAGTAGCTTTAGCAGTAGCTAGTATAGGAAGTTGCATGGAAGAAATACTGTAGCTCTCATCCCCTGGATTGGCCTCCCCCTCCCCTTTATGCCTCTTCCCTCTTCCCCCTCTCTGCATCCTCTGCCCCTCCCTGTGTTTTGTTTTTTTTTTGTTTTTTTTCGAGACAGGGTTTCTCTGTTGCTTTGGTGCCCGTCCAGGAACTAGCTCTCGTAGACCAGGCTGGCCTTGAACTCCCAGAGATCCGCCTGCTCCCTGTGATTTTTTTAAGAAAAGATCTTATGTAGCCCAGGTTTGTCCCAAACTTACTATGTTATTAAGCCTGGCCTTGCACACTGACCTGCTGCCAACACCCCAAGTGCGGGTTAGGGGGTATGTCACCACTCCTGGCTCCCCAACCCGCTCCTTCGCTGACTTTGAACCTAGCTATGTTTAAGAGTGACCTTGCCCTCTGAACCTCCTGCCTCCACCTCAGATTACAAGTGTTTAGGACCACATCCAGTTTTATGCTGTACAAGTGATTTAACTCCAGCTGCCTGTCTGAGGCAAACACCAGCTGAGCCGCACCCTCCCCCTTCCCTCTCACTGTGTCCCTTAGACCCTCTTGAGCTTGTGAGCTTCTTACCTTAGCCTCTTGTACTAGAATTACAGGGTTGCGCTCCCCACCACACACACACACACGCGCGCACGCGCATGACCGACCACCTGGCTCTCACCTCTCTTTAAGAAGGGAAGAAAAGTCTTTCCCAGAACCCCTGAGCAGCCTTTGTGTTCTGTCTGATTGTCAGAGCTGTATCATGGTCTAGCCATTTTCAGAAGGGTGGGCTTGCTTGGACCAATCTGGATTTAGTCCATTGTGTTGGGCACATAGCTCTCTCTTTGTCTATACCTAGTGGCCAATTTTGATTGTCATTTGTTCCTTCATCTGCTGTCTGTATCAGCATTTATTTCCTTGAACTCTGAGTTTGTTTGTTTTTTGGGACCGGGTTGCTCTGTGTAGCTTTGGCTCTCCTGGAACCCACTCTGTAGACCAGGCTGGCCTCAGACTCAGAGATTCCCCCTGCCTCTGCCTCCTAAGTACTAGGATTAAAGGTGTATACCGCCATTGCCCAACTTGGCTTGTTTATTTTTCAAAACAAGGTTGGGGCTACCCACGTTCTTGCCTCTGTGGTGGCCCTGCCATGACCTGGAGCCAGAGACCATGCCCATTATTTTTGTGGACAGAATTTAATATAAGAATGTAGTTACCAACTGTTACTGTAAGATTGGGGTCTGGTGAAGAAAAGGCAGGCAGCTGTCACCCCTGGAGTGAGGAATAGAAGGCCTGTTGGAAGGATGGACACGCCTGTCACGGTGTAGAGGGGTCATGGGGCTGAAACACATCCTAAAGAGCAGGTGTGTCACCGAGAGAGGGGTTAGTGTAGGATGCTGCAAACTGTCTGGTGTGGCTTAAGGATCTGGAGTAGACCGCCCGTCACCTGCAGCTTGCAGCCTCTCTAGCTCCCCCTCTTGGCAGAGCCTAGTAAGTAAGGCACAGCTGGTCCTCAGAGATGCTTTGCCACCCAAGCTGACTGCACAGGGCCACCCCTGCCTGTGGTATGGGAAGGGAAGCATCACTTAATAATTGACGCTGCTCTCTCCATCTTGGGATTTGGGTCTCTTATTTTTGGCATCCTGTAATTCTCCTGGCCTTTGAGCTGACTCGTTTGAATCCTGTGCCTCTCGCTGAGACTCTTCTGCTGGGATTCCTTAGGGCATGTGGTCCTCTGTATTGTCATCTAGCTCTGTTCCTCACTCATTATGTTGTCTCCTACCTAGGTCCTTCTGGTCACCTCCTCTTTCATGTCCCCTTCTGAGAGTCGAAGTGGTTCAAATCCCAACCGCGTTCGTTTCTTTGGACCTGACAAGTTAGTCCGGGCTGCAGCAGAGAAGCGCTGGGATCGTGTTAAAATTGTGTGCAGCCAGCCATACAGCAAGGTACCTTAGTGCAGAAGCAGAGAAACGGTCCAGGGAAGGGGGTGCCTGAGGGACCCGTCTTGAGTCTGGAGAGCTGGGAGCAGTGGACAGCTGCTGCCCCTGTCGGATTGTGATCTCTGTGTTCCCAGCAATGGGTTTGAGGTCCTTCAGTGACAAGCAGCTTAGTTTAGTTCTCTGGAGGGAGTGTTAGAGGGTGAATGGAGGCCCATTAGTGTTTAATCTCTGTCTCCATCACACTGAGGCCCGGAACTCAGGTGCCTCCCTTCTAGTTCTGCATCCAGACAACAGAGGAGCCAAGAGCCCTGGGCAGTTCTGCATTCCAGAACTGGCTCCAGAGAGAGATAGAGCACGTGGAAGTGGACTTGCTGCCCACAACCTGACTTCCATTTACAGTGAAGGTGAAAGAGTCAGTGCAGGTCGAGGGCTGAGCCCTGATCTTGTCCACAGTTAGGGCACAGGGAGGTTTAATGTTATCATCACGGTCGCCTCCCTGGGCACCTGCTACAGCTGAGCTAGCAAGGGCTTCCCTCCTTGAAGGGACATGAGAGCCTAGGTCTGTCCTACCCAGAAACTTCCTATTCCAGGACTCACCCTATGGCCTGAGTTTTGTGAGGTTTCACAGCCCTCCAGACAAAGAGGAGGTGGAGGCTCCATCCCAGGTAAGCAGCACCTGTCACCCCCAGAACCTTCTCCCTGCCTCTCCACCCCTGCCCGCCAGCACCTTTCCCACAGCACTGACCTTGCGGAACCTTAGAAGGTGACAGTGACCAAGCTCGGCCAGTTCCGTGTGAAAGAGGAGGATGACAGTGCCAATTCCCTAAAACCAGGGGCTCTCTTCTTCAGTCGCATCAACAAGACATCTTCAGGTGCGTGTGGGGCTGGAGCTGACAAAGTGTTCACTTAGCATGGAGCCCTGGCTTCAGCACAGGGGAAATGAGGCAGGGGGTCCTCCTCGGGTAGGAAGAAAGTTTGAGTTCAGCATAGACTGAATGATACCTGACTGGTCTTAACAAAAGGAAGCCTAAATGCTGAGGGGTTTGGCTAGATCCCTGGGTCTGGGGCGATGCTGTCCAGGGAGGAAGGCTGGAGCCTGGCCTGCTGGGTCTGAGGAGGAGGGTCTAGATCCTGGGTCCCCTCTGGGTGTGGGAGTGACAGGACACCTGGTGAGAGGTGCTGGAGTGTCCTTGCCCCTGCCTTCTTATCCTCAGCTCACTGTCTCCCTCTATAGCCTCTGCTAGCGACCCAGCAGGACCCAGCTATGCAGCAGCTACACTGCAGGCCTCAAACGCAGGCTCCTCTGCCTCTCCGGTCTCCAAGGCTTTGGGTAGCTCTTCCAAGGTGAGTTCATCAGACACTGGGGTATGGGGAATGAGAGAAGCTGGAAGCCTCAGCCCATCCCTGCCTCCTCAACCTCAGGAGTCTCCCAAAGGGAAGAGGAAACTGGACTTGAACCTAGAAGACAGGAAGCCTCCCAGCAAACCTTCAGCAGGGCCACCTGCCCTCAAGAGACCCAAATGTAAGCAATCTGGGTTCCTTAATTCTGCAGAGACTCAGGCTTGTGTGTCAAAAGGGAAGGGCTGGGGGTCTTGACCCCGCCATCTAAGAAGGGCAGTGGGGAGCTGGTGCTGGTGCACAGCCCCAGGGATGCCACTGAACTTCTCTTCTTTGACTCCACAGTGCCTATTCCTAGTCGCTCCCCAGCTGGAGCCCCAGCCTCTGCCTCAGCACAGAAGGCGGTCCTAGGGAAGCCCCAGGGAGAAAGCTCTGAGCCCAGGGTAGCCCGAGCTGGCCCCCAGGATCTGGGGAAGATTCTGCAGGGTGTGGTGGTGGTGCTCAGTGGCTTCCAGAACCCCTTCCGCTCAGAGCTGCGGGACAAAGCCCTGGAGCTGGGCGCCAAGTATCGGCCAGACTGGACTCCAGACAGCACACATCTCATGTAGGCCTCTGTCCCTCCGTGCCACCCACCCATTCCCTGTGCTGCCCTGCGCACCCTCTTGCTTTCATTCTGTCCCTGTAGCGCTACCCCCTTTCCCTCCCTGCTTCCTTCTGTCTGTCTGTCTTTGCCTCCTTAGTTCTCTGGAGGCTGCCTGGCTCTCTCTGCTTTCTGCCTCCTTCCCTTAGCCCCATATCTCTCTCACCCTGTCCCATTTGTTGGTCAGATCACATCTGACATCCCTATATTGCACCCCCCAGCTGTGCCTTTGCCAACACTCCCAAGTACAGCCAGGTCCTGGGCCTCGGAGGCCGTATTGTGCGGAAAGAGTGGGTGCTGGACTGCTACCGGATGCGGCGCCGGCTGCCCTCCCGGAGGTAAGGCCTCACTATGCCCCCCACCAGGCAGCTCACACACCTGCTTTCTCTCAGCCCAGAGCTGGGCGATGCAGAGCCTGGCGCCAGCTAGGTAAGCTCAGATGATCTCAACCAGCATGAGCTGGTTTCAGCGAGAGGTGTAGGGCCTGCAGGTGGTGGGTCACAGATTCTGTGACAACTGTATTGTATAGAAGGGAAAGGACACTGTAGGTTGCTGCTATTCAGAACTGGTCTTGAAGCCTCCACTGGGTGCCAGGCAGAGCTGTCACTGAAATGAGGACCTGGATGTTGAGCCCTGCACTAACCATCTCTCACTCCAGTGTCAGAACTGTTAGGACCCAGCTTGGGGAGCTCAGGAAGGCCGCAGGGAGGGAGAACCTTGCAGGATGAGAAGCATGTGTAGTAGGCAGGCATAGGGCATGCTGGGCTGCAGAAAAGCAGGCATAGGCAGCCATGTCCATCTCCGAGGATGCAGTGGGAAGTGGAAGACCACTGGGCTACTGACAGCAGGAGAAAGGGAGATTTTTGATCTGGAGAAGAGCGGTCGGATCCAAGGGCTGAGGATGGGGTGAGACTTGAGTCACAGGATGTCGCTTGAGTGCGTTCAGAAGTAGGGCTCGGGGCTGGAGAGATGGCTCAAGTGGTTAAGAGCATTGCCTGCTTTTCCAAAGGTCCTGAGTTCAATTTCCAGCAACCACATGGTGGCTCACAACCATCTGTAATGAGGTCTGGTGCCCTCTTCTGGCCTGCAGATATACACACAGACAGAATATTGTATACATAATAAATAAATAAATATTTTTAAAAAAAAAGAAGTAGGGCTCAACCAGGCATACTTGTATCAGCAGGACCAAGACAGGAAGGTGGTGGGTCAGCTGACCTGGAGGAGGCAGTGGACTCCACATTGTGTTTGGTATCCACACACCCCTGGGAGCTAGTTATCTAGCTTTAGCATCAATCACCGCTCCAGTGATCACCCTGAACGAATGTGAGGGTGTTCGTGGGCTCTCTTATCCCACATGTGTGTCAGAGTGGGGCCTGGTTTCAGCATACACACACAGTCACACACGCATGCATGCACGCACACACACACACACACACAATATTGAGGATCAAAATTGGTTGGGGCTGGAGAGATGGCTCAGTGGTTAAGAGCACTGGCTGCTCTTCCAGAGGACCTGGGTTCAATTTCCAGTGCCCACAACAGTCTGTAACTCCAGTCTCAGAGTATCCGATGACTTCTTCTAGTCATTGTGGACACCAGGCACACATATGATGGGTATAGCCATACATGCAGGAAAACACTGATACATGTAAAACAGAAATGAGTAAATCTTTAAAAATATGCATATACACAAGTTGCTTAAACAGAACCGCAGTGTTTACATAAAAAGTGCATATTTTTCCATATACTTTAAAAAATGTATTACTATTTAATGATGTGTATGACTATATATCTGTGTGGGGGTATGCATGTGTGTGTTCAGGTACCTGAGGAGGCCAATGGTGTCAGATCCCTTAAAGCTAGAGGCAGTTGTGAGCCGCTAGATGTGGGTGCTGGAAATCAAACTTGGGTCCTCTGTGAGCAGTACAAACTTTAACCATTGAACCATTTCTCCAGCCTCGTGTGTGTGTGTGTGTGTGTGTGTGTGTGTGTGTGTGTGTGTGTGTTGCTAGGAACTGAACCCAAGGCTTCCACATGCTAAGCAATTGCTAAGCCACACTCCAGCCCCTCACTGGGGGATTCTAGGCAGGGGCTCTGCTACTGTGCTGTATCCCTAGTCTTCCTTTCAGGTTTTATTTTGAGGGAGGTCTTACTAAGTTACCTAGGCTGGACTTGAGTTCACTCTGTAGCCCAGGCAAGCTTTGCACTTGCAATCCTCCTGCTTGCTTCAGCGTTCTGAGTAGTAGGATTGCAGATGGCCCACCAGGCCAGCTCCTCTCATATTCTGAATCCTCTCTAGATGGTTTGTAACCAGCACTGTGTAGGTGCCATGTGAGACCTAACCATACTGTTAGCGGGTAATTAGCAAGCCTGTGAATGGTTAGTGCAGACGCCGCTTTTCTCTGCTATTGGCTGAATGTACAGGTGCAAGGACCCCAGAGTCAGAGTTCCACCTGAGATCTCCCCTACTGATCATCCTCCTCCTCTGAGTCTCAAAGGGAAGACTGGCTCCCATTCCTCTGTCCTCTCTCAGATGGGACAGATCTTCCCCAAGAGGGAAAGAGTCTGTGGGTGGCTGAGCTGCCTGGCATGCTGTGGACCCCCCTGGTGCTGGGGAGGGGGCAGGGACAGTGGATTCCTACTGCTCCCCCCCCCCCAGTTCTTTCTTAGTTCTGTGCCTGAGGCCAATTTCTCCCCTAGGTACCTCATGGCAGGTCTTGGCTCCAGCAGTGAGGACGAGGGGGACTCTCCCAGTGAGAGCGGTGAAGATGAAACTCCCAAGCTTCCCCATAAGGTCTGATGCCCCTACCTGGTCAGGAGGTCTGCTGGGAGCTGACCAGGCTGTGCTACCTCGGTCTCCCGCTTCTGCCCCTCCTGGTTGTCCACAGCCTCACACTGCTCCTGAACTCACCCAGCCCTCCTTCCTCAGCGGCCCCAGGCCAAAGCCAAAACTCAGGCAGCAGGACCTAGCTCACCAAAAAGACCACCAACTCCAAAAGAGACGAAAGCACCCTCACCAGGACCCCAGGACAATAGTGACACTGAGGGGGAACAGTCAGGTTAGAGTCTGAGTGAGGGGGAGGTTTGTATTCCTATTTCTGTGGGGAGGAGGAGAGGTGGGCTTGGACTCCTGGGTCTGAG
>NC_022030.1:19607367-19622816 GCF_000317375.1 Microtus ochrogaster
GGTCTGAGAGAGGAGGGGTGGGGCTGAACTCCTGGGTCTGGGGGAGAAGGGCTTGGGTCTAGATTTCTGGGTCTGAGGGGGAAGGGCTGTACCCAGATGAATGGGGTGAAGGAGAAGGCAGCTGAGGCTGTGTTCTCGGGTGCCCTCCCGAGGCTGTTAGCAGACTTCCTAGAGAACAAGCTTGTTGACTGAGTTGCTACTGGCAGAAGGACAGGACAATGGGGCGGAAGATTCCGGGGACACGGAGGATGAGCTGAGGAGGTAGGCTGGGTTGGGTAGGTGCGGCCTAGCTTTGGGTGTAGGTGTCTGCTCCCTGAGTGCTCACCCTTCACAATCCTTGACCTTCCAGGGTGGCCAAGCAGAGGGAGCAGAAGCCCCCAGCTCCAGGGGAGAACGGCGAGGACCCGTATGCTGGCTCCACAGACGAGAATACAGACACCGAGGCTGACCTGCCAATACCAGAGCTGCCAGGTTGGTGATCTCTGACTTCTCCCACACCCTGTGTGTCACTGCTGTGTCCTGCCCCACCTGCTCCCTGACTCCCTGCCTTAGTGCTCCCCTTCCAGTGGCTCCCTCATCACCTGCTACTGCCGACAGCTTCCTGCTCTCACCAGTGTGACCTTACTGTGTGGTGACCCTCCCGGTGTGAGCAACCTCAAGACTCCCCAGCCTGCCACCAAACTCGGCTCTCCTAACTGTCCTGCTGCTCATGATGTCCGAGAGCTGGGCACATTGTTTAACACTCATTGCTGGCAATGTTAAGCCAATGCTGTGTGTCTGTGTGTCTCTGTCTATCTGTGTCTCTGTTTTGTTTTTGAGACAGTCTCAGGTAGCCCCGGTTAGTCTCACACTTGCAGCTCTCCTTCTGCCTCAGCCTCCCAAGTTCTTAGATCACATATGTGCTACCACACCCTGCTGGAGAGCTTTGAAGATAATAGAGCCAGAAGACAGGGAAAACTGCAGGGTGTGGAAGGGTGTCTGACCCTCCCGGGGTCAAGAATAGGAGAGCCGGGTATGGTGGCATATGCCTGAATGCCAGCAATCAGGAGACCCAGGCCAACCTGGACTACTAAGACCTTTGAAAAAGGAAGGGGGGGGGGGCTGGAGAGATGGCTCAAAGGTTAAGAACACTAGATATTCTTTCAGAGTAATGAGTTCAATTCCCAGCAACCATATGGTGTCTTCCAGGTACCTATAATGAGATCTGGTGCCCTCTTCTGGCATACAGGCATGCAGAACACTATATACATAAGGAAGGAAGGAAGGAAGGAAGGAAGGAAGGAAGGAAGGAAGGAAGGAAGGAAGGAAGGAAGGAAGGAAGGAAGGAAGGAAGGAAGGAAGGAAGGAAGGAAGGAAGGAAGGAAGGAAGGAAGGAAGGAAGGAAGGGGCGGTAGGAGGGCAAGAGAGAAGAAAAGGGGAGATTGAGTCACTGTAAGGGCCAGTTCCTGGGTTGTGGGCGGTGGCAGGAAAGTACTTTGAACCCCCAAACTCCCAGAATGAGGACAGTGAGTCAGTGACCTGGGAAGTCACGTGAAGATGGGAGGGAAACCAGCTCAGAAGCCAGAGAAACAGCTGAAGTGAAGTGTGGCTGCCTCCGGGTGGCTGTGGCCTAACTGTAAGGACACTGTGGCTGTGTGTCTCGTCTTCTGCTTAGCACCAGGCAAAGGCACGCAGGAGCCTCTGCTGGCTTGCTTGGGGCTAGACGAGAATTTCCTAGTCTTGGTTCCCACTCATGAGCACCTCATCCTCGACTGGGCACCTCCACCTTCCTCTTTGCTCCCAAGTACTCAACGGTCCTGGTCAGGTCCTGGGATTTGAGGCCTCATGTTTCCTTTTCTCATCTCTCCCACAGACTTCTTCCAAGGCAAGCACTTCTTCCTTTATGGGGAGTTCCCTGGGGACGAGAGGAGGAAGCTCATCCGATATGTGACCGCTTTCAATGGGTCAGTTGTGGATTGGTGGTGGGTCCACGGTCAAGCTAGCAACTTGACTAGAGGGTGTGGGTTGTAGGATGATGACATAGGCTGCAGAGGCCAGGTGCCAGCCCTGTCCACTGTGCCTCGTGGCCCTGGAGGGCTGTTCTTCGTCCACACCTTCTGAGAGAGAGGGTTAGCACCGTGGGCATTGCTGGTGTGACTTGTCAGGGCTGCTGTGTGAGGGACCGGCAGCTTCAGGGAGCAGAGGTATATGCCAGACTCCAAAAAAAGAAAAAAAAAAAGCAGGAAGAAAAGAGAAAGAAAAAGCAGAGATAAGACAGTGCCCACTGCAGTGGAGAACATCTAGGTCTGTGTTGAAGGCCACTGTGTCATGGTGTCCTCCTCAAGCAGAGGTGGGGCTATTAAAGATACTTTTAATACAGATCTCAGCATCTCAGCAAGAGAGACAAGGGAAAGACGGTGCTTTAGCAGACAGTGCAACACTCCTGAGAGTGTGGGCAGGCCGCTCACAGCCCTCCCCACAACCTCCTCTCTCCCACCAGTGAGCTTGAGGACTACATGAGCGAGCGTGTCCAGTTCGTTATCACAGCCCAGGAGTGGGACCCCGTCTTTGAGGAGGTGAGCCCTGGGTTGGGGCGGGGGCAGAGATGGAGAACCCAAGCCCACTTTCGAGTTGCCTCTGTCCTGTGATACTCTATCCCGTGTGGACCCCTCTCCCCCAGGCCCTGATGGACAACCCTTCCCTGGCATTCGTCCGGCCCCGGTGGATCTACAGTTGTAATGAAAAGCAGAAGTTACTCCCCCATCAGCTCTATGGGGTGGTGCCCCAGGCCTGAGTGTGCACACCTGTATGCGTGTGTACACGTGTGCACACGTGAGTTTAATAAAAATTTTTGGCATAGTTGTTCCTTTCTCAGGAGGCTCCAGCTCAGGTTCTGTCTGGGTTCAGCTTGCGCTCTTTCTCTCCGATAACCCTGTCCTAGGGTCTGGAAGAGGTGAGTGGGGCCCTTCCACCAGAGGTCTGCTAAGAAACAGCTCTCTCCCAGATGACTCTGTACTCCTGTGCTGCCAGGAGGCAGGGGTTGGAACTCTGCCACTCTGCGCTGCCCCCCAGCTTGCTCTGCGCCATCATGCCGGGTGTCCCTCCGGGCTTGAGCTGGAGGCATGGACTCTCATAGTTGTGCCGGCTTCCCAGGTTCCTTTCCTGGTGCCAGTGTGGCATTGCTAGGGTGGTTCCATCCATCTTGGGAGGCACGGGGTGGGGTGGGGAGAGGAATGCTGTTCTCACCAAGTCACCCAAAACCTGGAGGCCCCTTTAAGGCTCCGTGGTGAAGGTGGGAATGGAGCAGAGCCATTAGGGGATCAAGCCTGAGGGAAGGGGGTGGTGGTGGTGGGAGTAGCCTGAGGCTGCTCACAGGGAAGGGCGCTGGGTCCTCAGGTGCCAGCCATTGTGGTTGTCACCAGACACAGGTGGCCATTTAATATAAAGGAATAGTGGAATATGATCCTGTTCTTGAAGATGGAGGCAGGAGGATTGCTAAGCGTTAGAGCACATAAGGTGCATTGTGAGACCTTATCCACCCCCCCCCAAAAAAAAAAAAAAACAAGAATAGGGAGGGAGAGAAAAGGCAGGCAGGAAGGTCGACTTCAGATCCTCCGTCACAGGGTCACAAATTTCAAAACACTCTGGGCTAAGTTCTTTTGGATGGGGCTGCCCAGGAGGGCTGTGAACTCCTGGCTGAGGAGTTTGGACTTTCTGGGGTGGAGCCAGAAGGGGCTTTAAGCAGTTTAAGCAGGACAAAGGCCAGAGTCAGTCAGGGTTGAGACCTGGTCCTTGGACGTGCCAGGACCTTTCCTAACTTTGACCAGCCAAAGGTTATCGATATTCTCCGCCCGCAACTATTTCCTGACCAGGTCACACCGGTCCTGTTCTGAGGCTCTGTGTACTTGGTCAGTGGGTCAGTGGCTCACCCATTCCAACTGCACTCCTGGTACTACAATCAGGTGCCACAGACTCAACAGCTTGAGACCTGTTCTCCAGCACATCTGGGGGTCTGGGCTCAGATCAGTGTAACTGGACCAGGCCTTTGGAGAGGCTCCAGACCCAGCCTGCCTGCTTTTCCAATGTGTAGGGGCTGCCCGCAGTCCACCTTACATCACTGTGCCCGTGCCTCCTGCATCCCTGTCTTACAAACACCCTGTGATGAGCCACATGGCGTGGTGCACATCCATCGTCACAGTGCTTGGGACATAGAAGCAAGAGGATCAGCAGTTTAAGGTCATCCTTGGCTACATAGGAAGTTTGAGGCCAAACTGGATGACATGAGACTGTCTCAGTGAACTTAAAAAAAAATGCCAGCTGGTGATGGTGTGTGCCTTTAATTCCATCACTTGGGAGGCAGAAGCAGGAGGATCTCTAAGTTCGAGGCCAGCCTGGTCTACAAAGCAAGTTCCAGGACATCCAGGGCCTCACAGAGAAAGACTCTTCTGGTGATGGGATCCTCGCCTGAGCTATTATTTTGGTAACAGTATTGGGGACTGAGTCTAGGCCTTCACATGCAGCTACTCCACCACTGGACTGTGTCCCCAGCTGTGCACTGGTCTATAAATAGGCCACTGATCCAGAATCTTCAATTCTACCCCATTCTCCCTTTCCATGTGCCCTATCCACACATTCCCAGGTCCATGGAGTAACTGTCCTTAGTAAGCCATTCCGTGTGCCATGTGCCCGTCTGTGAAATGCTGGGGAGACAGTGAAGAAAGACACTAGTCCCTGGTGTCATGGGGCCTGTGTGCTTGGTAGTGGCGAGGCCAGGGAGTAGGTGTGCAGTGCAGCATTGGGCAGTGGCAGACGCAGTGTAGGCACTTACACAGGACAGCGTGACAGGCAATGGGGCACGATGAGGGTGCGTTTAGATGGGGTCGTAAGACCTCTGCAGGGACTAGGCACATGAACCAGAGCCCCCGGAGAGCCCTTAAAGAGGTGCAAAGGCTCTGGGGAGGGCAGGGAGGAAGTAGGGCGTTGGGCTGCTTAGAGACCCACTTCCGCCCATTCTGCCACTGCCCTCTCGGCCTCAGTTTTCCTGTCTGTACAAGGTACAGTTGGCCCAGACCAGCACCTTTGGTTTCTTTGTTTTTGAGCCAGTCTCATAGCCAAAGGCTGGCCTCAAACTCCCTAAGTAACTGAGGGTGACCTTGAATTGGCCCTCCTTTCCACCTCACAAATGCTGGCCTTATAAAACAGGCATCACTGTGCCTCACTTCTGTGTGAGCACTACCGCCATTTGAGCTTTGGAAGGGAGAAAGGATCCTGACCAAGGCTTCCTCAGCCTCTTGCGGCACAGCAGCCTGCTCACTCCCTCTGTCCACTTCTGGAACATTCAGATCTTAGTTCCTCACCTCCTCGATCTCAGGGAGCACGGGGCAAGTCTCCTCATGGGTTTAACTCTACATGGTCAAGCTTATCTGTCTCTTCGTTCATGATTTGTGCTTATTTTTGATTTCAAATATGTTTTCTGCCGGGCAGTGGTGGCACATGCCTTAATCCCAGCACTTGGAAGGCAGAGGCAGGCGGATCTCTGAGTTTGAGTCCAGCCTGGTCTACAAGAGCTACTTCCAGGACAGGTTCCAAAGCTACAGAGAAACACTGTCTTGGAGGGAAAAATGTATTTTTTCCTACATATATATGTATGTGTATATTTTTTTCTTCTTCTGGTCTCTAATATAATTCTGCTTTCCATACTTTTCATCTAAACATTTTGGGATTTTACTCTTTCGATTTGTATTTTGTTTGTTTTTGTTTTGGTTTTTCGAGACAGGGTTTCTCTGTAGCTTTGGAACCTGTCCTGAAGCTCACTGTGCTGGGATTAAAGGTGTGTGCTACCAACCGCCCAGCTAAGTTTGTATCTTAACCCTGGTCTAGGTGGCATATGCATTTAGCGGGCATTTAGTAGGCTTGATGCCAGTCTGGGCTACAGAGTGAGATACTACCTCTGGAAAAAATATAGAACTTAAGAACTGGAGAGATGGCTCCGTGGTTAAGAGCATTGACTCTTGCAGAGGGCCCAGGTTCAGTTTCCAGCACCCACATGGTGACTCACAACCACCTATAACTCCAGTCCTAGAGGATCCAATGCCCTCTTCTGATTGCCACAGGTGCCAGGCATGCACATGGCACACAGACAAACATGCAGGCAAAACACCCATACACATCAAGTAGTAAAACTAAGTATAAAAAAAATAGGACTTAGAGCCAAGTGTGATGGTATACACCTTTAGGGAGGCAGAGGCAGGTGGATCTCTGAATTTTAGGCCAGCTTGATCTACAGAGTAAGTTCCAGGCCAGACCCTGTCTCCAAAATAAATAAATAAATAAATAAAGCAGATTTCAGGTTATCTTAAGCTACATAATGCATCTGAGACCAGCTCGAAATAACTATCTCAAAAATCGAAACAGCTCTTGCTTACTGAGAGGGCATGAACAGGCCATGCCACAGTCTTGAATGTTCCACTGCCATGGACCTAACCCCTGATTGCTTCAGCCGTCATGCTTTCTACGTCATGATGTAATCCCTGAACCTTAGCCAAGAAAACCTCTCCTTTCATCTCTTAAGAAACCAATCAAAACAACAAAAAACCCCAGATGGCCAGGAAGACGGCTCAGTAGGTAAAGGTGCTTGCTGCTAAGCCTGACAACCTGAGTTGGATCCCTGGGACGCTCGTGATGGAGAAAGACAAACTCCTGTAAATTGTCTGGCTCCTTACAGGAAAACGCTGCCATCCCCTGGTGACAGGTAGGGCTTGGCATATGTTGGTACAAGCACAGGGTTGTGAACATTGAAGATCACAGATGACACCACCGCAGACTTCTCACCTCCCTAGTGTCTGGAAAGCAGTGTGCCAAGCCACTCAGACTGGTTCTTGCCAACAGACCTAGTGTGTGTGTGTTGTTAGTAAATTTTATTTGTAGGCAGGGCCTCACTCTATAGCCCTGGCTGGCCTAGAACTTGCTATGTAGACCAGATTGGTCTTGAGCTTTTGCAATCCTCCTGCCTCTGCCTCTTGAGTGTAGCACCACTCCTAGCTCTGCTTTATTTATTTAGTGGAGCAGGGGCATGTGCCACAGCATGCATGTGGGGGGTCAGGACAACTTTCAGGAGTTGGTCCTCTCTGAACACCCCATGCAGGGCTCAACAGACAGTAGGTGTGTAATTTAGATCTACAGAACACAGATGTAGGAAACATCAATTCCCTCATCCTTCAGGCTCCACCTGACCTGTCCTGGCATGACACAGTTTACAGCAACCCTGTTATGCCTGGCATGACACAGTTTACAGCAACCCTGTTATGCCAAGAGTTGGCAAACACCTGTGGTCCCCATTCAGGAGGCTGTGGCAGGAGGATTACCATAAACTTAAGCCAGTCTGGGCTACAGAATAACCTTTATCTTAAAACACTAAAATGGCGACCAGGTTTGGTGGCACACACTTAATTCCAGCACTTGGGAGGCAGAAGAAAGCAGGTCTCTGGAACTGAAGGAGCCTGGTCTACAGAGTGAATTCCAAGATTACATAGACCATATGTTTAAAAAAATAAAGCAGTGAACAGGTAGCCAAAAAAGGAGGGTGGTGTATTTATGGTGGATTAACAGATGGTGTTGTGGTTAAGGGCACTTGTTTGTGCAAAGGGCCGGAGTTCTCCTAGGACCCACATGGTGGCTTACAACCGTCTCTAACGTTCTCATCTCTACAGGCACCAGGTACACATATGGTGCACATATATAAATGCAGGCAAACAAAACCAACCCACTGAAAAGTGTGAGCCTGCCTAGCATTCATGAAGTCCTGGTTCAGTCCCCAGCACCACGTAAGTCCAAGGACAGCCTGGAAACATGAGATGCTGTCAAAAAAACAAATATCCCACAAACAGAAAACACAAAGTCCTAGCTCCCAGAGAAAAGTTACACACCTTGTCCCAGGTTCCCAAGAGATTCAGAGGCACTCCTGTGTTGAGCTTCCCAGTACGGGTGCTGCTGCTGGTGGTCTGTCCTTTGTTTTGGCCTCTGTACCCTCTGTGCTCAGAGCACTTTGTAAACACAGTGCCTGCCTCTTTCCTACAGCCACACATTGCCCTCTGTTTCCTGGTCCCTGGTGGTGGGTATGTGATGGCCTGTTCCCAGTGTGGCCACACCAAACTGCTGTTCCTTTATGACTTTATCACAGGCTAGAGTGTACAGGATAAATCCCTGCCACAAGTAAGTGTGTGCTGTAAATGCCTTATGGCCAAGGCTGAGGCACCGAGTTACTTTCAGCAGTAAACAAAGAGCTGGTGTGCCTCACCAACCCAAGATGCCATCAGGCTTTTTACCTTTGCCATACAAAGTGTGTGTGTGTGTGTGTGTGTGTGTGTGTGTGTGTGTGTGTGTGTGTGTGTGTGTGTGTGTGTGTGTGTGTGTGTGTGTGTGTGTGTGTGTGTGTGTGTGTGTGTGTAAGGGAGCAGGAGGGACTCCTATCACCACAACTCCAGGCTCGAGGTTTGAATCCAGTGCCAATCGGATAACAACTGCCCTTCCACACAAATAGAATTTTTCCCAACCATCTAAGTCAATTCCAGGATAGCAAATCCCAAAAGAGATGGCGTATATAACTGGAACCCGGGATTTGGAAGGCCACAACAAGAGGATGGAAGAGTTCCAGACCAGCTTGGGCTACATGTATGAAGCCCCTGTCTTTCTCCCAGTTAGAGGAAAGTCCACACATAAAACAGGGCTTGGAAATTCAGGTCTTTATTGACACGTGGCTGAGGCAGATGGGCGGCTGGAGCAACAGCTCACTCCCTCTCTCCCTGGCCCTCGGACTGGTGGTGGCTGCGTTGATGAACCAATAGGAGGCGTCTCTGACCAAAAGCCTGGTCACAGCTGGAGCATCGGTGGTGGCCAGTGGTCTGGCTGCTGGGCGCAGTGGGGGGTTCGTGACATAGGCGGTGAGCCGCCAGTTTGGAGGGAAACGAGAACGCTTTGGGGCAGTGTGGACAAGGGTAGGGGCGGGCGTCGGTGGCGTGGTGCGTGTGGCGGTGGGCTGCCAGTTTGGAGGGGTAGCAGAAGGACTTGGGGCAATCGGGGCATGGGTAGGGGCGGGAGGGAGCGTGGGTCCAAAGATGCGCCGCCAGCTTGGAGCGGTGGCCGAAGGCCTTGGGGCAGTGCGGGCAGGAGTGCGGGCGAGCTCCGCTGTGCGTGAGGCGGTGCGCGGCCAGCTTGGACGGGTAGGAGAAGGCCTTGGGGCAGTCGGGACACGGGTGCGGGCGGGTGCCGCCGTGCGCTAGCCGGTGCGTGGCCAGCTTGGATGGGTACGAGAAAGCCTTGGGGCAGTCCGGACAGCGGTGTGGGCGCTGGGGTGGGGGCCGCCGGCGGGGCCGGGAGGGCACGCTCCCAGATGCGGCGGGCTGGCTGGGCAAGTCCTGGTGGGGGACTAGGGGACATGAGAGCTGGTGAGCTTCTACTAATAGGCATGCCCCGGGCCCAGGCCAGGCTCTGCCTCCCCTCTCCACTCTCTCTGAAACAGGGCCTCACTGTGCAGCTCTGGCTGTCCTGGAAAACTCTCTGTAGACCAAATTGGCCCCAATCTCAGAGATCTCCCTGTCAATGCCTCTTGAGTGCTGAGATTAGGGACCTGAGTTACCACGCTGGGCTCTGCCATTTCTTAATACCAGAGGGGCATCTCAAAGTGTCTGAGCAGGCAAGTGTCACAATGGTGTCCCATTAAGGATCACATCTGTTTGCCCTCTCACCCCACGTTCTATCTCAAAGAGTTGTCAATTCTGGTCCTGAAACCTAGTAAAAGTATTCATTTCCAGTTCTACCCATAATCCCACATTATCCCCTATGCACCTCCTGTGGTTTCCAGAGCCCCAGCAAATGGAAGGTCCAGCCAGATTGGTGGGCGAGGGTAAGATCCTTTGCAACCTGTTGCGCGTGAGCGCGAGGCAGGTGTGTGGGTAATTCCGAATGGTTCTAACAGGTTCTTCTCAGCTGTCAATCCTGGGGAATGATCCCTATGTACAACTCGGGCTGCTCTCACCTCCCTTGGTCACCGGGTCCTGGCAAGTGGCCTCAGATTTCACATTTCCACCCAGCATCTTGCTGGCAGAGGAACCCAGGGGTAGCAGTTAAGAGGGTGGGAGTGACGCCGGTGATTACCAAATTCACAGAGACAGTAGTGGGGGCCTAAAATTAGAAAGTCAGTTAGGACCTGGGTTTTGGTTAAGTCTGATCTTGATTCAAATGAGCAGCTGGGCTAGAAGACCGAGCCTAAGCACACCCTGGGAGGAGATATGCAAATCAAACCAAGAGATTATTTCTTTGCTGGGTGGGGATTGGAGTCTATTTTAGAGTGGGCGGGGCTTCTAAACCTGGGAGGGGCGGGGCTATACAAAGAGCATCACAGCAGTCAGTGGCCTTGCCTTCCAAGCCCAGGGGCGGGTCTTTGAGCTCCGTGGGCGTGCCTTTGGCCACACTGTCCCAGAGGTGGGACCTCTGGGTGCAATGGCAGGGATTTCAAGTGGAAAAGGGGGCTTTAACCTGCCTTTAGTCTCAGTCCATGGATGCTGTGTCCACCCTGTCCTTCTGGTCGCTAAATCGCATCCCTGGTGTAGAACTGGAAACCTCGTAGGATAGGGAGACCTGGAGAAAAAGACGAAAAGAATGGACTTTTCACTGGAGGGAGTCTCAAACATCTGGCATCGCATGCACTCCTCAAGAACCAGGGCACCCGGACCTAAGTCTACCGTCCGCGGCGTCCCGGTGTCCAACCCCCAATCTATCTCCAGGGGACCAGGACCTTGCCCTGCCCTCCTCACCTGCAGGGAGGCCTCTCCCCAGGGATGGGGCTCCGGAACCCTCCCGTCTCGGCTACCCTTGAGTGCTACCTTGCAACCCTCGGATCTGCACCGCCCTGTGAGCGCCAGGAGACGCAGCCCGAGGGAAGGAGAGAGGGAAAGAAGGAGCCCCGGCAAGCCGCGGGGCCCAACCTCACTTTCATCCCCTCCTCCCATCCGGGGCTGGAGGGGGCGTCGGCACGCATGCGCAGTTACAGCCGGCTAGAGGTTGCAGCCGGGAAGACTCGGTGGAAGGAGGAGGTGGATGTATCACCCAGCTGGCAAGTTCGTGAGCAAGCGCGAAGCTATCGGCCAAAGAACCCTAGGAAAATACACAGCTGGGACGGTGTAAGGCCTACGGTGGCTCTGCATACACAACCCTCCGTGTTTTTTTTTTTTGTTGTTGTTGTTTGTTTGTTTGTTTTTTTGAGACGGGTCTCGAGTAGCCCAGGCTAGCCTCGAACTCCATACATAACCGAGAATGACCTTGAACTAGTGACCCTCAAATTTTTGCCTCCCAAGTGCTGAGACAGACGGGCACAGCCACGCCCTGCTTCTTTTTGTTAATGTCCCTGTTATTTACTTTCAAAAGTTTATTGCATTTACTTACTATCCGTTGTATGTGGACGTGTTTGAGTGTGGAGGTCAGAGGACAACTTGTGGGACTCAGGTTTTATCTTCCACCATGTGGGTGCCAGGGATCGAATTCAGGTCTTCAGGCTTGACTGCAGCTGCCTTTTACCAATTGAGCTGTCTCTCTGGCCTCGTATTGAGAATTCCATAGACACTCTGAGCTCAACTTCTGGGAGCAGTTTCAAAAGCTCCGGGTCTATTTGATTCCACTCCTCCAAGTGTTTACAGAAAGTCTGGCTATTTCTTCCAGAAAGGGCAGGGGGCAGGACTCTTGGCTCAGTAAGCTGGCTGACACCCAAACGTATTTGCATAGAACTTTAGGCACCCTTCACCACTGGGTGACTGGAGCCACGCCCAGCATCTGGTGCCGCTTGCCTCCCTTCCCTAACCTGGGTGGTCCAGGAGTGCCAGGCCAAGGGTGACACAGAGTGCTTGGTCTTCTTCCAGGCAGTGACGGGCCATATCCTGCCCAGCACTGGCACGACTGTGAGGTGCTCATAAAAGTCCTCTGCACTGTTGTGCCTTCAACCGTGTAACCCACAGGGTCTGGCCAGTCCTGGGAGTCACAGGAGGTATTTGTCGGGGCGGAGTTGGACTGGACTCTGGCACTGTCTAATTGTGTGATCATGAGTAACTTCACATTTCTGGATCTCAGTGCCTTCATCTAGGAATTTGAGGTCTCTTGGTACTGAATTATCAATGGGAAGTGTTTACAAATCCTAAGTGTTCAACCAATGTCTTTGGTTTTTGTTGTTGTCTTTTGTTTTGGTTTTTTAGATAGGGCCTCACTAAGTAGCTCTGGCTGTCCTGGAACTTACTCAGTAGACCAGGCTAGCCTTAAACTGAGGGAGATCCACCTGACTCTGCCTCCGTAGTGCTAGGATTAAAGATCTGAGAGGCCAGAGAAATGACTCAGCAGTTAGGAGCACTGCCTATTCCTCCAGAGGACCCGGGTTCAATTCCCAGCACCCACATGTCAGTTTATAGCTGCCTGTAACTCTACCTCTAGGGGATCTGACACCCTCACACAGACATACATGCAGGCAAAATACCAATGCACATAAAAAATGAATAAATCATTTTAAAAATACATGATAATATTAAACTCTCCCCTCCACTCCTTTGTCATCTCTGCCCTTCCCCACTGCTGCACTGTGTACCTGTGTTCTAGAATATACATTAAGATTGACAGATTACCAGTCTTGTTTGTCTGAGGCAAGAACAGCACTTTCCACAGAATGTTTACACGTTTGCATTGTGTAGATAACCAGCAGGAAGCTTTCCATACTGGAGGGGAATGGTGGGGGAAAGTAGAAGTCAGGGTCAAAGGGCTTAGGAAGGAATCCAGACGCTGTGAGAAAGCAGGGCAGGGATTTAAACTGTAGAAGGAGGGTTGGGAGTGCGACTCAGTGGTAGAACCCCTGCCTAGAATCCCCCAGTGAGGGGCTGGGGGTGTGGCTCAGTGGTAGAGTCCCTGCCTAGAATCCCCCAGTGAGGGGCTGCCCCCCCCAGTGGTAGAGCCCCTGCCTAGAATCCTCAGTGAGGGGCTGCCCCTCCCCCCCCAGTGGTAGAGCCCCTGCCTAGAATCCTCAGTGAGGGGCTGGGGGTGTGGCTCAGATAGAATTTAGCAGAGTGTGGCAGGCCAGGGACAGGGATCCAAAATCCTGCTAAAGCAGTAGGGATGGTTGGGCTCTTCAGCTAGGCCTAAAGGGACTGATTTCCGGGCCCCTCTCTCTCCTGGGCTTCTGCAATCCTAGTACCTTCTGACTGTATGCACTGTGTCCCTCTCCAGTTGGCCTGGTGACTCTCTTCTGAGTCATAGCTTCTTCAAGCTTGGGCTAGGCAAGTGAGGGACTTCAGGAGTGTCTGGGAGGCTGAGCAGCATTTCCTGCCTTTTCCTCTTGGGCTACCTCTTCTTCCCCCTCCCTGGTTCCATATTACTTCCCTCTCTGCTTGCCTGTTTTTTTTTTTTTTTTTTTTTTTTTTTTTCCCCCGAGACAGGGTTTCTCTGTGGTTTTGGAGCCTGTCCTGGAACTAGCTCTTGTAGACCAGGCTGGCCTCGAACTCACAGAGATCCACCTGCCTCTGCCTCCCAAGTGCTGGGATTAAAGGCGTGCACTACCACTGCCCAGCTGCTTGCCTCTGTATATCCAGCTCTCACGATCTTGTGTTTTTGAGACAGAGTCTCACATTGTCACAAGCTGACCTCAGAATCAATACAAAGCTGGGCATGTTGGTCCATGTCTTTAATTCCAGCACTCAGGAGGCAGAGGCAGGTGGATCTCTGTGAATTTGTGGCCAGCCTGGTCTACAGAGTGAGTTCCAGGACATCCAAAACTATATACAGAGAGGATTTGTCTCAAAAACAAACAATAACAAAATTTCATGGTCATCCCATCTTTGTGTCCTGCTTGCAGAGATTATGGGCATCATCTACCATGCCTGGCTTTTTATAATCTTCTGCAGTCAAGTGTACCTGTATGGCTCTATTTCTTTTTTGCTGTTGTTTTGTTTTGTTTTGGGACAGGGTTTCTCTGTGTAGCCCTGGCTGTCCTGGAACTCACTTTGTAGATCAGGCTGGCCTCAAACTCACTGAGATCTGCCTGCCTCTGCCTCCTGAGTGCTGGGATTAAGGGCATGAGCCACCACCGCCTGGACACGTCTGTATTTCATTGTTAGATATCCCATAGTCCTTCCCTCTGTTCTTTCACAATGCCTCTCGGTAGCCCCCTGGCTCCCTTCTTCAGGTCTATTCAAATTTCTAAGCATAGCCATGTCTCCGAGTGATTTTCGGAGCCTCTTCTGTGATGAAAGCCCCCAGAGATGCCAAGGACTTCAGCAATGGTGATTTTAATTTTTGGTGTGGGGTGTATTTGTTCCGTAGTGTGGAGGTCGGAAGATAGCATGGGAGACTTGGCCCTTCTTCCGCTGGGGCGGGGGCGGGGCGGGGGCGGGGGCAGGGCGATCAGGATTGGACGGGCTCTCCGGCTTGGAGGCAAACACTTTTACCTGCTGAGCCATCTCAAAGTTCCAAACTTGCCTTTTATTGCCTGGAAGCTTGAGGGAGAAAAACACAGTGGGATCCCTGAGGCTGGTTCCTTAATCGGAGGGAGGGAGACAGAAGATTTGGAAAATGTGGCTTTTATGTAACAATTTTGTTAAACCGGGAGTGTAAGGTCAAAGCAAAGTACGCTGTGTGTAGCTGGGAACCGTATCAGGTCCAAAAGAAACAGAAGACCAGCTGTGGTGCCTATTAGCATAGCAAAGCTCCTGCTGGCTTCCAGGCTCGCTCAGCACCAGCGGTGCCTGTGGCTCTCAGAGTTCTCTCACCCCGCCCCTTACTCCCGTACTCCTCCAGCTCATGGGCCTCCCTCAGCCTGCTCCTCCTTTCCCTTATAACCCTACTGTTTCGTCAGGCATTCCTGCGCTCTTCATCTCCTTTGCCCACACTCTCTTGGTCTACCTCTCTCGCCAACCCAACCCCAATCCCCACCCCGTGACCAAGTCCAGTCCGCTGGTCATGTTCAGGGTACGACTTTGTCTCCCTGCTCTAGAATCTTCCAGATGCCTCTAGCTGTGCTTTCCCTCGTATCTATAATAAAAACCTTCCCCTCAACCTTGGAGCCGGTCATATACTTAGTTTATACCAACAGGTCTTGCTGTGAGCTGCCCAGCCAGGTTGGCACGGGGAGAACTGCAGGGTTAGGAGATAAGGATGGGCCCTTGCTGCTGATTCTCTCAGAATACAAACTGCAGTGTGACTGAGGTCCACTGGAATGGAGGACTTGGTTTTTCTTCTTGAACTGGGGATAGAAACCAGGGCCTTATGTATGGTAGACAAGGGCTCTATGGCTAAGCCACACCCTTCACCCTTAGCCCAGGAGTATCTCCACTATCAATAGGATTCCAAGAGCATATACTTTTGTTGTATGATAGGGCCTCTCTTGGGTATATTCCCAAGAGCGGTATTGCTGGGTCCAGGGGTAGGTTGATCCCGAATTTCCTGAG